>NC_080107.1:36631563-36979063 GCF_950005125.1 Chionomys nivalis | reverse complement strand
AGGAGCTTCCTTATTAACCAATGCTAATAAAAGATATTTAAAGCATATAAAGGGGAATCTGATGTCATATTTAGCTTTATGTTCAGATATATATCTGATGATTGAATATCTAGGAGTTGAGAATGTTCTCATGTATTTGATTGCTACAAATAAACTAAAGTCTAAAGTAAAAATGGGTATAATTTTTAACTAGTAACTATTTAACTGGTAACTATCCAAGTACATCAAACGCTCCAAAATAGGTATTCAAAGAGTCATATGTAGCATTTAAACTTTGTTTTTTATGTGAAGATATTGAAACCATATTTGAGACACAGGTGTTTCTGTTAGAGGTTATTTCTGGAAATGTTCAATTGAGTAGAAAGATACACCTTGATTGTTAATGGAATAGTCCCATGTGATGAAGTCAAGACCTAATACAGAAAGGAGAAAGCCCCTTTGCTCTCAGGCCATGACCATAATGTGACCATCTGTCTTATATTACCAAATACTATTCCTTCTTATCATGATAGACTTCATTCCATAAATACTGAGTAAGAATAATTTCTTATTCCCTTAGGTTGTTCTTCCTAAACAATATTATGTAAGTGTAACAAGAACAAGAAAATTAACTAACATACCACAGTACTGAGAAAATTCTTACTGCATTGCAATCTAGGAGGCAAAAAATATAGCCTAATTTTGTGCAAAGAGTGTGAGTTTTATTGTGTTCCATCAGCAAGGAAACCCGGTGATAAAATGGAACTCAGATCTTCCCACCCGCCCTGATTGACACTAATGGTGGAATTTATAGGGCAATGTTGCTGTAGCCTAAGGTGATTTCCACTTTGGCCCACAACACTTGTTTCTCAAGCAACATTTGAAATTATTTTAAATAGCCACTCTTTGGGCTTTACATTATAGTATGAATAATTATAGCTTATCTGGACTGTGTTGAGTCCCTTCAAGGTAAATTCTCTCTCCAACTCTGGATGAAGAACTAATGTTCCAAGTTATGCAAAACACGAATTGATATAGTTAGGCTTGTCAATCACCAGGCCAAGAGATCACACCCCATGAGACAGATTCAACAAAAGTCAAGCTAAAGAGGAGGGAGGACTAAACATCCCTTAAATATTATAATGGAATTTTTCCTCTGGACCTCTTGCCTTTTATGTGAATCACCTGTGGACTCTCTGTGTTCTGCAATCTTTTCTTAGTCTCACCCCAGAAAAGCATCTCTGGATACTTCCCAATCATGTATTTCATTTCCTTCATTATCTGTTTTTTTTCACTCATCCTCTGCATCTGTGGCTGCTTGTCTGACTTTTATTACTAACATAACACCAAATTCAAGAATGCCAAGGCATTCTCCTCTTCTCCCTCTATCCTTTTGGCAGTTAACTATCCTTACAACTTGCCTACCCTAAGGTTTTTTCATAAGTTCTAATAAATTGTCCTTGAGCTTCACAAGTCTGTCTTTAAATTGCTTTATTAACCAGACTTAGAACCGAAAGATGGGGCTTCAGTTTATCTAGTGATAATAGAAAAGAAACCTGCTGATTGTTGATTTGTTGGGGGATTGGGATTTATCATTTTAGACATGTATATTGTTCAAAATGTCTCTCTTCACAAGTCAGTTGTCTTTTGGTGGAATGAATGTATTCTGCACAGGATTTTTAATTTTGGTTTAACAAATGTCATTGATGAGTGATGCTAGGTCTTTCAGGACTTTTATTTTTAAATAGTTGGTTCCAGTTCCTCCTTGTTTGGACTCTCAGTGCTTTTCCTGAGGAAGATATAAAGAGTATTGTTATTTAAGAAATGTATGTCAGGTTGTGACATTTCCTAGCTACCTTCAGTTCCAGTACTTGACTTTGACTTCTGCCTCCAAAAATTACTTCTCAGACTTTTGGCTGAGGTCTCATTTTGAATTTCTTCTAGGTCTGAGTTCTGTAAGATTCTTGAATTTTGAAGTTATTTAGTAACCTCTCAACATGTGTATACCAAGATATTTTCATTAACATTTCTCACTTTCATTTGTAGATTTCACTTCTGCTTTAAAATATATTAAAGCAAATAATTGAGGACTGAAGAAAAAAAGATCACTGACAGCAAGAAAGTCACCATCCAAAGGTCCTTTCTGATTTCCTGTATAAATTTTCCTGCCTAACCGTAGCCAAGTCTTCAGTATTTTCCCAGAGTCTGCAGGAAATGAAGTCTACTTGTCTAGCTTTGAATTGATAATCCTCTTTGACTTCTTTTGTTATTCAGTTCTCCACATTTTGTTGCCCACAAAATTATGCCATCCATGTGGAATGAACATCGGAAAAATATTTATTACTTTTTAAAAGATAGACACCAAAATAATTTCTCTTTGTCTTCCTTCCCCTCCTTCTTCCTCATAATTGCTTTCATCCCTCAGTACAAAGGATATGTAAAGCTGAAAATAAGTAAATAAAATGAAATCAGCACCTCAAATAGAAAGAATTTAAAGTCAAAGACAAAAGAAGTTTTAAAATGATACACCCTCATTAGCTTCATTAGCATTTCAATAGGATTTGGACTTTATTCCGAAGAGGGTGGAGTGAGATTACATTAAATGTCATTGGAAATGAACACTTTGGAGTTTTTGACAGCTAGGGAGGAAGATAATAATTTCACTTAATTTGTTTTTTAGGCTCACTCATTTAAAAGAACTAGCAGTTCCAATACTTTTGGCAAATTACAACGGTGCTACCGCTTTTCTGTGCAGTGCACTGGAAACATCAGGAAACATCTTCAGCTGGGAACCTGATTGGCAGGATTTCCATATATTATGTGCTTCACATATTTTTCCTTCAACCCTTTGATGTCCAATTTTAATAAACTTGAAAAACAATATAATCATCTACACAAATGCCACCAATAACGTAGATATTAAAATGTATGTGAAGTCAACAACACCAGCATTTGATGGATTGCACTAATCAGACCAATGAGCTTGCTTCATCATTAATTTCAAAATCAACAGGCTTTAAACATGCAATCTAAGATCCCCAATTCCATGAAAGGATTTGTTAGAAAGCTAAAATAACAAATATTTAAAAATTTTTCAAATTAAGAACCAAAAATCCCACTCCATTTATTTAAACTTTTGTACATTTTTCTTTTGTGAATTGAAACAATTCAGACCATAATGAGTTTAGTCAATTATTGGAGAAGTAATACATTGATAATGAATTCTTTAAAAGAAATATATTCAGGTGTGTGTGTGTGTGTGTGTGTGTGTGTGTGTGTGAGAGAGAGAGAGAGAGAGAGAGAGAGAGAGAGAGAGAGAGAGAGAGATTACATGTATAAGAAGTGGTGAAATGAGACAACAGATCTCCTGGAACTGGAAGTAAATTTATAGGGGATTATGAACTCACTGTAAATGCTGGGAACTGAACTGGGTCTTCTGAAAAAGCCATACACTCTCTTAATTCCCTTATTAGCATTGTTGCATAATAATCTTTCTTTTTTTTTTTTTTTTTTTTTTTTGGTTTTTCGCGACAGGGTTTCTCTGTGGCTTTGGAGCCTGTCCTGGAACTAGCTCTTGTAGACCAGGCTGGTCTCGAACTCACAGAGATCCGCCTGCCTCTGCCTCCCAAGTGCTGGGATTAAAGGCGTGCGCCACCACCACCCGGCTAATAATCTTTCTTATATTCCAATTCCTGCCCACTTTAATTTGAAGAAGAATAATGGAAGATAAAAGGAGAATATAAAATAAAATTGACTGAATATAATACTAGATTTAAATTTTGATTGAAAAACTTTTCATATGTTTCAAAGTTCCTTATAAAATGCTTTATCATGTAACATAAATTATATAAAATATTTATGTGTATATTCAAAAACTGAGAATGGATCTAGAGGAGAATAGAGTTGGTGGAGCTGGGAGAAGTTAAGGGATGGTAAACTGTGGTCAGAATGTAGTATATGGAAAGATAATCTCTTTTTAATTAGAATTAAAAGTTGAAAAAAAAATGAGCCTTTTTGTGGTGAAAGGAGAGAATCTGAAGTTATAGACAAGACTAACGGTGTGAAAGTAGGCATTGACTGTCAACTTGATAGCATGTAAAATCATGTAGGAGACTCAATTTGGAGCAACGGTCTGAGCTCTTAAGGTCCAAATGAGGAGCAGAAGGAGGGAGAACATGAGCAAGGAAATCAGGACCACGAGGGATGCACCCGCCCACTGTGACAGTGGAACTGATTTATTGTGAACCCACCAAGGCCAGCTGGTCTGGGACTGAATAAGCATGGGTTGAAACTGGACTCTCTGAGCATGGCGGACAATGAAGGCTGATGAGAAGCCAAGGACAATGGCACTAGGTTTCGATCCTAATACATGAACTGGCTTTGTGGGTGCTTAGCCTGTTTAGACGGTCACCTTCCTGGACATAGATAGAAGACCTTGGTCTTCCCGCAGGGCAGAGAATTTGGACTGCTCTCCAGTATCGAGAGGGAGGGGGAATGGTGTGGGGGAAGGAGAAGAGGAGTGGGGATAGGGGGAGGGGCCTGGGGGGAGGGGCAATATTTGGGAGGAGGGGAGGGAAATGGGAAACGGGGAGCAGGTGGAAATTTTAATTAAAAAAGAATAAAAAATAAATAAAAAAAATAAAAAAAAATCATGTAGGAGACAATTTCTCAGCCTGTCTCTGAATTTTCAGACTGCAGTTAGAAGACTAAAGTAATAATGACATCATTCTGTGGACTGGGTCCCTAGACAGAACAACAGAGTGGAGCAATAGTGGAACAATCTAGTGGCACAAAAGCTTAAATCTGTCTCTAGTTCTTTTATTTATTTATTTATTTATTTATTTATTTATTTATTTAAGATTTGTCTCCTCCCCACCACCGCCTCCCATTTGCCTCCCCCACCCCCAATCAACTCCCAGTCCCTCAGCAGCCAGAAGAGCAGTCAGGGTTCCCTGCCTTGTGGGAAGTCCAAAGTCTAGTGAGGTGATAAAAACCGTACTCGCTGAACATAGCGGACAATGAGGGCTGCTGAGAAGTCAAGAACAATGGCACTGGGTTTTGATCCTACTGCATGTACTGGCTTTGTGGGAGCCTAGGCTGTTTGGATGCTCACCTGTCTCTAGTTCTTGATTGTGCACTTTATATGGCCAACTGCCTTACTGCGGCAAACCAGGAAGTAGACAAAGAAAGGCAAAACAATTAACATGCAAAAGTATCCAGTTAACGAAGGAAGACTGATTGGAAACTGGAAACCTCTCTGATCTGTGGGGAAAGAAACGTACTATGAAGCTATCTTTGAAGGATCATGTCCTAAGATTGATTTGAGTTTAGATACTTTCCCACCTCTCTGACCCACTTCTATGCTCAGATGTGATTTTTCTATCATTAATTGGCTCTATTTTTGTTAAAATCAATATGTTCTCTATTGACAAAAGGAGAGCAATATCTCAGTAGGTGCCTTTAGGGCCATTTGAAAGGAAACACAGTCATCATACTGGTGTATCTTAAAATCCATACACGACTAGGTTACTACTGATACCTGAGTACATTATTCTAAGTTTAGGATTAAATATTTCAGATTGATAGCTTTTATTTTTACTCACTTTTCATAAGGAACACTTGAGACTACAACATTTATAGACTGAATCAAATTAAATCTAGAGTTTGATTTGAATACTCCAGGAAAAAGGAAAATAGTGACTTATATTTCTAATGAATTTTGTTGACGTTCAGTGCAATTATTTGCCTCTCGGTTGCTGCACTATATATTAGTTCTCTTTGAAAAAAAACTGAAATTCATTCAGAAGTGTAAAAATTCACTATTTATCTGATCTCTTTTTGCAATAAAATTGATATTCAACATCAGCCATCTTGTGTTGATTATATTACCTTATTTCTACTTTATATTCTCCCACAAATGGAAAGCCAATTTGTTTCCACGTGACTTAAAAACTATAAATGATACAGAATGTGTAACACAAATAAAGGATTTAAAATATTAAAAATTGGGGAAACTAACGAAAGACTGTAAGTAGCTGCTATAATTTAAATATCATTGCAGATTTTAATAGGATTAAACCAATAGTTAAAGAAATCCTTATCTGTCAAAGCCTGTAATATGTCAAGTATTGTATTAAGAACTGAAAAGGTGGCAGTAATCCATAAAAAATGATCAGTGTAAGAGGAGACTGTACTTTAGCTTCCCTGGTGCCCAGATCAAATAATCACATAGAAACTGTTACAACACTGCTTGGCTAATGGCTCAGGTACATTCTTAGCTAGCTTTTACATCTTAAATTAACCCATAAATATTATTCTGTATATCTCCATGAAGCTGTGGCTTACCATTAAGTTTCCAGCATCTTTCTTCTTCAGCAGCTATGTGGTGCTTCCTTTACTCCAATTTCTTTCTCCTTGCATTAAGGTTAATTTTCCCATAGTACTATTCTGTCCTGCGATAGGCTGAAGCAGCTTCTTTATTAGTCAATGGTAATAAAACATATGTCTAGAATACAGAGGGAAATCCCACATCAACCATGCTCTCAAAAAGTATGAATAATTTCAACAAGAATTGTATTATCTTGTTGAATGTTGTGGGAATGTATATCAGTGGTTTTAGCTTACTCTAGAACAGTCATGAATTTCTAGATGAAGAGAGATTTGATTCTACATTAAAAAAAAGCTAAGAATTGATGAAACAGAGAGAGGGGATAATGTTAGATGTGTAAATCATTGTCAGCTTGCCTTTACATCATAAAACATACAACTTCTAGGAATGAGGAAATAAAAGGGAGCAAAAGTAATGATCAATTAAAAGAAGATCCTGTCTCTCATGGTTTGATAAACAAAGTCAAAATACACATTGTATGTAGGCATAAATGAACTGTTCAGATCCTCTCTCTGCTGGACCTTATCCCATCAACCCAAACCATAATTATTTACCAGGTCCAGCCAGGTTATCCTCTGGACTATCTTGGTGCTTACTGGTTTCTTATTCATAAAACTCTTTAAGTCACCTCAATTCTCACAGAGACTAGTTCTCACACTCAGCATTGCTGTGCAGTCTGAAAGCCCTGCAAGATTTCTTGTACTTCCTGGTTAATTCCGGTGGGGGGGGGTCTGGGCAGACCTATGTGTCAGACCGGGGTGGGGGGGGGCATGTAGGTTTGCCTAGGCTCCCCTGTCTACCAAATGTTGTCTTAGTCATTGTACTATTGCTGTGAAGAGATACTATAAGCAAAGCAACTCTTTAAAAGGGAGCACTTAATTGGAGGATAGCTTCCGGTTCCAGAGGATAAGGTCATGATCATCATGGTTGGCATGTGATATGAGCATGCTGTCATCATGAAGCTGGAACAGCTGATGAGTGCTACATTCTGATCCAGAAGCACAAACAGAGAGGGGAAAAATTCCTTGATACACATAAAGCAAATACAGACATACAGAAAAAATATTTTCCACCATGATCAGGTGGGCTTTGTCCCAGAGAGGCAGAAATAAGTGAATGGAAAAAGGAAAATCAAATGATCATTTCAACAATCACAGAAGAAGTCTTTGACAAAATTCAACATATTTTAAGGATAAAAATCTTACAGAATGCAGGAGTAGAGGGTACATACTAAACATAATAAAAGTTATGTATGAGAAACCCACAGTCAGTACCATCCTAACTGGAGGAAAAATACAATAATCACATTGAAATCAGTACTGTGACATGGCTGCTCATTGTACACACTCCTGTGTAATATTATGCACAAAGCACTATCTGGTCCAATAAGATAAGAGAAATGAATAAAAGTAATACAATTAATGAAAGAAGAAATAACTCTCTGTATTTGCAGATGGCATGACATTATACAATATAGAACACAAATATTCTACAAGAAAATTTCTAGAAATGATAATTTCAGCAATGCAGCAGGCTACCAAATTAGCATGAAATAATAAAGTGTTTTTCTATAACAACCAACAAAAATACACAAACAGACATTATAAAAGCACTTTCTATTCACAAAAGCCTCAAGCAAAAATAAAATATATAGGAATAAATCTCTGTAAGGAGGTAAAAGTTCTAGGAAAAAAGACATTACTGAGGAGGTAAAATCTCTATATAATAAATACTTTGAAAAAATACAATGAAACCCTTGAAAAAAGAAATAGACACCTAAAATTTAGAAAGAAATCCCGTATTCACTGATATGTAGAATTAGCCTTATAAAATTTAACAAAAACCAGTTACAAATTCAAAGCAATCCCTACTAAAATCCCCATAAAATTCTCTAGAGAAGCAGAAAAATAAAAGAAATAAAAATCTCCTAAAATTCATATGCATTCACAAATGAACCATGAGAGACCAAACTCCATAAAAAAGAATAATGTTGGAGGGATTTTGATTTCGGATTTCCAGGTGTATAAGACACTCTTGATAAGAAAAACCATATGACACTTGCAGAGAAATAAGGCATGTAGGCCAATGAAATCAAACTGAATATACAAACATTAATACATATACCTATAGCTGTTCAGATGATTTAAAAAAAAGTGCTGGAAAAGTGAATTCAACATCAGCAAATGGTACTGGAAAACTGGATGTATATACATAGACGAGGACGTAAGACTGGGTTCTGTTACCTTGAGCATAAACTAACTCTAAAGGATTAAGCATAGAAGAAACCTTAAGCAGGACCTTACACGATATTGGTACAGGAAAGAATTTTCTGAGTAGGACTCCACTTGCGCAAGAACTGGCAAGTGGGTCTTCACTGAAGTAAATATTTTCTACAAGTTAATTAAAAAATCTAACGAAGATGAAGTCCATAGAATGTGAGAGAATGTTTCCCAGCTATACATCTGACAGAAAATAAATATCCAAAATATGCCACAAACTCAAACGTCAAAGAGTAATATAACAGTAAAAATGAGAAAATTTTGAAAAATAGCTGTGGATTTGAACAATTAGTACAGAAGTAGTACAAATGGATAAGTAAAATACTTCTAAATGTTTATTATTCTTTACAGTTAGAGAAATAAAAACTAAAACAACTTTGATGTTTCATCCTATCCAAACCAGAATGGCAAATGATTCAACCAACCAACCAACAAACAAAAAACATGACAACAAATACTGAAGAGGTTGTGGGGAATGGGGAACTCTCCTTCATTGTTGGAGGGAATAGAACTTTGGAGTCAGAAGTGATAACTAATGGAAGTCTCTGATTGTAAAATTTCACCTGTTGCTGGATCTGTGTAGGGACAAAGCATCTCCACTTGCTAAAAGAGTTGAGATGGCAATAAAGTGATCCTATTATGTCAAAGACATTTTATAATGGTGATAACCTTGTCTATGAGGCTGGAATCCTGATAATTTAATCATCCTAAATCTCTTTTGGTTTACTGTATCTTTGGATGGTCCTGAGCACCAAACTGATGCATGTTTTTCTCTTCTAAGCTCTCTACAGAATTTGTAGAGAATTTGTTCACTCCTCTGAGAGGTTAGAACCCTTTTCTTGTTAATGATTTGTAGGTTGTCTTTCAGTTCATGTTCCATTTTACCTCCCACAATTTCTTCAATACCTAGCAAGTATTCACCTCTTTATGCTGAAGCGTGATTAATAAAAACTCAGAGGGAGAAATTGGGGTTCAACCTGAAGATCTGAAATGCAAAACAGCCTCTGGCTCTTACCTCACCCTCAGTCCTAAATGGCAATTCTGCCTCCTGAAATCTCAGAAGGAGACTGTGTGTTGAGAGCTGTTTCCTCTCATTTTATCATCCTCTCTAGGGTTGGAATTACCTGTGTGCATCACTGTCATTAAAGGCATGCACCATCCCGTTTTTATGGCAACTGGTATAGCTTCTGGGATTAAAGGTGTGTGTCCCTTTGGCTACTAGGATTAAAGGTATTTGTGGCTACTGGGACTTAAGGTGTGTTTTACCATAACCTGGTCTGTAAGGCTGATCAGTGGGACTGTTTTACTCTCAGATCTTCAGGCACCCTTTATTTATTAAACTTTAATTAAAATAAAACTACATTGTGCGATCCTTAGTACTGCAGGAAATTAAGAACTCTTTATGTCTGCAAGTCCCTTTCTGAACTACAACTGAATATTAGCCCACAGGTCTTATTGGATTTGGCCTTATTGTTCCAGGATGATTTATTCGTGCCTGGATACTGTCATAACTTTCCCAAGGAAAGGGTATCAGTATCTAATTGCTTTTTTCCATCCTTTCTGTTTCTCTCCTTTTCTTCACTGTTTCCACACTGGCACTCTTGACTCTTCTGCTTGTTTGGCCCGTTCTATGCACATACAGTGCAGGAGATTTCACAGCATCCCTCTTTTTTATTCACATACTAACCGTGTTTCCCATCTCCAGAACAAACACTTAGGAAGAAACGGAGGGGGCAATGGGTTTATTTTCCTGTTCACTTTCATGGTGATAGACACATGTCAACAAGTGCTCCTGGCATAGCAGAGAGCTCAAGGTGTGGATTGTTAAATGTTTGTGAAAACTCTGGTCTAAACCATGGGCAAAGCCATAAGTGATGAGTCCCTTACTACTTACTTCTACTACCGAGTTGCCTCTTGAAAATTTTACAAGCTTTTCAAATAGTACCACAAACTGGGGACCAAGTGTTCAAATACATGAGCTGATGGGTAGGTAACATTTGACACTCAAATTTTACCAGTTTTCCTCAAAGCCCATAGACTCATAGCCATCTCATAATGTAACAAATCATTAAGTCTAGATGACAGTAATACCTTTCTAGCCTCAGGAGTCAATAATGTTCTCATACATAATCAAATGTGATACGCCACTCTCTGACCCAGCCTAAAATAAAGTATCAATTTTGCCCACTCTACAGAAGAGATACATTCTGTCTAAATTAATCCATGTTAAATTATTTTTAGTATAAAAACTGAAATCCATATTTTAATTTTACTGTCTAATATGAAAAATATAAATTTGGACGTTGATTGGCAAACTCCCCGCTTGTTCCACTAAGTAGGAGTAACTGTACCATGTTTCCTACGCTGGGAAGCAGAGCTCAAGCTGAAAGATAAGTTGGAGCCTCATGCACCATTGGTTTGTGCTAAGGCAGCTGTTTTTCATCTATTGCTCTGTGCTTAGTGGTCTTAAAATTAATTTGTAATGTATTAGACAATAAAGACAAAAAAGCAATTTTCAAAGGGAATGCACCATTATATTTAATATGAACTATAGTTATACACATTTGTATTTAATACAATTTATCAGAAATATTGAAAGAGAGGAGATACATTTGTTGTGGTTATATACTAATCTAGTTGATTTTAATGTGGCTACAATAAATGTCTGGCTTCACCCATTATTATAAACAGGGATCTGAATCATTGCAGCCAGTTTTATGATATAAACAAAAAATTAATAGGATCAACGAAATTAGGAGCAATAATGCATTTCAAGAAAGCTATTTTATTCTGACATGTTCTAAAATTTCTAACATATGCCTAATGAATACTATGATTCTTAAAATATATGTTATACTAAAGATGAATGTTTATAAGAATATTATTATAGGATTAAGTTTTAAAATACTGCTTCTACTATAAAATGAACCTAATTGAATTTATACTGAAATTGCTAGAGATTAAAAGTTGCCTTTGGGGCTTTATTCATTTTATAAATTGAAAACACCAGCCCAGTTTTAGGTACATGGTAGGGACTTGAATATGCATTAGGGTGATAAAGGAACTGTTAGCAGCATTCTAGGGTTGTATGCATATAGAAGAGAATAAAGGTGAGATGTATAATAACATAAATATATACTGAACAGAATAGAAAAGGAAGTCATTTGTTACAGACTTAATGTGTGTCTGCACAAAGTCTGATATTGGAAAAAGTGATTGGGGTTTAATTAAACATAGATTGCCATGAAAATGTTGAAAGAGCAAAATCAGGTTATTTGTGTTGGGAAGCTCCATCCAACCCTGCTGAGAAAGCCCACCATTGTCAGTTTCTCTCCCTGAGATGCTTATAGGATATTTAAGGCACTGTTCCTATTTACCAAGTGGTTTATCTTCTTTCCTTAGGACCACCTGGGAATGTTTTGCTTGGATTAAACCTGGACTTCTGAATGTGGATTGTTTTGATTGGCTGTGTTGGCAGAGAGGCTTAATAATGGAGTACTAGAACTTTTCACTTTGTTGAATGTGGTAGATCTTAGGTAAGCTCTAGGTGCTAGCATTTACATCCTGTCTTACCCACTCCCCATGACCAAGAACTGAGTAGAATATGGAACAAACGCTATCAAGTCTGATGTGAGGTAGGAAGGATCAGACCTTTCATTGTGATAACACTTTCTCTCTCTCTTTCTCTCTCTCTCACTCTTTCTTCCTATCTCAAAAAGTTTTCTGAACTGTGGGTGTTTTTTGACTCAGTCAATGTGAAGTTGGGACATTCTTAGGTCAACAATATACACAGTGCTGAATAGGTAACATGTGACTTATTTGGGAAGTGTTAGTCCCACAGAAGAGACTTGAGTGATTACAATTGAAGATAATACCTCAAAGACTGACTGCAAGCACTCTGTGGTCAAGAAACTAGGAAAATTTTACCCTGATTCATGAACCAATGGAACTGTGAGTTGATGAGTGGTGTCTTAAGTCATTGACATTTGGGTTAACCTATCAAGAGGCATTGTAGACTAAAGAGGAGTCACTGAAGACAGTTCCTGTCTTTTGTCTATAACACCATTTCAATTTTGACATCAGCAAGTCACAGAACTCAGTTGATCCCAAGGTTATACATTTTAAACATAAATTAACATTATGATTGTTGAAGCGTGACTTTTACCAAACTTCTTGTGAAGATCCAGAGCAACACAGAGAATATCTAGCCCTGCAGAAAGAGAAGGAACATGGGTAATAATAATCAATGGAAAGGGTATAAAGTAGTGGCTACTAAAGGCCATTTTTGATCCAAGTCCATGGAATGGGATGGATCTTAAGTGATTTTACTCACTTGAGCCACTGTCGAGTACTTGAAACATACCATTCATTACGTAATGCACCTTGGTTACAAAAAAATACACATTACACTTTTCTTGTAACAACATTGTAGTTATTAAGAGAATGCACACACATACACACACACAAACACACACACACACACATACATACTCTCCTTTTTAAAAATCATGATGGATGCTATGGAACAGGTTTGTGTGGTGAGTGATGAAAAAAATGAAACTACCTTTTAGTTCATATAGGAAGTAGAGACTAACCTAGAATAAGAAAAGCATAAGGTTTTTTGGAAGATAACACATATGCAAGGTAATAGAAATACCAGTAATAATAATAAGAGTCTTAGACAGAGGTGTCATTTTTGTTTTTCTACCAGGGACTTAATTAGAGTGACATAGTATTTCTAGGGGTCCTTTTCCATAGTAAATTTTTAGAACCTTACATTTCTGATATTTAGCTTGGCATCAAAGACCAAGATGGAGACTAAATACCAGAAATGTAAGCTTTCAGTTTACAACCTAATATAAATGTTTTCTTAAAAAATGTGTGCCTCAGGCAAGGTTTACAGTACATCAAATTTCTCTCTCTCTCTCTCTCTCTCTCTCTCTCTCTCTCTCTCTTTCTCTCTCTCAATAGTTACTCCTCTAACTCTATCTCAATATAGCTTGTGACTCTTTCTGATCTTATTTACCCCCATCAGTGCTGCCAGTGACATTGATAAAAAGTAGGGGCATCTTGCTAAATCCTGTATTTATTAGGTTTAAAAGAATAGAAAATGAACATAGTTGAGCAAATGTCTTTGCGGTATCAGTGTGCATCCTTTGGGTATATGCCCAAGGATGGTATTGTTGGGTCTTGAGGTAGATTGATTCCAAATTTCCTGAGAAATCACCATACTGACTCGAAATAGACCTATAAAAGTTTGCACTCCCACCAGCAATGCAAGAGGTTCCCTTAATTCACTTCCTCTCCAGCATAAGCTATCATCAAGTGTTTTTGATTTTAACCATTCTCAGAGGTAAAATATCTCAGAGTTGTTTTCATTTGTGTTTCCCTGATGCCTAAGGAGGTTTTTAGTTTATAATAGCCAGAACCTGGAAGTAACCTAGAAGGCCCTCAACTGAAGAATGAATAAGAAAAATGTGGTACATTTATACAATAGAGTAATATTCAGTGGTAAACAACAAACAAACAAACAATGAGATCTTGAAGTTTGCAGGCAAATGGGTGGAACTAGAAAAAAAATATTTTGAGTGAGGTAAACCAGACCCAGAAAGACAAAATATTCACTCATAAGTGAACATTAGACATAAAACAAAGGAAAGCCAGCCTACAGCCTTCAACCCCAGAGAAGTTAAGTAATAAGAAGTACCCTAAGAAAGACATACATGGATCCCCCTGGATAGCGGAAATAGACAAGTTCCACAAGTAAACTTGGAGATGTGGGGATGAGGGAGGGGATAAAGGGAAGGTGAGGGAAGGTGATAGGGAAAAACAGAGACAGAGAATAAGGGCAGAGATATCTTGATAGAGGGAACCATGATGGGGTTCCAAGAAACCTTGTCCTGGGGAAATTCCTAGGAATCAACAAGGATGACCCTAGTTAAGACTCCTAGCAATAGTGGAGAAGTTGCCTGAACTGGTCTTTCCCTGCAGTCAGATTGATGATTACCTTAGTTGTCATCATAGAACCTTTATCCAGTAACTTATGGAAACAGATGCAGAGATCCCCAGCTAAACATTGGACAGAGCTCCTGGAGTCCAGTCGAAGAAAAGGAGAAGCAATAATACAAGCAAAGAGGTCAAGACCATGATAGAAAAACCCACAGAAGCAGCTGACCCAAACTAGTGGAAGCTCACTGACTCCAAATGGACAGCTGGGGGATCTGCATAGGAACGAACTAGGCCCTCTGAATGTGAGTGACAGTTGTATGGCTTGGGCAATTTGTGTGGCTACTGACAGTGGGATTGTAATTTATCTGATGGAGGAAGGTCATTGGCTAATAAAGAAACTGCCTTGGCCCATTTGATTGGCCAGCCTTTAGGTGGGTGGAGTAAACAGAATAGAATGCTGGGAGGAAGAGGAAGTAAGCTCAGATGCAGGGCAGCTCCTCTCAGAGCCAGAAGCGATGAAGCAAGCCGCCAGGTCAGACATGCTGAATCTTTCCTGGTAAGACTGATGCTACACAGATTATTAGAGATGGGTTGATTGGGATATGAGAATTAGCCAGTAAGGGCTAGAGCTAATGGGCCAAGCAGTGTTTAAAAGAATACAGTTTGTGTGTCGTTATTTTGGGGCATAAGCTAGCCAGGCAGCCATGAGTCGGGCTGTGGGAAGAGGCCCACAGCTCCCCACTACATTTATCCACAGAGTATGAACTGGCTTTTACAAGACAATTCCTTTTAGAAGGATACCTTGTTGAATCTCGATACAGGAAGGAGGGCATTGTTCTGCCTTAATGCAATATGACAGACTTTGCTGATAACTCATGGGAGCTCTTCCTCTCTCTGGGGAGTTGATGGGGTGGGGTGGGAAGAAGGTAGGGGAAGTGGGAGGAGGAAGCTAGAGGGAACTGGGATTGGTATGTAAAATAAAATAAGATTGTTTAAGAAAAGAATATAAGATGATTGTATAGTCAACCTCCTTTATTTATAAGTATGGAAAATGTTTGAAACAAGTTCCATATACTTAAATATACAATTTAATTATTTTAATAGAACTGCATTTTGGTGAAAATAAAGACATGTTTTAATTACATTCTTTTTTTGAAGTTTCTTTCTTTCTTATTTATTTATTAAAAATTTCCACCTCCTCCCATCCTCCCATTTCTCTCCCACTTCTGCTACTCCCCCTCCCCCTTGCTCTCCAGTCCTAAGGGAAGTCAGGGTTCCCTGTCCTGTGGGAAGTCCAAGCCCCCCTCCTCCATCAAAGTCTAAGAAGGTGAGCATCCAAACAGACTAGGCTCCCAAAAAGCCAATACATGCAGTAGAATCAAAATCCGGTGTTGTTATCATTGGCTTCTCAGTCCACCCTCATTGTCAGCCACAGAGTCCTGTTTGATCACATGCTCGTTCAGATTGGTGAGCTCCCATTAGATCAGTCCCACCGTCTCTGTGGGTGGACACACCCCTCGCAGTCCTGACTTCCTTGCTCACATTCTGCCTCCTTCTGCTCTTCATCTGGGCCTTGGGAGCTCAGTCCAGTGCTCCAATGTGGGTCTCTGTCTCTATCTCCATCCATCGCCAGATGAAGGTTCTATGGTGATATGCAAGATATTCATCAGTGTGTCTATGGGAGAAGGCCAGCTCAGGCACCTTGCCTGTGCTGCCCAGGGATCTAGCTGGGGAAATCCCCTTGGACACCTGGGAACCCCTCTAGAGCCAAGTCTCTTGCCAACCCTAAAATGGCTCCCTTAGTTAAGATATCTTCTTTCCTGCTCCCATATCCACCCTTCCTCCTTCTTAACCATCCCATTCCCCCAAGTTCTCCCCAATCCTCCCCTTCTCCCTTCTCTCTCCCCAATCCTTCCCTTCTCCCTTCTCTCTCCCCATCTCCCCTTTCCCCCAATCCACTCCCACCCCCCTGCTCCCAACTTTTGCCAGGCGATCTTGTCTACTTCCAATATCCAGGAGGATAAATATATGTTTTTCTTTGGGTTCGCCTTCTTATTTAGCTTCTCTAGGATCACAAATTATAGGCTCAATGTCCTTTGTTTATGGTTAGAATCCACATATGAGTGAGTACATCCCATGTTCCTCTTTTTGGGTCTGGGTTATCTCACTCAGTAAAGTGTTTTCTATTTCCATTCATTTGCATGCAAAATTCAAGATGTCACTTTAATTGCTTTCTTACAGATGATAAGATAGCCGAGAGGTATAAAGGAGTACTCCAGGGTCATGCAGTTTGTAAGTGGGAGTTTCCAATAAAAATGGACAATCAGCAAGTGTTAATTAATGCAATAGTGGAGCTAAGAGAAAGGGATTGTTGGAAACAGTACACTTCACCCAAATCCTACATTCCATAATCCAAAGTATGTTTTTACTTTATTTATTCCTGTTACTGATTTCTTCATTTACACACATGATGACATTTATTCTAAATCAAAGACAAGACTCTGTCACACTCTTCACTTTGGTCACACCACCACTGTCTATGGGAATAATTTGAGATTCAAGGTATGACATAGTCATCATTTACTTATGGTTTCCAAATGCCCTTTGTTTATCTCTTACAATGCCTAGATATACCTTGCATACTAGATGCACTGCTTCTCACAAGTTTCCATATTTGCCATACCATTTCAGGCTTCTGTAGTTTACTTTTGGTATCCTTTTACCAGAAACATATTACTTAATATCTGAGATCTTATAAATGTCAGCCCTTCATAATCTAGTTTAAGAAGTGTCTTGACATTTTATATGAATTCCTCCATTAGCTACTTTTTCTTTGTGGTTCAATTATTCTCCCTTCTCTAGAATTACTTTGTAGACTTTTCTTTCACTAATGTGCATGTGATAATTCTCCCCAGAGAATTAGTGCCTGTTCAAGAATGAAAATAACTAAGCCTTATATTTGATATTTAAGGACAATCATGATGATAGACATATGGAAGGCATCCAAAAATATTTCTCAAGAGACACTAAGAGATGAGGGGTAGGAAATCGGAATAAAATAAATTTGTATTGATTCAGACCAAATACTATAATAGACATTTCTAACTTGTCATTTCATTTAGTTCTTGAGGAAAAAAATCACTTACATGCTGTTGACAGTTATACTTTATAGAACTAATGTTCAATGAAATGAAATAACTTGTTCTAGTTCTATTAGAGTAATTCACATGTAATTTTGATTCTGCAATATAGAGTTCAGCCTTTATATTTGTAAGAATCCCTGGGTTTTATTTACCATCTGGCTTTTGGAGAAAAAAAATTACCATCATTATAATAGCCACCCCACCATTTATGGTGTTATTGTTGTGCCCAACAAATATACCACATGCATTTCCTTCATTCATATTCATTAAGATAAGTATTTATTAAATCAGATTAATAGACAATATTCTAGCAACAGGAAGTACATCAATAAATAAAAGTAAAAAGAGTGAGATCATAAATTCATAGAATGTACCAGTTGGTAAGCAAGTGTTCGGGAGAATGCTGGTCCATAAATGGGAACACACTGCAGAAGAAAAGTGAGAGTAACCAGTTTCCCAAATGGTGGTAAATCATGACTCATTGTAGTAGTGTTGAAAATGGGTTTACTAAAATACATCATATACTTCCTAACACCTGCACACCCAGGGAGCCAATGTGGCAGCAACAGAGGGAGCTACCAAATGTAGGTGGGGGCTGAGGTCAGGGAGAAGACCTGAGTGAAAATGGTGTAGAGTACTATCCTACAAATTGAAACATGTTCCTTGAGTCCTGCAAAGCTTATACACGGCAGTTGCCAGTAGAACTGGACAATCAGGGTGTCTGAACTAATACAATAGTGTAGCTAGGAGAATGGGGTTGTTGGGAATAGTATAGTTTTATCCAAATCCTACATTTCATAATCCAAAGTATGACTTTTGCTACTTCTCAAAGATTTCTTTGTTTACATACATGATGTCATTCATTCTAAACCACAGAAGAGACTAGGCTGCAGTCATAACCTCAGTCACACCACTATTTTCATTAAAATAAAATTGAGATCCTGGTGTGAAAAGTAAGCCATTAATTCATGGTTTGTTAATTCCCTTTCTCTACCATTCCAGTTTTAGGCAATAAGGAAGCAGAAAGGACTTGAAGTGGATCGGATCCAAGTGCGAGAAGAATAATGAAATAGAAACTAAATCATTGTTTTCAAACCATTATTTTTGATGACGTAAAACAAAATCCAGCAAATAGAACTGAAATTACTTATTGTAGTTATCACTATTTATTTTGAATAAAATGATATTAATATTTCCACATTATTTGAAAAGAAAGCTATATTAGACTTAATTATTTAAATAATTAAATATTTTAAAGAAATTTCAGGGACTGGAGAAATAGCTGAGCACTTATGTGTGTGGACTGCTCTTGCAGAGGACTTGAGTTTGGGTTCCATGTTCTGTGCCTCAAAACTGCCTCCCATTCTAGCTCCAGGGGACTGTCTTTCTTCCTAGACAGTTTGCACTCACATGCACATATCCACATATCCACACACAAAAGACACACATATTCACAATTAAAAATAAATAAATCTCTACAAAAAAGGTTACAAAATAGCTGCTACAAAACATTTAACTATTAATTTGCTTAATACAAGTGCAAGCTGCTCCTACTGAAATTGCATCTGTTTCAGGGAAAGTGTAATCAGAAAGAATTTGGCCCCATTTTTAATGCGACACCAGAAATTCCACAAGAAGCAGGAAGCAATTGCATTGACTCTGGTACAGTCCTTCAAAGCAGCTATACAAAAGGCCTGTGAAACAAAATACCATGCTTATCAGTTTATGCACTTTTCCTTTACAGAACATTATATTTTCCACTGAAGCTGTTCAACAATGATTTAAAAGAAATCAAGACACTACAGTTTTCTGAGAGGTAAATGTCTTTGTGTGACTGTAAAATGATATAATAAAGCAATCTAACATGAATTAAAGCACAGACTGTGGTGGTAAGAAAGTGTCACTAAGACAAGAGAGAAAGAGGAAGGGATCTGGTTTTTGAGTGCTGAACACCTGAAAAAGAACTCACATAGACAACAGCCAGTGAAAATATCTCCCTGCTTAGGTTATTAGGAAAGTCTCCTTTGAATTCTTTCCGAGACTGGAGCATTGCACCAGAAGTAAGGTCAGCAGGATATACCACCATTGATTCCACATTTACACACAAAATTATCTTCCTAACATCATTGGGAGGTGTCCTATTACTGTTTTATTTTCTTTATAGTGCACAGAAAGCAAGCCTGGTTAATTTCTAACATTAAAAATACTGCAGAAGCCTGATAGTAACTTGTATCAGTGCAGTGACATTCCTGTAAATTGAGTTAGTTCTGGCAATGGAGTGATGACTCCAATTTATTTTTATAAATTATGCATAAGTTTCACAATTTATATATACAATACAAATAAAAATTATAGAAATTGAAAATAAAAGATTGTTTCTTGGGTCAGAGAAGAAAAAAAAAACAAGATGCAATAATAATTAACAGTTCTCTTTGTCTCTTACCTAGCATCCTGGAGTTAGAACTTCAGGCAGTGTGAGCTTTCTGACACCAGTACTGTGAACAAAATGTTCCTCACTAAGTTGTTTCTGCTTTATCTTCTTAATCTCTGAAGATAATAAAGATGAGGACATTGTTAATAAATCTTTAGCAAGGGAATTTGTAAGAAAGTTTAGTGCAAACCTGAGAAAAAAAAGGAGCTTTCATGACGTGGTTCACAAGCAATTCAGAGCATAAAAGGGGCTGGACCAATATTAAGACATTTGGCAAGGTTCTGAGTAGGTGCTGATACATTTCTACCCATGATGGATATTGGGCTTTTTTACTTCATTTGGAACCAGGAACTAGCTCTGAAAGGGGTTTTATTGTATGAAATATATGGGCCTCAAAATGCTGAAGACCTCCCTATGGCTTTTATGTTTTCAGTCTGTCTATTAATAATACCTGGCATCTGGGTCAAAAGTGTATGCTGTTTGGCCTTATGTTGACATTATGTCTTATCAGGAAACCACAAGTGATTTTTCAAACTTGAGCATTGTGATCTTGAGTCTTTTAAAATTATGGATGCTCAATGGAGTAAAACAACTTATAAATTCCACTGAGAAAACTTTCAAAGGTTATGAATATACTATAACTGAATTTACTGGCCCAGGGAGTCAAATAATTTTATGTGTTCAGCAAAATCAACTTTCAGAATAGATGGAGTAGATAGGTCTGTAACATTATGACTGAAGAGGACTGGCATGAGATGCTTTCCAACAGAAACATCACCAAAGAGAGTGACATCTGCATTATTTTTGCCTATTAGTACATATTCGACTACCTACACAAAGGGTTGAGATACACATGAAAGACAACACAAGTGAATGAATGAAGAATCTCCAACAAGGGTGCTTAGTTCTAATGATATAAACCAAAATTCATTCAGAGTCTACTCTTCATGAAATATGTTATACACTCAACACACATGTATACATTTACTCTGCACTACTGAATAATACTGACCAGTAAGTGTGTAATAAACAGTTGCTAGGAAAGTTGTCATGGAAATCAAGCTTCTGGTTAACAATACCAAGAAAAATATGCAAAGTCAACACTCAGTTTGCAGAAATAATCCTAGAGTTTAAAAAGATCAGAAAAAGACATTCTGTCTGAGCCTGAATTCATTGCTCTGGTTATGGACAAACAGTTCAGAGCTCTATCTGTAGGATTCTGTAAATTGAAAATCTGACTAAGACAATAAAGTAAATTCTTTTCTTGTTCTTATTCATTTATATATTGTTGATGATTTCTCTCAATGAATCTGTATGATGTGGTGTTGAGCTTTGAGTGAACCAAAGTAGACCAGATCTTTTTTTTTCCCATGAGTGGTGGTAATATGCATAAAAACGCCCCCTATAGACATATATTTGAATGCTTAGTCACCAGGAAATACCACTATAAGGAAAGATTAGAAGGATTAAAAGGTGTGTCTTTGTTGGAGGAAGTGTGTCACTGGGGTGGACTTTGAGGTTTCCAAAGCTTATGACAAACCCAGGATTCTCTCTCTCAGCCTGTGGATCAGGATGTAGCTCTTAGCTACTACTCCAAGCTTATGCCCTTCTACCATGTTTCTTGCCATGATGAATATGAACTACACCTCTTAAACTATAATAAAGTCCCCAATTAAATTGTTTCTTTTATAAGAGTTCCCTTGATCACGGTGTCTCTTCACATCACCAAAACAGTTACTAAGGCAGGGGCCAATACTGGTTTCCAATATATCATTAACACTGTTGGGATGATGTTGCTTATCATCCTCAAACATTCACAGACAAGAATCCCATATACACAATGTGAAATGAGTAAGATTGATTCTTTTCTTTTTCTTTCTTTCTTTCTTTCTTTCTTTCTTTCTTTCTTTCTTTCTTCTTTCTTTCTTTCTTTCTTTCTTTCTTTCTTTCTTTCTTTCTTTCTTTCTTTCTTTCTGTCTCCTCTCTCTCTCTCTCTCTCTCTCTCTCTCTCTCTCTCTCTCTCTCGTGTGTGTGTGTACATTTGCCTTACCACTGTGAGTAGAGGCCAAAGGTTCAAATTCCAGTGTCTTCCTCTAACTTTCTTTGCCTTAAATTTTTGAGACAAGGTCTATCACAAAGCCATTTCAGTTAAATGGGCTGGTTAGTAATTCCTGGAGATCTGTCTGTGTTTGTTATACCACTGCTGGACTTAGGGTTTACCAACACCTCTAGGTCTTATATAGGTACTAGTGATCTGTACTGGAGATTTTATGTTTATATACAAAACACTTAACCCAAACCATAATTTTAATGTTATGACATTTTGATTCCCTGGCCAGATTCTTGCCACACTGTCTCATAAAAAGTGTTTAGAGAACCACAGATACTTGGTCCACAGTAACCATTATGGAATAGGAAGAAAAACAGCAGCAATAGTGCTAAAGTAATCTCTCTTTTCTCTCCCTACTTCCTTCCCTTCTTTCCTTTCCTCTGTTTCTCTCTCTTAGCACTAGGTTGAGAGTAAGCTGTAGCTTTAATAGAGTAAAACTGCAACAAAGTCTACTTTCAGAGATGTTTCTGCTCCACCTATTTGGCACAATGCCACAGACACTGACCATCTCTTAAGCTGCACTGCTCACTGAAATTTCTTATGACTCTTATATGCAAAATAGGGTGCTTATATTTCTTTAGTTACTTAGAAACTGATGTGAGAGAACCTATCCCAAATTCCCCTGAAATGTCTTCTTCATTACAACCAAATGTTTTCTGACTTGGTCTCTGCTTTCTGAAAGTGACCCCCTGTGAGTAAACCCTTTAATTTTACTAATTGAAGCACACACATGTAAAACTGTTTTAACTTTTAATTGGGAGGTTGTATTCATACGTAAAGAAAATTACTAAAACAATCATTAAAAAACTACTCCTAATTACCTTACCCTTAAACAATGCCCACCAGTGGAATGCATGATAGTCACATGATTTTGTTGCTGTTACTTTAGAATATTGAACATTTAGAATACTGGATATTTTCTTCAACCAACTCCTCTGTGACCCATTGAATCTATTCATTTTTTTTTTGTTGTTGTTGTTCAAGGCAAAGATTCTCTGTGTAGCCAGCCCTAGCTGTGATGCAACTCACTCTGTAGACCACACTGGGCCTTGTACTCATAGAGATCTGCTACCGCTGCCTTGCAAATGCTGGATTAATGACATGAACCACCACATAAATTTTGTGAACTTATTCACAAATGGTTTTCTAGAGACTGTACATAGTTAAGGACCTTGTGATCCCTGTACATGGGATAGAGAAACAAGGCAGAATGTTACTTCTTAATTAAAAGGTAAGTGCCACAACTACCCCTCCACAAAAGTAGAAGACTCTGGCAAATGGGAAGCATGGGTGCTTAAGTGTGTTGAAAGGATTTTCACGGGTGCCAGGGCTCCAAGACAGTGTCACAGGAATTGATATGCCTCTTGCGTTAATTGGTAGAACAGGACATAGATCTCACTGGATACTACCTGATTCTTTGATAGAAGAGACTGGAGTAATTGCAGACTTGTCAACAAGTCTGACACTGTCACCATGTTTTCCAGTGTCCACAATGGACAAAATACAGAGTCTGTTCGTCATGCACTTCAGTGTTTGAATGTTGGGTATAAGCGAATTCCTATTGAGAGGTTTTGAGTGCTCAGTGAAAAACTGTGTTCAGACATGGAACTATCCCTTAATAATGCAGAATTTGATACATCATGTAAATTTAATAGGTGTTTCTTTCTGTGGCATTTTAAGAGAGATAGCATATCCTTATTCCTGAACAGTTGAGTTTTATAATATTATTTCTTCGACTTGTGCAAAAAACAGTTAATAATTTTTTTTTGAAGTTTTCAGTGGTTTCTACTCATTAATTTTTAAGATTTCAAGTCCTAGTATCAAGCCTTGTTTCAGTTTGCCCATGCTTTGACTTGATCATAACATCATCCTTTTTTTTCTTTTATTATTGAAAAAAGAATTTTCGCCTTCTCCCAGCCTCCCATTTCCCTCCCCCTCCTCCCACTTCTCTCCCCCTCCCTCTCCAGTCCAAAGAGCAGTCAGGGTTCCCTGCCCTGTGGAAAGTCCAAGGTCCTCCCCACTCCATCCAGGTCTAAGAAGGTGAGCATCCAAACTGGCTAAGCTCCCACAAAGCCAGTTCATGTATTAGGATCAAAACCCAGTGCCATTGTCCTTGGCTTCTCATCAGCCCTCATTGTCCGCCTTGTTCAGAGAGTCCGGTTAATAATTTCTTAATCTCATTGTGGAATAATTGTAGCTGTATACTATAATATCATGTATATATCAAAATAAGAAATTTTTAATGTGAAAATATGTTTAATGTAACTACTGTTTCAATAATGAAAATGCATGATGGAATAGTATACAATTACAGTTGACTCTTACAGATGCACGTGAAATGCTTGCTGTTTCTGCTGTTGAATAGCCATGAGAAGAAAAGATTGTGCACATTGAAAACTGTGGACGAGGAAGTCCTAACCAGTACTTTTCTGCTACTAACACAGAAGTTAGTGAGTAAAGATATCCCTATATGGCAGAAGTCTGGAAGTACTCAGGCAAAGAGGTCAGTGAGAATGCTCAGTGAGCTACAATGCCTACTTTCAAGCCTCACAACCCAAGTTGAATCAGAAGAATGTAAATGGTGGACAGAAAAATAGACTACTGCAAGTTGTCCTGTAACCTCAAAACTTGTGTCCTGGCACATATGCATCCTACACATACACAATAAACAAATGCAAAAGGAAATTAAGGAGATGAGGCAGGGGCTTGTCATAGCAACTGTCAAAGCTGATTATATTTTTGCACCAGTTGTAAAGGCATATCATCAGTTAAAATTTGAGACATCACGCATATGTTATTTTTCCTTACCTTGAAGAACTTCTTGGAGCGATGCAGATCCTTTATCAATGATTCCTATAATGAAACATGACACTAATCTGTGAAGTTTATTGTGTCTAAGTTTTTAGGCATGTCGGTTTAAGAAACACGAGTTAAAAGAATTGTCTCAGTTTCGCTAAGACAAATTAGATATCTCAAGATTCATTATCTCTCAGCAAGTCTGCAGATCTAGGCAATATTTTTGCACAGGGCTCACAGCTGACTCTGGGAGAAGAGGAGAATGTGGAGTAAACACCGGTGACTGCTGTCTTCTCATGGTCTCCCTGTCTTTTGCATTAGGTCCTGGTCAGCTTCTAGGAAGTTTGTTTTTCAGGAAAGGAGGAAGAGTGTCAGTGAGTACAACAGAATATAAGATGTCAGCAGTTCTTTCTTTATATTACCAATTTTTCCGAACCCAGAATTTGTAAGTAATCATTTAAAACTGAACTGAAATGATACCTGCCATGTTTTCTGACCACACAACCCATTTCTCTTTGGCAAGAATGGCGAAAACCTGCCTACAGCAACTTTACATGCTGTGATTACGTTACATTTCACCATTCAAATTCTACAATTTATAAAAAGCAGAACACAGGATTAAGCTGAAAATCGACCAGGAATTGGTTACATCTAATAGTGTTTTTATTCTTTTAAAAAAATTAGCTATCGTATCTAATTTTTAATTTTCCACTTAATAAAACTATAGAGAAACCTCCCAATATTTGATAGATGTAGGTATCTCTACCCTTTGTACAGGAATAATTATAATAGTAAATGTTTAGTTCTCTACCATCAAAGAAAAAATAAAACTATTTAGCATAGTATCTGATACAAATATTGAGCCAAATGTTCTGCTTCATCTTTGTTTTTATTGTAACTAAATTGAGAATTACCTAGGAAAGGACTCACATCTGACTATCTGTTTTAACTGAAAAGCATTCACTATAAATATAGAAAGTACAAATCCATGGACTTGGTTAATCAGCTGAAGAAAAATAAATAAACAAGAAGGAAAACTGAACACCATCATATATTGGCCTGTTTCTGATGGCAATGTGTTATGAATAAGCAAGTGCCTCATTTCTTTTGCCTTCACCACCCAGGTGAACTGTACCACCAAACAGTGACCCAAAATTCCTCTTCCTTAGGTTGCTTCTTTAATGTATTTTTTCTTACCAATAAGAAAAACACTGCATCAACATCAAAGGTTAATTTTTGTTTTCAATGTTTTGTCTTCTGCAGCCATGGTTTATTTTTAGGTACTTCTGGTGATTCATTTTCATTTTATCTCACCTTTTCCCTCTAATCTCACTTACTTCCTAACTGACCATAGCTCAGTTATTTGTTCTCATCAAGTCCTTCTTGGTTCCTTGAATAAAATGAAATTCTTTTGTTATTTGTTTCTGAGGTATGATGCTTGCTTGCTTTACTGACAAGAATTTTTATTTATAGCATGCTAAAGAGTTGTCTCAGAAGTTAAATATGTACTGTTCTAACAGATGTTTTGAGTTCATTTCACAATGCCAATGGATGGTGGCTCACAACTGCTTATAAACCTATCTCCAGGGAACCGGAAATCATCTCCTAGGATCTGTGAACACAGCCCTCATGTACAAACTCATTTGCATATATATATATATACATACAAATGATTAAAATAAAATTCCTAAATATCAAACATTTGTCTGTTGCACTATTTGGTTGTGTTGTCCCTACTAATTTTATAAATGACTTTAGATTAATATGTCACCTTCTCTCTGTATATCAGTGTTTATAGCTGTTCATCCAGTAGCCTGGAATGATCTCATGGAAGTTAGAGATTTGTGATGTGGGTATTCGTGTTCAACTGAAGGAAAAATTCTTATTCTTTTAACTATGTTTTTCACAATGCTCTATACTTTCCTAGGTGGTGTGGGAGGTCCTTCTGTTTGTGTGTTGCTTTCATTGGTTAATAACTAAAGAAACTGCCTTGGCCTTTTGATAGGGCAGAACTTAGGTAGGCAGAAAAAAACAGAATTGAATGTTGAAAGAAAGGAAAATTAAAGGCTGTCTAAAAAAGAAACAATCTCAGTAAGCTCACAGTTCCTAGGAATTAGAAAAATGTAAATTAAAACAACTTTGAAGTTTTATTTTACCCCAGTCAGAATAGCAAAAATCAACAAAGTAGATGACAAAAGGAAGAGAATCTTTAAACTTATTTAGATAAAAAAATGAAATTCTGTGTCTGCTGAAGGGGCAGCAATGACAAGCATATTTCCAACATGCAACACCAGTGTCATTTACCCTTGATTCGCCTCGATTTTGCAGTGCAGATAAGTTTGAATTTTTTTTAAGTAATAATTCCTGAATCATTTCCAGCATTGGGACATGAATTAAGCATGAAATGCCCTGCAGACGAATAAAGTTAAAAAAAAATCAATACCTCTCTACTTATCATGTTCCAGGACTGAAAATTCAAAGTCACAAGAGGAAAGGGAAAGTAAATATTTAAGAGGTTAAAAGTGTGAACCATAAAAATAATTTTAGTTATTACTAATATTTTATTCTTTGATTTCTTAATGGCAACCTTCTCTTCAATATAAAAATAATAAAACAGAAAATATTAAATGGAAATGTAAGAGGAACAATTTGGTGTTTTACATAGTTTAGCACTCTACTTTGAGGATGGCAAAGTGATTATATTTTTCTTAATGATAATACTGAGAAGAGTTTCTGAAAAAGCTAAGGTTATTTAGCTCAGAGAAGTTGAGGGAATGAAGAAAACTTTGTGGACAAACCCTTGTTATGAAGCTGACAATGGGTAAATATCCACGTTTTGACAGATGTGTTTTTCTTTCACTTTTGCTTTTATATAAGACTGTTTCAGCCAATGAGTGTATAGACCAATTATAGTATTCACTAATAGTGGAATACTATGGAGACATAAAATTTCATGAAATATTGATATTTACTAAGATGTATGGGCTTCCAAACAAGTAAGTGAAGGAAGCCAGACACAAGTGGTCCAATATCTTTGATTTCAATTAGAGGATAGGTCGTATCTCAGAGAACGTACAGAGGGAGAAAATGCTACGTGAATGTGAATTCCATTTTGAGTTGAAACATACTATTGTAATTTTATGTTTTATAATATTTTTATTTATTACTACAGTTGTGTGTGTGCATGTGTGTGCATGTATAATTTACACAAATGAATGCCCTACGTGGATCCAGATATGAGCTCGTGAATGCCAAATAAAGACAATATTGTATGTTTTTATGATGATGCATAGTTGAATAAAAATATAAAAATTATATGACTGCTAACACTTATTTGGAAAAAGCAGTTACCACAGGAAGAAGAAATACCAGGGTTTCACATGTCCACAGAAGGATACTATAATTATTTTTAGTGATTGTATCTAAGAATTATGTAGCAAAATGTTAAGATTTTCAACGCCAGCATGATAGGCACACAAAATATTCTCATATAATTGCAAAATTTTCTCTATGATTAAAACATTTATTATACATGTTTAATGTGTTGAATAATTTTGAAATAATAAGCAATATTTAAAATATTTATAATAACAATATCATGTAATCTTGTAGTTGCAACAATTTTGGAATATTAACTTCAGGAGGTATCACCATCTTTGATCGCAAGCTCTACTACAGAGCAATAGTATTAAGCTGAATGACATTGTCATAAAAAACAGACAGGTTAGTACAGAATCAAAGAATTGAGGATACAAAAATAAATCCACACATTTATGGATACCTGATTTTTAAGAAAGAACCCAAAATGATTCAATGGAAAAAAAGAATGCATCTTGAATAGATGATGCTGGTCTAGCTGGATATTGGCATGGAGAAGAATTTAAATATATGTATATCTGCCATCCTGCACCTAACTCAAGTCCACGTGGATTACAGGTCGAAATATAAAACCAGATCTGAACCTGATGAAAGAGAAATTAAGGAATAGCCTTGAATGCATTAGTGCAGGAGATAACTTACTGAATAGAATACCAGTAGCACAGACACTAAGATCAATAATAAATACAATGAAACCAAACCATCCAATTAAAAATGGGGGTACATAAACAGAGAATTCTCAATAGAGGACTATCAAATGGCTTAGAAACTTTTAAAAGAATGTTCAACATGTTTAGCCATCAGGGGATTGCAAATCAAAATGACTGAGATTTTGTTTTATATCTACAGAATGGCTAAAATGAAAAAAAACATAAATTTCAACTTATTCTGGAGAATATATGAAACAAGGAGAATATTCCTCCATTGCTGGTTGGAGTGTAAACTTGTACAGTCACTTTAGAAAGCTATGAATCATTCTACCTCAACACCCAGCTATACTGCTCTTGAGCTTATACCCAAAGATACTCAACCACACCACAAGGACACTTGCTAAACTGTGTTCATAGAAAACTTAATTGTAATAAACAGAACCAGAAAACAACCAAGATGCCCCTCAGCTTAAGAATGGAGAAAGGAAACGTGGTGCAATTACACAATGGATTATTACTCAACTGCTAAAAACAATGACATCATGAAATTTTCAAATAATTTATAGAACTAGAAATGATCATCCTGAATGAAGTATTTCAGAACCAGAAGGACAGAGTATGCATTCATTTGTAATTGGTTATTAGCCATAAAGCAAAAGATAACCATGCTATATTTCACAGACTCAACAAGTAACAAGGAGTGCTCAAGAGGAGGAATGCATGAATCTCACAGTGAACGGGAGATAGACTAGGCATTGCCATTAAGTGAATGGGGTGGTGTGGATGAAAACAGGCAGGATCAAGTATAGGAAGGATGTAGGGAGAGACAACAAAAATCTAGGGTCATCTGTAAGGTAGAAACTTAATGAAATGGAAACTCCAAGCAGTCTATGAAGGTGACCCTAGCTCCGAGCTATAAGGGATATGAAATCTGAGCCAGCCATCTGTAACCAGGCAAAATTTCCAGTACAGTGTTTGGGATACGAAACAACTATAACACCTTCTACTTACCATTTACACTGCCTAAAAGATATGCTGGGGTACAGGTGGCACAGATATTTTTGGAGTGAGCAGTCAATAATTGTCCCACCTTACCATGATACTCATACCATGAGAAGAAGCTCACCAGAGGCAGGTTAGCCCAGAGACCTAGGACAGAATCAAGAGTGATTGGCAAAAGAAAAAAATGTCAATGAAATTATTCCTTATGATATTCTGATACACTCCTAGATTGGTGCCTAGCTCAACTGTTGTCAGAGCAGTCTCACCCAGCAACTAATGTAAAAGGATGCAAATGCCCACAGACAAATTTTAGGCAGATTTTGAAGAATCCTGTGAAATAGGGCAGGGAGGGATTGTAGGAGTAAGTGGGGTCAAGGAAAGAGTAAAAAACAAAAATAAAATAAACAAACAACATTAAAATGGTTTGAGTGAGGAAATGTATAAAATCTTACTTCATTAGCCCTTTTGTCCACTTGCAGTCAGTTATGGAAGGAATTTAGATGATTTTATAAATCTGTTCTAGATGGTCTAAAGAAGAATACTTTTTCTTTGCTGATAATATAATCAATTTAGATATGTTGTCTACAGATGAGAATGTGTTATTGATGACTGTGATAGAAGAGTGAAAAATCGATGTTTATGTGACAGACCTTATGGCTTAGTAAGCAACAGTAGCAATTCAAGTCCAATTCAGAGGATTTACATGGTTCATATATTTTTACTGACTGCTTAGGGGTCATTGCAAGGTACTGTGGAAGCAATGTGGAACTCCTTTCTCTTAAGAAATGCGAAATTTAATAAACTATCATGTATAGATATAAAATATATTTTTTCATAGTTTAAGAAACATTGAAATGGTTAGCAAGAGATATGTTTGAGTGAGTGCTACCAACAAATCATTAAACTGTGAGGAAGGCAGCGGCCCAGAGTTCCAGTCAAACATCTGGCTTCCGATTGCAGTGGTTCCCTTTAGTCTGTTGCATTTGTTTTCCTATTTCCCTCTTCTTTCTACAAGCTAGAGATGAGTAAGTTCACATCCCTAGCAGTGGGTCCTTGCTCCTAGCATATACATAGTATGATAGTTTTCATCCAGAACCTTAATGTTACAGAACACAGTCTCCCTCGTAAACATTTCTGTGGCGATTTGTATTTGCTTTGTATGTATCAGAGAATACTCGTGGTATCAGAAGGTCTCTGTGTGAAGGGTTATTAAAAATTCTGCTCATGTCACACCAGACTGATTTTCTTCTTTTCTGAATGGCTGAACTGAAGAAAAACAGCATAATCATAGAAAATATTCTCTGCAGAGACCATTTTACAAGCTGTCATTAAGCACACTACTCAGGTTACTGATTCAGGTGTACAGAGCTAGACAGCCTATTTTAACCTAATGCTATCATTAGCCTCTAATAATATAATTTATAAGACATTTAAGAGGCCAATAAAAAGCAAGTTCCTAAAAGAATTCATAAATTTCTTTTCTTAAAATGCCGTTTGCTCTGAGAAACTTACCATTGACCACAGTATTAATGGTGAGTATTCTGTCCATCAACAAGTTTGTAATTCACATAGCAGCTAATGATTATAAAGCATCTGACAATGACAAGCAATTATAATAATTGCAGACTTTCTTTTATGTGTGGAACTGCATTCAGGCAGTGGGATAATAAAATAAAGCTATAATTTGAAGTAATATTTAACATTTTTATGCAGTTGAAAATTGCACTTCTGATTTGAAAAAATTGCAAAATCGCATTTCTATGTGGCTGAATTTAAATGTATCTCTGCTGCCACATGGCTGCAAATTTAACGATCATTTCTTGAAAACACAATCAGAATCAGTTAAGCATAAGAATAAAAATGTGTTTGCATGTGGAATCTTCTCAGAGACAATAGCATTTAAGCAGGAAAAGGCAGTATTCAGGTCTCAGTTGCTGGGAGAACTGTGAAGTCTGTTATTTAGAAAAATACTAGAAAGTTGTTATTTTACAGCATATACATTGACATTTCTACATAATATAAATGAAGTAACTTTTATCAGACAATTACCATTGAAGACATGTGTAGGTCCAGCAAGATGACTCACTGAGCAAAGGTGCTTATGGCCACATCTAATTATCTAAATTCAATACCCAGGAAAAACATGGTGGAAGGAATCAACTCCCACAAGTTGTCTTCTGAATTCTACACACAATCACTTGTATTCAAGTTCACACACATGTACAGTCTCACATACAAACACAATGAATATATATAATTATAAAAATGATTATGTTGAAAAGTCAAGGGAAAATTCTCACAGAATTAGTCAATTTAAAGCATCTTTGGTCACACAAATTTAATAGAAGAATTTTTAAATAATTTGTTTAGTTTCTCCTGCTAAACTAATACATTCTGTTCTCAGACAACTGATAGTCTTTCTAGATAAAAGACTACCCAAGAGGTGGAGAGAACAACATTCCTCAAGACCCAGAAATGCCACTTTTGGGTATATACCCAAAGGACGTTCAATCGTACCAAAAGGATATGTGCTCAGCTATGTTCATAGCAGCATTGTTTGTCGTAGCCAGAACCTGGAATCAACCTAAATGCCCCTCGACTGAAGAATGGATAAGGAAAATGTTGTACATTTGTACAATGGAGTATTACACAGAAGAAAAAAATGACATCTTGAAATTTGCTGTCAAATGTATAAATCTAGAAAACATCATAATGAGTCAGGTAACTCAGACTGGGAAAAACAAATATCATATGTACTCACTCGTAAGTGACTTTTAGACATAAAAGCAAAGAAATCCAGCCTACAATTCACAATCCCAGAGAACATAAACAACAATGAAGACCCTAAGAGAGACATACATGGATCTAATCTACATGAAAAGTAGTAAAAGACAAGGTCTCCTGAGTAAATTGGGAGCATGGAGACCATGGAAGAGAGTTGAAGGAAAGAAGAGAGGAAGGGAGGGAGCAGAGAAAAATGTAGAGCTCAATAAAATCAATTTAAAAAAGAAAAAAAGACTGACTCATTACCCTAAAGAATTCCATTTTTAACATCGTCTTATTTTCTTTTTCATCCAAGAGCACTATTCTTACTGAAGGACCCAGGATAGCTTTAGCCTACCTACATCTATAGAGGGGGAATACAAGTACTTTTCACCTATAAAACAGGGCCAATTCTCAACAACAGCTTCTTAAGACATGCCTAGATATTGGTATATAACATTACTGAATGGTGGGGAGGACCTCTTAGTCCCAGAGTGGAAGTGACTGTGCACTCTGGCTGATCCTTTTTTTTTTAATTAATTTATTTAATTATTAAAGATTTCTGCCTCTTCCCCGCCACCACCTCCCAATCCCTCCCCTCCCCCAATCAAGTCTTCCTTCCTCCTCAGCCCAAAGAGCAAGCAGGTTTCTCTAGTTTGGCTGATCCTTTTTATTTTAAACACTCTAAAACTTTGTTTCCAGGTGGAACAGCGCTGTGCTGTACCAACTGCTCTCCTCCAATTCCTGTACACAAGGTTCTTTGAAATGAGAAGACTTCTGAGGTGACTCCACTGCCTAGCATCTAGGGAGCTGCAGAGAGGCACAGTGTGGCAGTTGCTAAATGACGTCATATTGGCTCCTACCATCATTAAGACATTTCTAACATTTGGAAAAATAGACGTTCTTGAGAATGTCTGTTTCTGTCCATGTAAACTACAGGTTAAAATATTAAAAATGCTGCTTTATATAGATATGGAATATATAGATATAGAAATATGGAATATCCCAAACTTGGAAAAAACACCATATATCTGATAAAAACAGTCATTTTTCTGTGAGACATTTAATTAGAAAGGGCATTTCTCTCAAAGATGTAAGCTTGGCATCACTTTAGATGACACTAGGCAAGGCCAAGTGTATATTGATTTTAGGGGATTTATGCAGTTTTTAGTAGTCCCAGAGTCTGATGTATTTTCACTAATCCAATTTTGGGAGGTAGCATATATTTTGCAAGCAAGTTCACACTCATTTATGATTCTGTGGAACCATACACTCACTACATTCATTAAGATTTTCTGCTAGATTATTTTAAAAGTATAATGGACTGCATTCTAGAGAAGAGAAGAATGTAAAACAATTTACTATGTACTAGTCTAAACCAGTTTAATTTCATATGAGCTACCTTTCTGCTGCCTGCCCTAGTTCTGCTCCTTGAAGGTTAATTCTCACTAAAAATACAAACACAAATATTTACTTTTGGTTTCTTTGGATTAAAACGACAATTTCTAAAGGGCATTCATATTCAGAAATAATATTGAGTGTGACCTTAAAAAATGCCTCAATTTAGTGGTTTTCTTTGTGTTTATTCATTTCTATTTATTACTCAGTGTGGTGCTGGTTTTCCTGCTTTAAATTCACCCAAGGAGAAAGTACAGGAGAATATTTTTGCTATCCACATACATATTTCAGTTAAATATATAAAGTCACATTGCTTAACACTGCCTCTATGTCAAAAAAGACAATATCAATGGATAATTGAAACCATTGCAGTTTCACTTGGAAATTTTTCAAACTACTATTGTTCAAGATGGCACTCTCATTAATTGTAATATCAGAACAGACATGAGAGAAATACATTTGTTCTTTTCTGCCCTCACAGATGCAAGGAAATTGTTCACACAGAGGGATGGAGTACACACACACACACACACACACACACATACACACACACACACTGAAAGCTCTCAATGCCCTTAATGGTTCATTGTTTTCCCAGGAGATCTTAACTATTTTCCTTCCTGGGGCCTTTCATGTGTGTCCCTTTTAGGGTCTTTCATTTTACCTAGCTTCTCTGTGTTTATAGATTGAAGATGGGGTAGCCTTTGTTTTACATTCAATATCTACTTATGAGTGAGTACATACTTTTCTTTCTGGGTCTGGGTTACCTCACTCGGGATGGTTTTCTCTAGTTTCTTCTGTATGCTTGCAAATTTCAAGATGTCATTGTTTGTTACCGCTAAGTAATATTTTATTTATGGTACAAATACTTTATTTATGGTACAAATACTTTATTTATGGTACAAATCTACCATATTTTCTTTATTCATTCTTTGGTCGAGGAGAATCTTTGTGGTTTCTAAGTTCTGGCTATTACAAACAATGCTGCTATAAACATAGTTCGGCAAAAGTTCCTGTGGTACAATTGTGCATCCTTTGCTTACATGCCCACAAGTGGTATTGCCAAGTTTTGAGGTAGACTAATTCCCAGTTTTCTGAAAAATCACCATCCTGTTTTCCAAAGTGGCTGGACAACTTTCTACTCACACTGGCAGTAAAGGAAGAAGTGTTTCCCTTACTCCATATCCTTATTAGCATAAGCTGTCATCAGTGTTTTTGATCTTAACCATTCTGATAGGCATACAATGGTATCTCAGAGTCAATTAGATTTGTATGGCCATCTATACCTGTACCCCAACAAATCTCTATACTTCTTTCTGGCCCTTTATGCCAATAATCATAGGCCCCTTCCACATCACATCCAAACTCTGCATGCAACCAGAGATACCCCAACACTCCAGGAAAAGGCAAAGATACACATTCTTTACACCAGTTCAGTCAATTCTGTTTATCTAACATCAGACCCCTTAAGCCAGTTCCAACCTCTAGATCTTTACTCTCTACACATTCTCTTTTCTGTTCCAACCTTTTCTGTCAGTATAAGGCAGACAATGAACAAAAGCCCCCCATTCTCACATTGCTACCTACCCCACTGTTATATCCCTGGCCCCAACTCTAGCAGATCTATTAGATTCCACCCAATCTCTCAAAGGAGACTCCAAAAGCCAGAAGTGCTTGAAAAAGGGCCTTCCAGACTCTAAGAGACAACATATGCCAGTCCACATTATTTTATGCTGCAAAATATTCAATCACCATAGATAGAGAAAATGAGCTATTTCATGACAAAGTCATATTAAAACACAATCCAAAATTAAGCAAAAGAGATGAAGAGACACAATTCATACTCATCAAAGAAAAATCTACCAATTCTTAACATCTATGACCCAAATGCAAAGGCACCCACATTTTGTAAAAGAAACATTAGTAAAATTTAAATCATACACTGTATTTCACATGTTAAAAGTAGGAGACATAAATGCCTAAATCTGACAATATACAGTTCATTCATATAAAAACTAAACAGAGGAATAATGGATCAAACAGTCATTAGAAACAAAATGGAGCTAACATATCTGCAGAACATTTCACCTAAACACAAAATTGACCACATACTCAAGAACCAAACAAGGCTCAACAGAATTAATAAACTTGAAATAACTCCCTATATCATACCAGACTTCTGTGGATTAAATCTGAATTTCAACAACAGAAAGAACAAAAGGCTACAAACTCATTAAAACTGAACAACTCCCTATAGAATTATGACTTGGTAAAGGCAGAAATAAAGAAATTAGAGACATCCTAGAATTAAATGAAAATGAATGCCAAACTTATGGGACATAAATGAAAGTAGTGCTAAGAGGAAATTTTACATCATTATGTGTCTACATAAAAAAAGAAGAAGAAATGGAGAAATTACCATACTATCAACATAAGAGCACAAAACTTTGTATGAAGAAACGTACATTTTTTTCTAAATTCTTTCTTCTTTCTATCAAATACCAGATGACTTCTGACATAAGACAGGAACTCCCAAAAGAGCCACGTCTCTGCTTTCTGCCAGTAAACAGAGTAAGAAGCTGCATTAAACTCTGTTTTTTTCTATTTTTCTTTGTGTGTGTGTGTGTGTGTGTGTGTGTGTAGAATTCCTATTCAAGCTCTCTCATGATTTTAAATGGATTTAGTTGAACAGGTTAGCACCAATTTGTTGTTGGAAGTCAAATTTATGTGGGAGGCTGCTCTTTTGTTTCCTGGCCTCCCAGACTCCCAAAATAATCACACAGAAACTATATTATTTGCAATACTATTTAGTAAATAGCTCAAGCATATTTTTAGCTAGCACTTTTGTCCTAAACTAACCCATCTCCACTAATCTGTGCATCACCATGAGGTTGTCTCTGCAGCAGGCTCAGGTGGAGGGATCTGTTTCCTGCAGGCAGCTACTTACTCTCTCTATATATACCTGCTTCTGCCTGGCTTTACTCTGTTAAGCCATTGGCTGAAAGCAGCTTTTTTATTAATCAATAGCAATAAAACATATTTATAGCCAACATCACCCTCAACATCAGTGGATTATACTCAGGGGATTTTAGGTCAAATAGTATGCCTTTGAAGAAAATTGTTTGTACCAGCCATCCTCTTTTTTTTTCTTTTTTTCTTGATATTAGCTGATCATTGTTTGCTTGTCATATACACTTTCCACCATTGACATTGGGTACACCACCAATGGCCTTAGAGCAACAGACTAACCTGATGATATCTTGGAAATTCCACAACTATTAGGCAAAATAAGCCTTTTGTCAACTAACTAGCTCTGATATTTTTATAGTTAATCACAGCCTTGAAAATAATTTAAAAACCATATAAATCTAATTTACCAAGTTATGTTTATTGCTTATGAACTTATATCATTGTATGATTTTGAAAAATGTGTAATGATCAAGGTATCTGCAATGGAGCATGAAGATAAATTGCTATTCTTTAAGCATAAAAGCAAACTATTCACTGTTTTTATAACAGAAACTTTAAAAGGGCTTTTCCATAGCTATATCTACAAACTAAAGGCTATATTGCACACTGATTCATTCATCCCTGTGTGCATCTGTAAGATATTCATCTAGGGCCATAACTTCACTAGATTTATGTTAGCCTGATGTCATCTGCCACAGTACATTTATTTACTGACAGATTATTTAAGATATGAAATACCACTTCATCATTTGAACACTTACTTTGGGCACTAATCTCTACAATTCGTGTACTGATGAGTTATTGCTTCTGTTTTATGATTTTGGGCAAAGTACAAGGCAGCTTTGGAATGCTCTACTTAACCCTTCTTGTAACAACTTTACCTCCACAAAAAACGAATATATATCATAGTTCTCTACAAATTCTATTTACATGTACCTCAGCCCTATACTTGATGTGACAAAGAATAAATTATGAATGAAATATTGAATGTATTAAATATAATTTGATATCACATGATTTATTACTTGGTCTCCATAAAATCATATCAAACAGAGAGCATGATGACTATTTTGTCTTTTGTTATCTCATGAAATGTAGATAAAATATCTATTGATCCTCAAAATTCATGACTATTTTTATTTTCTATTTCAACTTTAATAATTGGTACAAGATTTAGAAGTAAAATACTGAAAATATATGTTTCTTTTCTCAAGGCATTTAATTTTACTTTCACTTACTGTATTTTACACCTTTGGAGGCTTATAGTTAGCAACTGGATAAGGGATCAAATTTTCCCATTGTAGTAGATGATATGAAACTAATTTTTTTACAGATTTTTGAAATATTAAGAAATATTCTGCTCATTTACATCAATATAAAAAAATCCATGGTCTATCAATTATTAACACATATATAAATGACTTGCTTGATACTTCAATCATCATTACATTACAGTAAATATGACTGAGTATTAGTTTTGAGGATGGAGTATGGGACTTGTAGTTTGCAGGGTCAGGTGGATGGAATGGGGGTGTTAAAGGAGGCCACCTTCAGGAAACTTGACTGCTGGCTGGCTTGCATTTAATTTCTCCATTTCTATTTTGGCTCATGTTTAATTAAGGAGAGAGTTGTTCACTTCCATGAGTTTGCAACATTTCTGTTGTTTCTGCTGTTGGTGGTTAGATATGATGCAGGAGTTATTTCAATTTTGTTTTATCTGCTGGGACTTGTTTTGTGTCCAAGTGTAGACACTTTTGGAGAAAGTTATTTGAGGTGCTTAGAAGAAGCTTTAGTTCTTTTTGTTTTGTTTTGTTTTTGTTTCTTGGTATTTTTTGTTAGGGCCAAATGTTTGGCAAGTATCTGATAGATCAATTTGGTTAATAGGGTGTCTTGATCATCAGTCCATTGGTGATAATGGTGCTTTGAAGATTCTCACAATATTGCTGTGTGAGGATTAACATATACTTAATGCTGTAGAAGTGCGTCATTTACAAACTTTTTTGTTTCCTAATGTTTGGCACAAAGATGTTAAGAATTGATATATCATCTTGGTGGATTTCTCCCCCATGATTGAGTATGTAGTTTCATTCTCTATCTCTTCTGGTTATTTTTAATTTGAAATCCATTTTATCAATTATTAAAGTGGCTATACCAACTTGCTTTTTAGGTCCAGTTGCCTTGCTGAATATTCTTTTCCATTCTGTTATGCTGAGATGATGTCTATCCTTGATGATAAGGTGTGCGTTTGGTAGAAGGATGGATCATATATTCTCATCCAATATGTTCTTTGTGTCTTATTAGGAAGATGAGATGAGATAATTGATGCTGAAGAATAGCAATGCTGTTGGGAATAGTGTGTGTGTGTGTGTGTGTGTGTGTGTGTGTGTGTATGACTGTGTGCATGTGCTCCCATTCTTTTGAATTAATTGTCTAGGATTGTTTACTCTTTATAATTTCTGGAGTCTTGGTAATGCCTTTAGGTAGAAAGTTTCCTTCTAAGTATCTTCTTTAGAGCTAGATTTGTACATAAATACTTCTTAAATTTGGTTTTATGACAGAATGTCTTTTTTTTCTCCATCTATACTTATTAAAAAATTTCCAGCCTGGCGGTGGTGGCGCACGCCTTTAATCCCAGCACTCGGGAGGCAGAGGCAGGCAGATCTCTGGGAGTTCGAGGCCAGCCTGGTCTACAAGAGCTAGTTCTGGGACAGGCATCAAAGCTACAGAGAAACCCTGTCTCCAAAAACAAAAACAAAAACAAAAAAAAAACAAAAACAAATAAAAATTTTCCAGGGTATCATAGACTAGGCTGGCCTCTGTGGTCTCTTCAAGTCTGTGCAATATCCAGAGGTGATTTCCAGAAGGAGGTTTGAGGAAAAAATGTAATGTCAAATGTTATAATTGTGACAAACAAGGCCACCTTAAAAGGGATTGTAAACAGGGTATTTATATAAGCAATGTTTTTTTTTCTAAGAATAATCAATTAAGAATGTGTCTCCCTTCTGGATTATGGGGAAATTGGGGTAAAGGCAGGCATGGAACTAATGAATGTAAGTCTTTTAGGAATATTCATGGCAATCCTTTGCCATTGGGAAACTCCGTTAATTTTATTTTTCTTCATACCTATTTTTGTCTCTATCATACATTTCATTGAATATATATGTCTGTATATGTCTATAAAAATAACGTTTAAATTTTCCAGAATAAAGAATGTATTTTCCTGCAGTAAACTTAAATGTTTCCAGAAAGAAGATGGGATCCCACAACAATAATTCCACCTGGTTGATATGATGTCAGGATGCTGATAGTGCTACTATAAGACCTGTTTTGGGTACCAGCTGCTCAAGATGGTTCCAACTTGGTTAGCTAAAATAGTACACTTTTTAAAAATAACATTCTGGCCAGAACTCCAAATAGGAACCTCAAAAAACTTTACTGAATACTCAGAGACTATTTGCAATTATACCAGATAATAATTTTAGAACTTAACCATCATTTTACTTTCACAGGATCCCATAGAAAGAACATCGCCCCCATGACACCTGGAGGTAATTCTAAAAGACAACATCCTCTCTCCCATCAAAGTTTGTCCTCAGATTTAGGAACATCATTTAGGGGTTGGTTCTAATTGGTATAGACTTAGAGGTTGGAGGAATTATGTGGGCTCAGGGTCTCTTTTTTTTAAAAAGAGAGGAAATTGGATGGGATAATAGATTAGTGTGAGCTCACTCACACTAATAGTAATAGTGAGTAATGGACTGAATACTTGTGAGCTATTATTTATAGATAATTTATATTGGTATAGATACTTGTATGTTGATACAATCTTAAATTATATTGAATACGTTCATATTTTTGTCCACAACATTTGTACACCTAGGCAAAGTTATTTTGTCATATTGTATGCTTGTTTGCTTTTACCTCTGCTTAAGATATTTTGTATATTGATACAATTTTTGAAGATATTTATCATATTGCAACATACATTTCTACCTCTGATCAAGATACTCATACATTGTTTACATTTTGAAGTCATTTTTCTCATTTGTTGCACAGTTGTTTACTGTATAATATTTTAATATAAAGTCTTAGTCTTTAAGTTATATAAGTATTAAAATATAGATCAATAGTCATCTATGTTTGTCATACTTATAGTTAGACTAATCAGGTTCTTTAGATACATAGAGATTGTATTCTGCATAGAAAAGTAGTGATCAACTACTTCAAAGAGCTGTAAAATATGGCATTTAAATAACTTAGGGATCTGTTGACGTGAGACACAGGTCCTCCTAGCAGCACCAATATATTCGTAAGAATGTTGAGCACCAAAGACACTCCACTTGGAGCTCATTTTTTTCTTGTCAAAACTGGCCTTTGGGGAAGGATTAACCATGCATTAACCACTGACAAAATGCACTATGTCTGGACAGGAAAAGTAAGATACAAGAAAAAGACTGTCAAATCTTGCCAAGACAGGGATTGAAAAATTTCCTACCTCTGAAAATTGTCTGTCTGTTAGTCTAGGCCTTAGTCAAAGTTGGTTGCTCTAACATTGCAAATGAGACTGGGTGATTGCCCAGGTAGCCAGTTGTCTCTGTCATTTGTTGCACATTTTGGAAGTTGCTTTATTTTACTTCCTACTTGTAAAAATAATATTATTTCCCTTCTTGGGACTTCGTTTTGGGGTTGAAGACTAGATAGTTGTAGTTACTTTCTTTTATGACTTGACCAAATTATTTATTATACAAGACTTAAATTAATTAGGATAGGATAATTATTGAAATACTTATTACATGTTTCTTGCTTTATATTGTTTATGGTGGTTTTAATTCTAACTTTTATACCTGATATTTGTTCTTATTATATATAACTTTGTAATAGGCTTAGAACTTTCTTATTTAAACAAAAAGGGGGGTGATGTAGGATTTTCTACTGCCAGTACCTTTAAGTTACGTGCCCAGTTGGGCATGGATACACACACACACACACACACACACACACATACACACACCAATTCCACTGTAAAGGATACCTCTGGCTTAATTCCAGGTGGCTGGATTTGGTTGCTGTTCCCCATTTGAGCAAAGGATTGTGATATGTGAGTCTACCTCTTTTATTATATTAAATACTGAACTAGTGTGGGATTTCATTTTTAGCATTCTTCTTCAGCCTCTCTCAGGTCCCATGACAAATCTGCAATTGCAGAGGCAGAGGAATTCCTTGCCAGAGCAATTAACATACCTAATGACTGTTGCAATTATCTGTGGATAATAGAATAACTACAGAAGTGAAAACAAAAAAATCAGGAGAAACCATAAAGCTAGTATTTTGGCCAACTTCTATAAGTGAACAAAGACCAAAATTTAAAATATGAGTGAATAAGTGATATTGTCATTGAAGTTCTGCTAGACAAAGGTACAGATGTAACAATAATTTCATAGGAACCTTGGGAGCCAAATTGTCCTCTTTAGGTTGTAAATGTTCTATTTTTTGGATTTGGAACTTTATCTCAGGTAAAGCAAAGAGCGAGATGGGTTGAATGTACAGGACCTGAAGGACAGAGAGGAATGTTAAAACCATATGTGGCTAATTCATAGCAATGACTTTGTGGGGATGTGATTTGTTACAGTAATGAAATACTCAGAGTATCATTCTCCCAATCTTAGAAACAATTCATAAATCAATGTATATTTCTGGGAAAAATATTAGGAAGCTTTTATATAAAACAGTCACTGACCATTCAGATTCTATAACAACAAGACATGCAGAGAGCAAGAGACCACATATGTCAGTTCAGACTACTATAAACAGAAAAACTTTTAATTATCATGAATAGACAAAACAAGATATGTCATGACAGAAGCAGATTTAACCAATAACTAGGTACAAAACCAGCCCTACACAAAGTATGAGAAAGAAAACTCCAACCCAAGAAAGTTAGCTATATCCAGAAAAACTCAGAAAATAGATGATCTCATAATACCAAATCCCAAAGAAGGGAGAAACACACACAATAACATCACTAACAATGAAACTAAAATAACAGGAACTAGCAATCACTGGTCATTATTATTCCTTAATAAAAATGGACTCAACTCACATATAAAAAGTCACAGGCTATCAGATTGAATATAAAAACAGAATGCATTCTTCTGCTGCATACAAAACCACACCTCAACCTCAAAGACAGACATAGCCTCAGAATAAAAGGTTGGGAAAAATTTTTCCAATCAAAGGGACCAAAGAAATAAGTTGGTGCAGTTTTGCAGGCAGACAACTTGTTGGTTCCTGGCTGTGTGGCAGCTGAGCCCTGAAATAACCACACAGAAACTGCATTATTTAAAACACTGCTTGGTATTGACACTAAAACAGAGACGTTGACCAAGGGAATCGAATAGAAGACCCAGATATTAACCCACAAACCTATGAACACCTGATTTTCGACAAAGGAACTAAAAGTATACAATGGAAGAAAGAAAGCATCTTCAACAAATGGTACTGGCAGAACTGGATGTCAACCTATGGAAGAATGAAAATAGATCCGTATCTATCATTATGCACAAAACTCAAGTCCAAATGGATTAAAGACCTCAATATCAATCTTAACACACTGAACCTGATAGAAGAGAAAGTGGGAAGTAGTCTACAACATATGGGCACAGGAGACCATTTCCTACTTATAACCCCAGTAGCACAGACAATAAGGGCAACATTGAATAAATGGGACCTTCTAAAACTGAGAAGCTTCTGTAAAGTAAAGGACACTGTCATTAAGACAAAAAGACAACCTACTGACTAGGAGAAGATCTTCCACAACCCCGCAACAGACAAAGGTCTGATCTCCAAGATATATAAAGAACTCAAGAAATGAGGCTTTAAAATGCTAATTAACCCAATTAAAAAATGGGGTACTGAACTGAACAGAGAATTCTCAATTGAAAAAGTTCAAATGGCCAAAAGATACTTAAGGTCATGCTCAACCTCCTTAGCGAACAGGGAAATGCAAATCAAAACAACTTTCAGATACCATCTTACACCTACCAGACTGGCTAAAATCAAAAACGCCAAGGATAGCCTTTGCTGGAGAGGTTGTGGAGAAAGGGGTACCCTCATCCATTGCTGGTGTGAATGCAAACTTGTGCAACCACTTTGGAAATCAGTGTGGCGGTTTCTCTGGAAATTTGGGATCAACCTACCCCAGGATCCAGCAATACCACTCCTGGGAATATACCCAAGAGATGCCCAATCATACTACAAAAGCATCTGTTCAACTATGTTCATAGCAGCATTATTTGTAATAGCCAGAACCTGGAAACAACCTAGATACCCCTCAATAGAAGAATAGATAAAGAAGGTGTGGAATATATACATATTAGAAATAGAAAACACTATCCTGAGTGAGGTAACCCAGACCCAAAAAGATGAATATGGTATATACTCACTCATTAATGGATTCTAGCCATAAATAAAGGACTTTGAGCCTATAATTCATGATATTAGAGAAGCAAATAGGAAGGTGAACCTAAAGAAAAACATGTAGTTATCCTCCTGGATACTGGAAGGAGACAAAATTGCCAGGCAAAAATTGAGAGCTTGGGGGTAGGGGTGGGGTAGGAGTAAGGGGAGATGGGGAGTGAGAAGTGAGAAGGGGAGGATGGGGAGAGCTTGGGGGAATGGGACAGTTGGGATGGAGGAAGAGTGGATATTGGAGCAGGGAAGTATATATCTTAATTAAGGGAGCCATTTTAGGTTTGGCAAGAGACTTGACTCCAGAGGGGTTCCCAGGTGTCCAAAGAGATATCCCCAGCTTGTTCCTTGAGCAGCTGAGGAGAGGGCGCCTGAACTGGCCCTGTCCTATAGCCACACTGATGAATATCTTGCCTATCATTATAGAACCTTTTTCTGGCGATGGGTGGAGATAGAGACAGAGACCCACATTGGAGCATGGACTGAGCTCCCAAGGTCCAAATGAGGAGCAGAAGTAGGGAGAACATAAGCAAGGAAGTCAGGACCATGAGGGGTGTGCCCACCCACGGAGACGGTAAGGCTGATCTAATGGGAACTCACCAAGGCCAGCTGGACTGGGACTGATGGAGCATGTGATCAAACCGGACTCTCTGAATGTGACTAACAAGGAGGGTTGACTGAGAAGCCAAGGACAGTGGCAGTGGGTTTTGATCCTACTCCATGTACTGGCTTTGTGGGAGCCTAGTCTGTTTGGATGCTCACCTTCCTAGACCTGGATGGAGCTGGGAGGACCTTGGACTTCCCACAGGGCAGGGAACCCTGACTGCTCTTTGGTCTGGAGAGGGAGGGGGAGGGGGAGGGGAATGGGGGTAAGGGGAAGGAAAATGGGAGGAGGGGAGGAGGTGAAAATTTATAATAATAATATATATAAAAAACTCTGTTTCCTAGAAAAGTTTGCCAGATATTCTAGGTCATATGCTGAATATGGATGCCCCAACATTGCAGAGAAATTTTGGGTAACTGTACATGCAGTTAGCTGTTTTTGTCATTCCTCACAATTTTAAGAAGTTGCTTGTTCACACTTCCTGTTTATGCAGTTAAAATTATTTCCTTTTTGGGTCTCTGATAGAGCTGAAGAAGAGATAGCTATAGTACAGTTACAGTTTTCCTTATTTATCAGATGCAGAAAGCCAGTTCAGACAAAAAATAAATTAGATACAAGACTTTGCATTCACAAGGTAGGATAGATATGGATTATTTTCTCTAAATTTGTCAAATGCAAGTGAACTAGATATTGTTTATGTATCTATTGCTTGTATATAACATACATAGTGATTGTACTCATTGTATATCTTGTTTCTTATATAGTTATAGCCTTCTTTTCTATTTTAGACAAAATGAAAAATATGATGATACTATATATATTTTAATAAATAAAGCTTCTCTGAAGATCAGAGGGTAAAACTAAGCTACAAGAGGCCAGAAAGTGGTGTCACAGATCTTTAATCCCATGGTTTAGGTAACAGAGTCATATGGACCTCTGTGAGCTCAAGGCCACCCTGAGCTATACAAGATCAGTGCAGGAACAGATCTAGGTTTTGGTGGCTCACACCTTAATCCTGGTTCTAGGGAGACATACACTTTTAATTCCAGCACTAAAGAGGAAAGTAAGAAAGGAGTTGACAGAGGTTCAGTTTCAGCATGTAGTTGCCCAGCCTTTATAGAGGTTAGACTTTTATAGTGGCTTGTCTGTTTTGCTTTTTTGATCTTTATCTTGAGCCTCAATATCTGTCTCTGGTTATTTATTACTCATGCTACAGTTTTCAAAAAAAATTGAATTTTACACTGTTCAAGAAAAGCATGAGATTATTTCTCAACCTTCAGAGCCATCATAACAGGAACACAATAAAATGAAAAACAAAAAAGACTTAAATATATATATATATATAAATAGTACATATAAATATTTGCAAATAAAATATATATGCATAAACAAAAATGACTTGATTTTTTTGCAAACTATAAGGTCTAATAGTTCAAGACCAGCCTGGTCTACAAGAGTTAGTTCCAGGACAGGCTCCAAAATCACAGAGAAACCCTGTCTCGAAAAACCAAAAATAAATAAATAAATAAATATAAGGTCTAATAAACATTTTTCTGTTTAGTACATAGTTTGCCAACAGTTTTGTAATTTTACTATGGGCATCATCAATATTTTTTATTGTATCACTTTTATTGTGTGTGAATGAGTATTATGACAGGATGTGTTTGAATGTACCAAGTGCATACATTACCTGCAGAAATCAAAACCAGGGGGTTAGAATCCCTGAAGATAAAGTTACATACCGTTGTGAGCTATTGTTTATGGTCTGGAATCCATACCCTGATCCTCAACAGGAGTATCAAGGAATCCTAATCTCTAACGTTCCTCATCATCAAATTAAAAAAATGTTTAATTTATTTATAAATTTATTTGTAGCCAGGCAGTGGTGTCACATGCCTTTAATCCCAGCACTTGGGAGGCAGAGAGGCAGGCAGATCTTTGTGAGTTTGAGGCCAGTCTATAAGAGCTAGTTCCTGGTCAAGTTTCAAAGCTACAGAGAAACCCTGTCTCAACGCCCCCCCACCAAAAAATGTTTATTTATGATTGTGTGTGTGTGTATTACTTATGCCACATCACATGTATGTAGACATCAGAAAATAATTTGGCAGATGTTAGTACTCTTATACCATGTAGGTCAGAGGGTTTGAGTACAAGTTGTCAGGACTGGTGGTATATGGCTTTTTCTACTGAGCTGTTTTTCTTAATCCATCTTCCATATTAAATTTTGGCATGCCTTCATTTTCTTATGGAGTTCTGTTTTTCTCTTTCTGATCCGTCTTGGATTTATTTAATAGTGAGAGACAGTATGTAGTTCTACAACAACATCCCTTAACATGGGTATAAAATAGCTGACAATATTTCTAGATATCATTCATTGTTGTAGCATTATGTAGTGTGTTGCTATCATACACTTAGTGGATAGAGTATATGTAGTGATATTTCATTTACATTTTAATAAATAAAGCTTGAATGATGATCAGTAAAACAGCCCCACTGCTCAGCCTTACAGGCCAGGCAGTGGTGATACATACCTTTAATCCCTGTGGCCACACTAGTTTGTTATAGAAAACAGGTGGTAGTGACACATGCCTTTAACCCCAGCCCTAGAGAGGAGTGATTAAAATGGAAGGAGATGGCTTTCACTTATGGTCTCATTCTGAGATTCCTGGAGACAGGATCAGCATTTTGGACTGAGGTAAGAGCCAGTGGCTGACTCTTTCGCTTTTCTGGTCTTCAATTTGAACCACAAAATCTGACCCTGAGTTTTTATTATTCAAGATACAAGTATAGAGAAATAGAATTCTGTAGAGTACTCAGGTTTACTAAGAACCATTAACTTTTAAAACTAAAAATCTCCCATGATCTTCTTTTTGGGTCTGGGTTACCTCACTCAGGATAGTATTTTTTATTTCCATCCATTTGCATGCAAAATTTGAGAAGTCATTGTTTTTTACCGCAGAGTAGTACTCTAATGTGTATATATTCCACACTTTCTTCATCCATTCTTCCATTGAAGGACATCTAGGTTGCTTCCAGGTTCTGGCTATTACAAATAATGCTGCTATGAACATAGTTGAACAAATGCTTTTGTCATATGATAGGGCATCTCTTGGGTATATTCCCAAGAGTGGTATTGCTGGGTCCAGGGGTAGGTTGATCCCAATTTTTCTGAGAAACCACCACACTGATTTCTAGCCATGGATCGGGGCCACTGAGTCTATAATTTGTGATCCTAAGGAAGCTAAACAAGAGGGTAAACCCAAGGAAAAACATATAGTTATCTTCCTGGCTATGGGAAATAGACAAGATTGCCGGGCAAAAAATTGGAATCTTGGGGGTGGGGTGGGATGGGGGTGAGGGGAGATGGGGAGAGAAAAGTGTGAAGGAGAGGATGAGGGGAACTGGGGGAAACGGGATGATTGGGGATAAAGGAAGATTGGATAGGGGAGCAGGGAAACTCATATCTTAGTTAAGGGAGCCACCTAAGGGTTGGCAAGAGACTTGAACTTGGAGTGGCTACCAGATGCCCAGGGCAATGTCCGCAGGTAGTTCCTTGGGCACCTGAGGATAGGGAACCTGAAATGAACCTATCCTATAGCCATACTGATGAATATCTTGCATATCACCATAGAACCTTCATCTAGCGATGCATGGAGATAGAGACAGAGACCCACACTGGAGCACCGGACTGAGCTCCCAAGGTCCTAATGAGGAGCAGAAGGAGGGAAAACATGAACAAGGAAGTCAGGACCACGAGGGGTGCACCCACCCACTGAGATAGTGGGGTCGATCTATTGGGAGCTCACCAAGGCCAGCTGGACTGGGACTGAAAAAGCATGGGATAAAACCAGACTCTCTGAACATGGCGGACAATGAGAACTGACAGGAGGCCAAGAACAATGGCACAGGGTTTTGATCCTAGTTCATGTTCTGGCTTTGTGGGAGCCTAGACAGTTTGGATGTTCACCTTCCTAGACCTGGATGGAGTGGGGAGGACCTTGGACTTTCCACAGGGCAGGGAACCCTGACTGCTCTTGGGACTGGAGAGGGAGGAGAAGAGGAGTGGGGGGAGGGGGAGAGGGACGGGAGGAGGGGGAGGGAAATGGGAGGCGGGGAGGAAGGGAAAATTTTTTTTTTCAATAATAAAAAAAAAAGCTAAAAATCTCACACCAAAAATCAAAACAATCACCCAGAAGGCATTGTGTTAGTTTGACTGATAAAGAGTTGTCAATATGGAGATTTAGATATTTGGGGTTTTTTTTTAGAGCATTTACTTAGCTTTTTGTAATAGAAAATTACAAAATATAATTATATAAAAATTTTATAATAGCAACAGAGCAAGTGACAGAACTAATAGAGATTAAGTGTCAATATGTAAAATATGTTGTTATGTTAGACTGACTGTAAAGCTTCAGCAAGTAAAGAATATTGACTCTAATGCACACTCGTACACATGTCATGGTAGCATGAAGCATTGCTGAACAGAGATGTAATCAGTGATCAGGGCTCTTTTCAAAAGCCTCTCTGGAATGTGGCTTTCTAAAATGCTTAATGGAAAGAAACAACTCATTAATGATAGGTCTTGTTTGTCATACTTCCTATATGTGATCTGCTCTGATTTATATTAATAGTAACAGTGGAAATCTCAGTCTGATATTGATGTATCAGCTAATAGTAAAGAGCATCCCACTTAAACTGAGGTGTCAAAACAGTATCCTATGGATTCTCAGTTTCCCATGATGCACTATTTTAGAAGCAGAAGGGGAAGGATATGATGTCTTATAAGAGTTACATTACTACAAGTATATCATATTTCTTTCAGCTGTAATTTGTAGTCTATGATAAGAACAAGAAGTCAGTGTAAGGTAATTGCAAGGAAACCTTTCCACTTCAAAAGAAGAGGTAGAAAATGCTTTTCCAGGTATCCTGAGGGAAGTTATCTGGTGACAATTCTCCTTCTCTGGAAAATATGTGTTCTAAGATAATCTTGGAAAATTTAAACCATATAGTGAAAGGACTTTTATAAATTTAAAAACTCCAAACACAAGCACTTAAATATGTAGAATTTCATTTAAATAAGTCAGTCAACAATTTTTTATAAAGTATTTAACACTTCATTGTAGAAACATAGGCAAAATGACTATTATAACCAAAATGAAAAATACTGTTCAATTTAAAAAATGTACTTAAACAAGAACCTGAAAAAGTTTATGGTATGCATAACATTGTTCAAGCAAATCACACGAGTATTACATAAACCAATATTCTATAAAGGCCCCAGTATGGCAAAGTTTAGAAATAGGTAGTATGCATGCACATAGTACAACAAAAATTTCCTTATAAAACAGCAGTTTTTAATGCTTGTACAAAGGGATAGAGAGCAACCACAAACATATTTCATCTGTTAGATTAATACATTATGACAGCTAAAAGTCAGTCATGTCTATCAGAGGGACAAAAACCCCCACAGCTTATGAATAAATCTTTTGTGCCTTTAAAGATATCTGTATAAAAATGCTATCTTTTTTATACAACTTAAATAAACCATATTTGTTACAATCAAAATTTGAAAACAAACGAACAGAATGAATGGGTTCGTGTTTTGTATAACCAAAGACAAAACAATCTACCAATGCTAATGGCACAGAAAAACTCTCCACCTGGCATCTGAGCACATTGTTCTTATACCTCAAATGGTCCTCAAATCTTCGTTGAATTGGGAAAACAATTAGTTGTATTATATCTTGAAAATGTTTACCAATTATTTTATGCAAAGAAAATTCTCTTTGAACTAGCAAAGAGAGTGTATTATTAAAACTGAAATTTTGCATCAGTTTGTGTGTTTGTTTGTGGTTTTCTTGTGTTCAGCTTGGTTAAAGAGTGATCTCCATCCACAACATGAACATACTGGGAAAGAGATACATAAGACAAGCATTCCTATGTCCTACTGTGCTCTTGACTGGCTGTGTGCATCAAGACCAAGGAGGAATGAAAGGTCCTATCCCATAGCAAGTGCTTTTAGTCCTGTTTTGTTTATGTTTGATATGTTCTATCAACCTAAATATCACTATTGTTACAGGGGTATATGTTTTGTATATCATAGAGTCTACTGAAATTTTGGAAAATAAGTCATTTGTATTCATGCAAATTGTTAATACTATGTATTTTTAAAGTTTTTGTTTTCAAATTTTCCAGTGTTTGTCTTCTAAGACTAATTTCAAAGCAAGAGATGCTGTACTTCGAAGGGCTATGTATTTTCAGCCAAGTCTCAATCCATGTTCACAGGCATAAAGAAGAGAGTTTGTCATTTCAATTCAAGAGAAAATACAATGGCATTGTATTACAGTATTTAGATAATAAAATGAGGAAATGGAGAGCATGTTGCTGATTATGTAAAACCAAAAATTCTTATAAAATAGATTGCTCTTATTAACTTTACAAAGGAATATTTTTTTTAATTTAACAAATTCAAAGGTGTGTCATATCAGCAGCATCATTGTAAGTTGTAGTGTAGTGCAGTTATTTTTCATAAAAATACCATAAAAATGGTGAATCAATATTCATTAGCAAAAGAATAAAACCCAAAAAACTCAGAAAACAATTAACCAGGAAAAAGATAGAGAGATAATGCTGATGCTAAAACAAGTATAATACTGTTGGAACATACAAAAGTAATCCTTATATTTTATACATTTATACATCATAGAAAAGTGTCCTTCATTATGCCACTGTCTCTCGGATGCCGATTTCAATCTTCTTTGGGAGCAGTTCTTTCCGTTCATCAACACTTCCTAAGGAGTTTCGACAATTCTGTCCGTCCATATATAATTTTGCATACACTGGGTTGGAGTAATTTGTTGGCTGAAGAAGAAAGAAAATAAGTCTAATTTTACTATCTCTCTGAGCACATTATTTCTTACAGTGTCTATTTTTAATGATCATATGCAAATCAATTTCCATATATTTTAGTCACTTTTAATGTAGAAACAGTACTATATTTTAAAAGTATCTTGGAAGCCAAACAGAAGCTTCACTATAAAACTAAAAGCCAGTGCGTCCTTATGAAAGTTATAACTAGCATGGCTTTTCCATAAAATGTTAGAGCTAATTGTCATGTTTCAAGGATACTTGGTCTTATTCCCCATTGTCGCCACCTCTGACAACTGGTACAAGTCCACAGGTGGCGTAGAAAGTATAGGTGCAAAAAACATCTAACTGGATTCCTGTTCTAATTTTTCAATGTGAGCTAAACATAATTAAATGAAGAGAAGTTAAAATTCCAAAATAAAGACAGCACTTTTGTTTCCACTAACCTGCATGTACTCGCTATCAGAAATACCTCTGGAGGCTTCCAAATACTCTTAACTTCATAGTCCCCTGAGGTTTCAGAGGCAATTTGCATTTTAAAGCAAAATTAAGACTAACAAAACAGGTTCTTTCAGTTCAAAATGACATACAATGTTCACTATTAAGGAAATTGCAACTTAACACAAACAAATGTCATTTTCTTTTTAATATAATTGGTGTTTTGGTTTAGTTTGAGTCTTTATTTTCTTAGGTAGTATCTTAAACTTAGTTACAGCAAGGAAACATGTACTCTTTACAGCATGCAGAGGACATACTGTATTACACACACTGAGAACGAAAATGATTTGATGGTAATGAGAAAAAGGTGGGGGAATGGGGAAAATCCACAATCTATTGTTCTGCCTAAGATGAGCTTTTTGACTGTGGACAGAAAAGTTTTTTTTTCTAAACCCAGTAATTAATGATAAAAATTAAGATAGATTTAACTAGACTGCCTCTAATTTGTCAATATGATTACACATTTTTAGCTATATTTTAGTTATTTCATATTTATAAGCTATCTACCTATGTATCTATGGCTAAAACAAATTCATTTAAATTCATTCGGTTTAAATTTCTCTTCATAAGTCTGACTGGCCATACAATTTAAAATTCTTGCAACTTCCACAAAGGAAATACTATCCATTTAATAAGCTGGTAACAAGTTTCTTATAGGGAAAGAACACACTGCAAAAGTCTGAGATTTTAATGCTCTTTTACCAACTCTTGTTAATTAAAACTATAAGGGCAAGTTCTGTCCAAGTCAAACACAGCTCTGTGAATGGCGGGGTTTGCAATGGTATGAGAAGGAAAAGATGGGCTATTTCTCTCACCCCAGAAGTTAGTGGTCCTTTCAAATCAGAGTTTAGGTAGATGGGCGGTGCTGTGTGTGGGAGCTTGAAAGCACTGGGCCCTCCCCCTATGTACCTGGACTGTACATAAACAGAAAATTGTATCTCATGTAAAGTTATGGAAACATTTTTTCACCAATACAAAATGCAGCTAAATGATAATACTCTTTAACCCTAGGCAAAATCAGGAGACTTGTGTCAGCATGTAGAACTTGAGAAAATTATCTCAAAGGTAGACCCTCAGTAAGGTCCAGCTTTCTGACATGTGTTCTGTATGAACCATATCCACTTCTGTTTATCCCTGGAAATTACACCAGTAAAGATTTTGAAATTCAAAATTTAGGAATCAAAAGTAGTCTTTCCTAAGACTCAGCTTTCCTTTTCAACAATTCATCATCACTTTAAAATTTTAAGATAAAAATTGATATATCAAATTTAAATTTTTTAGAAAGCTATTATTATTATTATTATTTGTTTTTTTCGAGACAGGGTTTCTCTGTGGTTTTGGAGCCTGTCCTGGAACTAGCTCTTGTAGACCAGGCTGGTCTTGAACTCACAGAGATCCGCCTGCCTCTGCCTCCCAAGTGCTGGGATTAACGGTGTGCGCCACCACCGCCAGGCTAGAAAGCTATTATTAAGACTAAAAGATGCCAGACCATTGCTTTATACTTCACTGGATCTAAAAACAGCACTACATAATTATTATACTCATATTCATAATGTATTGTTTCATAGTTATATTATTCATGAACATTTGAAAAGTAAAGATATGCAAAGGAGCATGTATACGTTAAAAGAAGTCTTCAGCATCAACTGTTATTGTTGAACAAAATATGATATGTTACAAAGAGCAGAGTCTTTGGAAAAGAATCTAACATAAATGACTTTGACCCTTAAATACGTTTCTACAAAATTCTCATATCATAAATTAAAAAGGAGTTTAATTGTAGGACTTGGAGTTTGAATGAAGAACCATTCATTTTTAATTAACCCCACATTTGAATAAGAAAACTCAAGTAATGTTGAAATGAATTGTAGCAAAATCCACAAATATTCCTCTCTGTGTATTTCTAATTGTTCCAGCCTTAGTTCTATATTATCAGTTTTACTAAAAATACCAGTTCTTTTGTCCTTAATATATAAAAGAACTAGGAGTTGTATTCACACGCAACATAAATGAATTGACTATTTCACAGAAATATATGTGCAACTTAATTTAGATTTGATTACATCAAACAACCGGGGCACAATTTGTTTGGTCATGAATTCTGTGGCCTGACTTTCTGCAACTCTTAATATGTCATTGTTCTGAAGCTATGTTTCATGCAAAAATTCATAGTTACATTCAAAACATTATTAACCAGGTAGAAATAAACTGTTAAGCTGTATTTTATACAATTTTAGTCATTCAAGTGGTTAATTGGTAAATGTATGTTTATGTTTGCTCAGTGAAATCATATGAATACTTTAAAATTATATCTGAAAGGCCTGAAATATGGTTTTATTTTCAAGCAGTAAGTTTGTAAATATTTCAATGAGATGTATTCTCAAGTTTAAGTAATTATATTAATTCAATTGCTAGAAATCAAAATAACAAAGGGGCTTTTGAAATTTTCATGAAAAACTGAGGAGTGCGTTCTCATCAGTTCATGGTATGTGATGGACACTGTTCTTCCTTAGAACAGTTGAAAGGATGCCAGCAGTCTGTTTGTTAAGATGGCTTTAATTTAAGATAAATTTCCCAGTGTGCCAAGTGTATATGATCTTTCAGTGTAAATTAAAACACAATATAATAAGGTAAACAGTATTTAAATCATGAAAAGTTCCAAAGTAAAAGTGCTAATTAATAGAAAGTAAAATTAGTTTTAATGAAAATGATTATAGCATCTATACATTTAATCCATATCATAATTGTTGATTTTTATATTAGAGAACATAATTATTAATTTCAGGCTCAAGAAGTCCAATTCTAGGTCCAGAGAGGGAACTATAGAAACAGGAGAAAACCAGTTAAGCGAATTAAGTGATTACACTATCAGTTACAGCTTGAATAAGTGTCTTTAAAATCTCAGAAGCTGAATAACAATTGAGAAATAAGGACTCAAGAAGAAATTAGAGGAAACAGCTTTTTGGACTTTTCAACAAAACACTATTGTGATAAAAATAATTTTTTGAAAGTGAACCAATGAACACTTTTCATATTTAAAATAAAGTATGCAATATTTTATATTATACTGTATATTTGCTAGAACCCCACAAAATTTAAGTTACTATAGTAAATAAAGTTGTATCTTTATTAACTAAGTGAACAATTTTTTTTTCTAAACCACAAAGTATTAAGTAGTATGTTCTAGTGAATGTTATTCATCAAGTATTCTCTGTTGGAAGAGCCTAAATAACTCAATATATCTTAAAGTCCTGTGCTATAATTTTAGATAGTACAAGTGCATAATTAAAATCAGAGTTCTGCAGTGGTTTTTCAAGAACATTAGTATTTCTCTGTTCATGATTTCAAGTCATATTACCTTTACTGGATCTATCATGAAACTTGGTTCTAAAAGACTCCCATCACTGTGGTCATGATCCACTTCATACATATTGTATGACGGATTGCCGATTTCTACGTTTATGCCTCCATTGATGATAGGCTGTCTTCTAATTGTCTTTGTTCTATAGTATGAGGACAAAAATTTAAATATCAATTGTACAGACATCACAATTTAAATTATGTACTATTAAAGCATTTACTGATCTGTTGACATAGTACAACTGATAAATTCTGAATGAAATATAATTGAGAAAATTTTAATGGTTGACATTTTTCAAATCATAAAGGAACAGAAGACTTACACTTTTACCATTTATTTTCAATGAATATTGCTTAACATAGCATAAAAGCATATTAGAAGTAAAATTCTCCTGAATACACAGTGATATTAATGGAAAATTCACAATTCAATTGTAAGTTAAATTTCAAATGTTTTCTTTGGTGTGAAAATTAACCCTAACAAATTATGATAAAGAAACTTTTCAATATCTCGTTTATATCCTTGGTCTTAATGGCTGGAATCTTAATTCACAAACTTTCACGTTCTAAACTGCTGTACAATTATAATTATATAAGCTGAAATATTTATATTTGTGGAAAGATAAAATAAATAAATGCACATTTAAGACATTATTAAATTAAGATAATTTATGACATACATGCATAGTAAGTAGTAGTATAAAATAAAGTAATAATATAATCTTTAGATATCATTGTTTATTCAAAAAAAGATTACTTGAAATGCAAAATTCTACAGAAATTATCAAGTATATGCCTTTGTTGGTTTCTTTAGACTATCTATACACACGGGGTGATTCTATCTACATAATATGAAGAATATTTGTGTAAATTATAGTTTTAAGTGAAATAAGGGTAAATAAACTGAGAAATAGGTTTTTAATTGGAATGGCCAATTCTGTTTTTTTTTAGAATAAAACACAACATTTCTCTCACTTTCATATGACCCAGTCACTGCAGGTAAATCCAGAACATGGCATCTTACCTTCTTTTTCTCTTACAAAGTACTAAGCCGATCACTAAGGTGGTTATCAAGGTCACCAAGAGGACAAGAGGCACAATGATAGCGATGCTCCCTGGAAAATAAATTGATCCATAGAAAACACATAAAGAAAATGTTATAAAGCTTAATATAGCTAAACTGCCATATTAAATAATTTTACCACTAATGTGAATAAAAATAAATCATGGAACAAATGTTTGTATTCTGAGATCATAACGCCTTTACCAAAATCATCCTACCAAAGAGTCTGTTGGGATGTTTGGTCAGATATCTTGTGGTTACATATTGCATTTAAAGACCAGATATTCAGAGATAATAACTTTATGATTCTGAATTACATCAAATTTATGAACATGCTACGACATAAATACACAAGGTACGTCAATGACGTGTGAATATGTTTGCTTTAAATTTCATCTACCAAAATCCCCCAAACAAAGTTATTGTTCTATAAGCTACAGTAATAATTGCCCATACTGTCTGTGACAAGTCAAATGGCATGGAAAAGTGCAACGTATTAGTTTCACTTCAATAAGCATCATTTCATGAATTTCTATGGAGAGAGCCCTTGAGAAGGTTACCTGGATTCTGACTTACACTATTGTTATTAAATGAGTAACAAGTAAAATAATTAGGGTTCTGACACCCTTTTCTGAAATCAACGTTCAGGCACAGCCAATGTATATGTACATATACATATATGTAGATAAACATTTATACTTATAAAATAAGTTAAATACATTCTAAAAAATTTAAGAAGAATCAGATAGCTGTTAACTTGTTTATTAAATAAATAAATAAGCAATTGCTGTTCTCTCTTTCTCCAATCCTTATTGCAGAACACTTTTGGGGAAATAATTTTCAAGCTTCAATTTACGTTGAAAACGTCTATGTTTTGTTTTTATGTTCATGGAAATTATCTTAAGGCTTATATTTTAGAAATATATCTTAAGATGTTATTTTTAATCTTTCTACATCAGATCATAGGAAAAATAAAATTTATAGAAACATTGTTTTTCCTTCATAGCAAATGTGGTGCAGCAGTGATTTTTATTAGATGCAGACACTTCTAGAATCGATACACATTGCTAGCTATGTAACCCTAGGGTGGAATGCCAGGATTATATACCATGAATGGCAGGAAACAGCTGAATGAAAAGGCCATTTTATAGCAGGAGGGTTCCATAGCACTCCTGGGCAGCCAATGCTAGTCTTTTCCTAGGCTAACTGCTGGCACACGTGAAAGCAGTCTTTTTGTAGACATTCAACAAAATAGCTAACAAGTGACCCAGAAATAATATAACTCTTAACCAAAATTTAAATCTCCAGATATTTATGACTAGAATATCAAAACTCATCAAAAAATTTCCTCTGCATATGCATGTGCACATAAAATACTGAAAATGTTAACCATCACATTATACACAATGTGCAGACACTTTATGAGAGTGATTGATGCTTCAATAGTTACATGTAGATGATACGTAAGTAAGGTAGACTCCTGGAGATCAATTACCAAAATACCTAAAAATGTTCATTAAAATTATTAATGTATGTCAGCATCCCTGCTTGTAACGTGGAGAAATATGTATTGACAGATCCATGTGCATATATATCTACACACATGACTTGCATTTTTATTCACTTAAATATATAACTTACTTTGTTCTTTCATGTCGTTTTGCATGTATGATTTAGTGAGCTCAAAATTTTATTTTCACTTTGTTTCGGGAGTGAGCATTTTGGGTATAAGCAAAATCTCAGTAATTAATGAAGACAGAACAGCAGGCAGCTTTGATTTAATTAACAGTTATTTTTTTGTAAATTTTAAATACCAAGAAACAAGTTCATTTCCTATTAGTATATGGTCTTAAATGGCTGAACTTAATTTGACAAATATCTTCACTTTGTTATACATTCTTTTCCTGTTAAGCCTTAGAATAGGAGTAAACTTGTAAACAAACCAATACTAGATACAAAGTACGTAGCATTTTTTCCTTCTCGGTATAACTGTAAACTATTTACAAATTTATATATTTAACTCTTCTCTCTAGTTTTAGTCATTACATAAGCTAGAGATATTAATTATGCGTGTAAGAAAACTAAGCATCTCTTTTCTTTTATTTTCCCACCACAGATGGTAGTTGCAATTCCTATACATTACAGAACTCTGTGTAAGAGCCCAGACATCTGGTATGTTTATGAAACCAATCAAGGTAACTAAAATAATGTTTAGTGTTCGTGATAAATAATATGTTTAGCATTTTGTTTTTATTTTTAAAACATTAATAAAAGAAACTAATATTATAAATTTTTTAAAAATTCTAAAATATATAGCCAATCAAGAGCTTGAATCCTTTTCTTCTGTTTATTTTATCCTTGTCTGGTTTGTTTGATTTTATTTTACCTAAGCTTTTTTTCTGTTATTTTTAAGCTTACTGTTTGTATCCTAATGAGAAAGAAACAGTACGGATTTGGGAGGAACTGGGAGGATTTTGGGAAGAAGAATCGGCAGTCAGAATATATTGTATTAAAAGATGTATTTACAGTAAAAAACTAAGTTTCAAGGTAGTATGCTAATCAGTAAATATAATTTTAGCATGAAAGATTCAAATCTATCAAAATGATTTTTTTTTGGTAAGAGATGATAAGTGTGTCCTGTAAAATGATTGAAAGTGTACGAAAGCAGAGGGAACTACCTCAGTGATGCTATTAAGAACAAAACAAGTCTTTCTTTGTAATGTGGTTATGGAGACTTATTCTTCCCTGGAAGAGGCAGCCCTGAAACTCACTTGAAGCCACAGACACTGAGTCAAGCAACTTCTCAAAATATACCAGTGAGGTTGACTTAGACAAAATGTCTCAGGTTATTCAGATATAAAATACATGGTATCTTTGATCATCTCTTATTTGTGTAGTCAGCACTATACTGATAATGTAGAAAGTGTTGCATGCATGCTTAAGAAATGAATGCTTTATAATCCTCTGTATGCCCATGATAATATAGCATAAAGTAGGCCATTTTGGCATGTTAAAAGATATTCTACGTTTTAGTACATGGTCATAGAGATAAAACATCTTTATATAACAAGATTAGGATGCACTCTCAAAACATATTGTGAATTGCTGTAGGAGTATGCCGTTCATCGCAGGCCAGTTTCAGCCTGCTCCCTCCTCTTGTCCTGTTGCTACTATCACCAAAGACACCCATTCCTTTGGACATATTTCTACTCCCAGAGCTATTGTACCTAATGCTTCTGGACCTCTGCTCCCTTCAACATTTTTAAATCAAAACCACGGTGACCTCAGTCAATCTCTGCCAGGCTCTAGTTTGGCCCCATTTCCACAGAGAAATCACCAAATCTCTTAATTGTTTATACACTTATATGCTCACATATTGTCTTAAGTGTTGTGTATCTCAGTAGACCTTAAGCTTCGCATATTTACACAGCCACCCGTCTTACTCTTTGCCCCATTTGCAGGGTGTACTACAGTGACTGAGATTCAGTATTGGTCTTGTAAATCATGGCTTTGGGAGAACTGGAAGGAAGACATCATCATATCAGTAATATTTGCATATTTCAGAGTCTTAGTATCATGTAATCAGAAATTTTGTGTGCTAAATTAGAACAGATGGCGTGAAATAAATAAGGATGATTCAGAAAAGAGCTCAAATGACGGGCCTCTTGCTACAGTAAAGACACGAACTTTCCACTATCGCCCTCACAAAATGCTGAGTATATTTTATCTTAATTTTGCCACACACTACAAATAGCACAACTCAAAATTTGAGCATCACTTTCTCTAAAATTTTATGTGAATTTAAAATAGGAATACGAAACGACATCTCTTATTCTGAGTTTGAAACTATTCAAACCAGACAGGGTAGCTTTCCAAGCAGAATCTGAGCACAAAGTACCAGAATCAAAGTTCTGCATAATTACTCAAGCTGTTGTCTTGGCATTTGAAGCATCAAGACCCAGAAGATTCCTGTAGTGCTACTTGGAGACGAATATGAAAGCTATGCATGAATTAGAGAGCAAATCTCCATGTAGAGGCAAGAGCTGTGAAAGGAAGGTACCACGTTCCTAATCAAATCAAGTTTTATGCTGCTGAATGTGGTGATTTCAATGAGAACAGCCCGAATGAGGCTCAGATGTTTGAACACTTGATATCCAGTTGGTGGCATTTTGCGTAGGTTTGGTATATGTGCCCTAGCTGGAGAAAGCATGTCACAAGGATGGCTTTGAGGTTTCAAAGTCAAATATCATTTCAATTTCCCTCTACATTTTGAGTTTTTAGTTCAAGTTCTGAGGCCTTAGCTTCCTGCTCCAGCCACCATGCCCACCACCTGGCTTCTTCCACTCTAACATTAGGCACATCAACCCTCTGTATTCATAGTTCAAATAAATACTTTCACCCTTAAGTGACTCTCGTCACTGTTTTATCACAACAATGGGTAAGCAGATAATACTTTGTGTTTTTTAACTGTTTTATTTAGAAGCATAATGTGTAATAATAGTCTTCTTTGTGTACAGATGACTTCTGCTTATATTTGAGGAGTTCTCAACAAACCCTGAAAATCATTGGTTTTTTCCCTGAGAGGATGAGAGCAACCCCCATATTTTAGCAAGCTGTAGTTTTCCTCTGAAGAAAAACTGACAAGATTTTTGTTTTGGCTATTACCCACTGATATTTCTATTAATTAGCGGACCTTCAGTAAAGGGAAGGAGGAAAAGTCTCTGAAGCCAGCAGCACTCTTGGAACATCTCCTGAACCTGATGTACTGGTTCAGGTCTGTTTTAGGTAATTAGGTGTACTGTTTTCCGAAGGAGGCTATAGCCCATGCAAATATGTAGGTCTCCTGCTCTCAGTGAAAACACCTGGTAAATCCTCTCTAAGCCGCTTTCTATGATCCAAATTTTCTCTGAGAATAGCCTTTATGTAAAATTTAGAAAATTTAATAGACATCATGCTCTGAATCATTATCCCCTTTCAGATAACTTCACTAATATTTAAAGTTACTTTTTCCCTCAAATACTCTATACCTTCTCTGAACTAGATCCTACAGATTTACCTAAAGGAAGGATAAAAGCACCTTACTGTAAACGCTGATTCTACATCTTTGTTTGCTGCAAGCTTGTAATTTCAACTACATGTTATCATTTTTAAATGTTCTTAATGGTTAGCAATATGTTTAAATACTTTATAATGACATTTTTACATTATTGTACCTTAAGAAATTTACAGTGATACTCTTTTGAGTTTTACTTATGGTAAAAAGAATAAATATTCATTTTATATGTCTCTCTTTAATGTATAAAATTAGTCTGAATATCTCTGCAGCACATAATCATTTGTAAACTATTTCCCAAATTCTAGCACTCCAGTTCTTCTTACCATTATGTTCATATATTCACAGCAAAAATACAAAAAAAAAAAAATCCAAAACCCTTGTTAGCAAAGAAGACACAACATACCTATTCAGATTAGAATATTTGTCACCAGGACAGTCTTTTATAATAGTGGTTCTCAACCTGTGGGTTGTAACCCCTTTGTCAAACCTCTGACTCTAAAAATATTTACATTATGACTCCTAACACTAATAAAATTACACTGATGAAGTTATAAAAAAAAATTTTGTGGGTGTGGGTCACCGAAACATGATAAACTGTATTAAAGGGCTGTTGCCTTCAGAAGGTTGAAAACCACTATTTTAGAAGTATACACCATTTTCCCAAAATCTCCATAGTTATTAACTCAAAGTAAGTTCCAAATGTTAGAAATTCGTAAACTCTTGATTTGAGAACAGAGAAACTATTTGGAACCAGGTGTAAGGAATAGGTAGAAAAAAAGCATGCAAGCCTATTGCTAATTAACAAAATCATGTAATCTCAATCTACATGTTATCTTTGATCCATGGAATACATTGAAATTGTCTGATTATGTTCATATATCCTGAAATGAATCACTAAATTTAAGGATGATAATAAGTAATATAATTTCCCTTTTCCTCTATATTCTCTCTTGTTTCCTATTAGAGACTTTCTAGTCTCCTGTTTCAAGGTTGAAATAGTGATAATATATGTAAAAAGGGACACTTTTATGACTTATTTTAAAAATCTTTACAACTTGTCACAGAACAGAGAATAACACACAATGTTGATTGAGGAAGACCTGCCATGAAACGTCAGTGTTATAAACAACAGATGATACATATATAATACTACATAGTAATATATGTTCTTAATACACATATCAAGCTTTAAAGAGGTTGTACCTCTTACAAAATTTGGTTCATAATTTACTTCTTTATAGTCTTACCAATAGGATTTCATCTCAACAGTACCACAAAGGTGTCAAGACTACACTTTTCTCTAATTCCTTGAGATTCTTAATTTTATTCCTTATACTCTCACATAACTTGATGACTACACAAAAGAAGATGAAATGGCTTCTATAGTTTCTATTAAAAAGTATTATTCTGTACCACTTACTTGTGCTGATGTGCTCAGACTTGCTGCTCTTTGGGGCTGGTCTCTCACACTGTGTGCCTGACCAATTAGTGGAGCATCTGGAAAGATCCAAACAATAACAAAACCATCAAGAAATGAGTAAATAGCACAAAACACCATCCAACAATACAGAAATTTCAAATAAAACTTAAGTTTTGAAAGAAGAGCCAATCCTTACCGATTGACCACAAGAATTTTCTGACTAATAAGTTTCACATTTTTTGTATGCTTCATGCAACTTCAACTGAATAACATTTGTTGAGATATGTAAAAGAAAAAAATAAGCAGCTACTCAAGCAATATCAAGTGTGCATATAACACAAAACCTTTTTTTTAAATTAAGGTTCTGCAGTTTGTTCTTTTAAAGTCCAAGGTGTAAGTAACAACTAGGTATAGAAATATTAAAGTAATAAGAGATAGTAAAATACAACACTTTCCTTTGTTAAATGATATGTGTATTAATAGGAGCTAAATGAATACACTCAAGATTTCATAAAGAGAAGTTGTTTCCCTATATTGATACCACACCAGTTGTTATAAGCCTAAAGGAGAATAAGGGGTAGATTTGCTGAAAATCTCTTAACACAAAGCAGAAATATCTAATTGGCTGATGCCAAAAAATGAATGTGAGCTGTTTTCCCTGTGTGTGAACAATGCTAACTGGCTAACAGGAATGCCTGTTGTGAGTCTTTCAGCATCAAACTAAACAGAAACAATATATTTTTGACATCACCTCTTACTTAAAATGTCTTTCAAATATCACCATATTGTGCAATAAAATACAATAAAAGCTTTCAGGGCCATTCCAAGTGAATCTCTCTCAATGCAATGTGCAGTACACAGCTGCAATACAAGATGTCTGACTCAATTAATTCATATAAATAATGTTTTTTTCCAAGCTAGGCTTCAATCAGAACATGTACATTACTTTCGATATTTGCAAAAACAGTATTGGCTCTCATAAAACTTGGTTATATTCCACAAAATCACCATAGCAAAGAATTCTAACCACAAACAAAATCTGATGTCAAACCAAGTACAGGATAGTCAAAACAACAAGCAGTATTGATTTCTTTGGAGCATATAATTATTTGATTAATAGTGATAATGTTAAATTATAAGTATGAAACATGTTTCAAATGAAAATTAATATCATTATTTATGTGATGATTCAAGCACTTACTAAGCTTTGTGTTGGAACTTCATAGAAGGCTTACTCGAAGTTTAATTTTTCTATATATAGCATTTGTGATAGGACTATGGTAAATGTAAATAATTGAAGCAGATAGGTTAAAATCTAGGTCTACAGATCATTTTATATGATTGAATAAGAGTCATGCAATGAGCTTATAAAATTGGGGTAAAATGAACAACGAATGAAATGTTTGTGTAACATTTCATAGTTTCTCATTTATGATTCTATTTGACCTAGAAAAACTTTCAGCTATTCATGGTTTTCAATTCTCAACACAGTGTACAGATAACTCAAAATAATATGCTTGGGACTGTTTGCAAACATGTTATTCAAGCAAAATCTAATTGCTGCAAAATTCTTTTCACTTTTTGTAACTTTACATCTGTCTTATTTTCCCAATTGACCATTGAGAGTGTTTTGAATTCTTCAGTGTCAAATTTTTACTGATTATACACTTCATTATAACACTGACATGTACACATTAATGTGTGTAGCCATATTGAATTGTTTTCCAAACTTTTGAGATTTATTCTTTATGCCGCCTTATTTTAAAAAGTAGACTAAGTTTCATCTTAAAATCTGAGAATAACATTAGCTATATTTTATGGTCTTTCTAGAGCAGCAGTTCTACAGCTGTGGGTTGTGACCCCTTTAAAGGTTGGACGACCCTTTCACAGGGGTCTTACAGCAGATCTCCTGCATACCACATATTTACATCACAATTCAGAACAGTAGAAAAATTACAGCTATTAAATAACAATGAAAATGATTTTATACTTGGGGGTCACCACAATATGAGGAAATGTATTGAAGGGTGGAATCATTAGGAATGTTGAGAACCACTGTTCTTGAGATAAAAATCTCTGAGGTCATCATTATACTGAAATGACTGAAATGATCAAAGTAAAATTACCTAAGAAATCGTGAATCAAATGCAAATTGAGCAAATTAGGTCCTGACATGAACACAGTGTATCTTATATAATTCATGTTGTTAGGAAAGCATGCTTTAGAGAGGAAGGCCAGCAGTGAGTGTGGAACAGATTATGGAGATAAGAACAGTAGGAACTTATGAAACTCCTTTAAGTAGGGTCAGGTGGTATTTGTTAACAGTATAGTCTAATATTCTAATTTATTCATGCCTTGAAGCTTCATACTTATTTCAGGGAAGGAAGTCATGTGCCCAAGTTCTTAAAATTTATTTCTTTTAAATGGTGAAGTACATTTAAGTTAAGGAATAGTTGACTTATTTTATGTGGGGTTAGCTCTCAGAAATTACACAAAATAATTATTTTTAAGAGTAATACATCTTAATCAGTGATGCCAACCTTATAATTTTCTCTATATTTCTTACAAAGCAATGTTTTACAGTCAAAGGTAAAATAGGTTATGTTTCACTGTCTCCCTTTGTTCCATACTTGAAGATAATCTCTCTTTGAGATTTTAAATCAAATAGAAATCATTATTCTTGTTTCCTACATTACAAAATTACAACCTAAGACATTTGCTGCTCCAGAAGTTTCTCTTCCAGTGGGTGATTTAAAACCAAGCATTCTAAAACCGTCTTTATAGATTTTAATAAATCTTCATTTCTAAGTAGAGCGCAATGATCAAGCCCATTAACGACCCAGCACTGAAGGAAAGGAATGTGCAGATCATCAAAATTTCCTGTCCAGTTGCTCACTGAATTATTTGCATAATCACACCAGCTACAATTTCTCTGGCATCTCTTGCTCCTTTTCTTTATTCATCAAGCAAAATTTGTCATCCATGTTGTAGCCCTCTTTGAATCTACACTACTACAGTTCACTTCTACATCTGTTCATAAACAGCTACAAGTCAGACTCACCATCACAAACACCTGCATATCATTCACTGAAAAACTATCGTACATCTATTTCCCAGAGCACACAATCATGAAGCATAGAGAATTTCATATTTCGTATTAACATTATATTATTATAGATTACTGATTAAAACTACACGAATTTTAATGAAATACTTTTGGGTTGGAGACAGAAGAGTAGGTAGATTCTTCCATATTTAGCAAAACAATAATATACACACATCCATCTTTCCATCATTATCATTCTCATCATTTTGTGCACCTATGAGTTGCTTTTTAGAGGGTTGCTGATTTAACTATTCTTGACAATGCTTCTTCCATAGAACTTCAACTTTTGAGAGTTACAAATTTTGCATTGATCTCTTAAACTTATTCTTTCACTTATGTAAGCCATAAGCACAAAATCCTCTTTGTGAAATTTCTAAAATGTCCTAAATTAGAATAATCATAAAACTGAACCTCTCTTAAAACTTCAGAATCTGGATTTCTATAAGTCAGGGAACTCACTGAGTATCTTGTAATTATTATTGCAGATCCATTTACTAGCAATGTTAATCTGAGAGAAGTAATACATAACAAACTTAAATAAATATAATTACTATAGTCCCACAGAATATATTCTTATAGCATGCTTCACTTAATCATTTTTCGTTGTTAGACTCAGAAAAATAATGTACAAGTCCAACATGACGACTCAAAGTAAGCTACATTATTATTAGTCCTTTACAAAGGAACTGGCAAAAAAACAAAAAATGATTTCTTCAGTTTTAAAAATCACTTCTCTACTGGATGTTGCCATATAAAAATACTTTTTAGTTTATCATGGCATTACAATTTATATAAATATTGTCTGGTTATACTGTTTTAGTTTCAGTTGACTCTCTGGGGTAGAGGGTGTTGTCCTTAGCAACAGTAATGGAGCATTACATATCACATAATGAACACTGCTAGAAGATCAAAGCAAACTTGTGTATATCAAATAAAAGATCTTCAAAATGGAAACTAATACTTAATATTACAGATATCAGCTATAATTAAATTGTTATAATAGGCACAATTTCAAAGTGGTAAAAGAGAGATATTTTGGTAGTGAGAATTAAGATTAGGTATGGACTATTGTGTGTACTACCGAGTATATATTCAATTTTTCATGTATGATCTTCATAATAATAACAATAATAATTCCATATGATCAGCTCCTGTCATTTTTGCAGAAATGTGGTCCAGAGTTATTTACTTTGGAAAAAATTCAAAACAAAATAACTAGATTAATAAATGTTTTTTTTTCTTATTTTCATCAAATTTAAAGGTCATGGAATTCTTCTGGCCACAGTGAAATTCAAAGGTGAACCTTAAAGCAATTGAAACTGTATTTCTCCTGATTGAATGTGTGAAATTTTCATTTTTAAACATGATGATAGACACATTCAGAAAGGAAAAAAATATCTTAACATAAGCTATTTTTATCTACATATCAATTAATGAAGCAATCAAGAAATTACACATGCACTATATTGGTCTCAGTATTCTTAAATCTCACTTAATAAAACTAGAAATGTGACTACTTGCAACACATCACCAAATTTGTACAACCATATTTTCATACAGCAAAATTTATACAAATTATGTCATTTGAAAGACACTTAAATCATTAGTTTTCTAAATCTATTTGGTTCTGAACCTTAGAAACCCAGCATTAGCATAGTCCCACTTGCTATCTTTCCTCTGTGCTATTCCTAACACCTTTGCTAACTCTAAGCTCAAGATTCAGTACTTCAAAATGAACAATCATTGCCTGCAGTTTTAGGTAATTAGATGTTTATTCAACTCAATTTCTGTCAAAGCCCTTTCGCATTTCTCAATGTTTCATGGCTTTTATAAGCAAAATTCTCTCATGTATCCGTAAGAATTCTTAAATTTAATACTATGTTATAAAAATTCCCTCTTTGTTAATTTGAAAATTTGCCTCAGGTTTGATTATCATTTTCTGTTATGCCCCGTCCTCGATTGATGTTTTCATGGAGTGCTATTCTATAGTTGGGCACATTACTACATTTATGGCTCCAGCCATTCAGGTGTGTAAGCCAGAATTGTTTGAGACAGGTGTTTTGAAGCATTCTGGGCACTATGCAGATCCTAGAACATTGCATCTGTGTCCAACTTCCATATTATCCCTACAAGTAGAAACCTACCCATCATTTAAAATGAAAAATTACATAGTCCAGTAATGCTTCCAACCAAGCACAATAAGTGACAGGAGCATCGCCAGGTTATTTTATGGTACTTTCAAAACCATTTCTTAATGCTTGATTCTCTGTCCTGAAGTATGGTGAGGGTATCAGTATTCTTTCTCATACCAACCTGAAATTTCAGGGGGATTTCAGTGTGCCATAAATATGTGTCTAATATATTTTGTGTTTTTTTTTTCAGACAGGGTATCATGTATCCTGTCAGGAGGCTCTTGAGTTTACTATGAAGTGTACTTTAATTCTACCAATTAACTCTAAAATTGAAAACTGCCAGTAGGTCACGCATGAAATTTAGGACTGAAATCTTGGTCTCTAGTTCACCCTGTTACAGTCTCTTCTTTCATGAGGGATCAGGCATCTTCCCTGCTAAATCAAATGATCCTACAAAACCAGCCCAGCCGTAGCTCTAACTTCTTTCTTTCAGATAAACTTGCATGTTACATGTTTACTCTCTCTCATTCACATCCTTCTTTCTCCGTTTCCATTTGCTCCTTCCTTTCTATTTCTTTTGCTCCTTTTCAAAGCAAATTAAACATTCTAAGACATAAATACTTTAGGTTTCTTAAAACATTAAGACTAACAAACTTGAATGTTACCTGTTTCGATATGAGTAATATTATGACTGATTAGAACATTAAATTTACAGATTATATCAGCCTATGAGTATTAGTATAATCACTTTAATATTTACTATGTTGGTATAATCTTATTATAATATTATGATTGTGATTCTTGATTTGTATTTTCAGTAGAAAAAGTCATAGGCTTATATTTCTCTCTTGCTTTAATGGGATGACCCTTTCTACTACTACCTTGGTATGAAGAAGGAGAAGTAAACTTTTTCTGCATGATTGTAATATGAAGATATTTTCTCTTTAAACTAATGTGGTTGGTCAAGCATAAGAATCAATCTTTCATTAGAATGGCACAGATAGTGTGGGGTCAAGTACTATATTAAAGGTAGTTTGACGCAACTTTATCCTTTTGTTCAATTATGAAATATAGGCAGGAAATAAAATATAATTGTTATAAATTGTTAAAATAGTGGATATCTAAGAAAAGTACATTAGTATACAGTAAAATTTGAATAGATAAATAACAGTTACACAAATAGCTGCATTGGTTTGGTTTCTTTATTCTGATACACATTATATTAAAATCCAAGAAAATGTTACCACATCAAAAGAAATAATGGGAGCACACTCAACCTACATATGAATATATATGTGATATGAATTTTTACATTTAAATTATTTTATTTGTCTAGAGATACAGCTCAGCAGAAAAGAGCACGTTCTACTCTTTGTGATCAGTTCCAAGCACTCTCATGGCAAGCACACAACCATCTGTAACTGAAGTTCTCATGACCTCTTCTGGCCTGTGCAGATACCATTATACATGATGCCCATACATGCAGACAGGTAAAACACTCACACATTTAAAACATTTTTTTTTAAAGAAACAATTCTGACTAACACATAAAGATAATTTCATGTATTATTGGGCTAATGTAATATTTCTGTACTTGTAAAGACGTTTTAATTCTACAGCAGGTTAAACACGTCTATCTTTCCAAGTGCTTGCTTGTCAGTGTGTCTTTTCAAATGAGAGGAAGATACACTGGAGATGGTTGGGGAAGAATGGGAGGTTGCAGTAGGTGGTCTTCTATGGAGCTGGGGGTTAAAATGGGGCACTGGATTTGGAGGGAAGGAGAGAGACTTAAGTACATGTGGCTAGCCTATCTGATTCCTTATCCAACATAGCTGGTGAGTTTGCAGGGAATGTGGACTGGTGTTGGGTTCAGAGATAATGGGATGATTTATGGCAAGAAAGGGGGAGGAGGTCTATGTGATCCTGTAGAGGTAGCAGCATGTGGTTTGAAACAGCTCAAAATGAGCCTAAGGGATTAGATTTGGTTGGAGGAGAGGGGAGAGATGAAAAAATTAATATGAAAACTTGCAAAATTCTATCTTTTATCCTTTGAAATAAGTAGTACATAAATGTATCTATTATCAGTACACTGATATCTACTTAGTAAACAGGGTCACTAGCTTAACATTGGCAGGTAAATGTTACTTATGTGGTATTTATTCTAGACAGCTTGAAGAGCATGACCAAAACTAGAACAAATTACAGACTGTTCCTGGGATTGAAAAGGACAGATACTGATGCGGCAGGCTGTCTTGGGTTTTACAGTTCCAAACAACATGCATACATCACACGTGGTGTTTTCAAAGTACTCCAAGAGGCATCAGTAGCATGCAATGATCTGACTGAAGTGTGGACACCACAGACTGCTAGAGTTCACCCGCACAACGTCATCCCGGAAATCTGAGGTTTTTTTTTTGGAATCACTCTGAAACTCTCTTGAACTCTTCTTGGCTCTTCTCTAGAGAGCCCTGGTCTGCAGTAAGTAGCTCTGCTCCTCCTTAAGGGCAGACCTCCACAGTCCAGGTTATGGAAGCTGGAAAGTCAGGCCATAATCAGGCCTGGAAATACAGAGGAATAATTTCTACTTTTGTAAAAAACATGAAACAGAGCCTTATCTTACTTCTAAAACCTTAGTCACAATTTCTCAAACATCGGCTGTAAAGTCCAATTGTTTTTTTTTTCCCCTAAGGAGCTGGAAAATAATCTTATGTTTCTAAATGATCAGTACATTAGAACAATTGCAAATCCATATGAAATGAGGATGCTCATCACTGATGGCTGTGGTGCCCGGCCCTCAGTTTCCCACAAGCTCACGTTGGGGAGTCATTAACTTTTGCTGGCTATTTTGACTCTTCTAAAACCAATTCCTGCCTTGTTTTTCAGGGTCACAAGAGACTTCCATCTTGTCATTTCTTTCTCTGCTCTCCCTGTGGCCATTTCTGTCAAGGTCACCACATCAAAAATTGATTGGCTCCTGATGTCATTACATTTTTTTCTCAATAGCAAGCACATTCTTTTCACTGTGAAATTCTCACTGCATTTCCCTTTGGTTTGCAGACTTCAGAGAGCTAGCTTTTCTATCAGGTTCTGATTATTTTAAAGCTAGTCAAAATAATATTTTTACACCTCTAGTTTTTAATATTTGTCATGACTTGGAAAAATATTCTATGTGATTTATATAAATTATTATTATTATTATTATTATTATTATTATTTGTTTGTTTGTTTTTTCGAGACAGGGTTTTAATGTGGTTTTGGAGCCTGTCCTGGAACTAGCTCTTGTAGACCAGGCTGGTCTCGAACTCACAGAGATCCGCTGCCTCTGCCTCCCGAGTGCTGGGATTAAAGGCATGCGCCACCACCGCCTGGCCTAAAAATTATTTTTTTAATCTTCACAAAAGTCTCAGGAAGTTGACCAAAGCAGTATATTCATATTAAAACATTAAGAGATATAGGAGGATAAAACTGAACACAACTGGTGTCTCAGCAAGTAAGGTCTCGCATTCTGTTTTTGTACTATTTACTAGGAAATCCAAGTCATTTTTAACTTGAAAATTCTTTGTCTTCTTTTATATTAAAAATTAGGAGTCATTATTAATACATTTTAGAAACTCATGCCTTTTTCTAGTACAGTGGTTTTCAATCTTCCTAATGATATGACCATTTTATAGTCCCTCATCTTGTGAAACCACAAAATTATTTTCATTTTTACTTTATAACTCCAATTTTGCTATTGTCAGAAATCATAATGTAAGTATCTGTGTTTTTCAATGGTCTTAGGTGATACCAGTGAAACAGGCATTAGACCCTCAAAAAAGTCATCACACACAGGTTGAAATCTGCTGTTCTACTAGTTCCTCCTGTCAGCAGGATCTTTCAAAACCATGGTGATAATCTGAATCTTCAATATTGTCTCTCCTGTCTATGGAACCCATTGCAAATACATAACTAAGCATGTAAGTTGATAAAATTTAATTAATGTTTTAATATTATTCACCACAAGCATCATTTACTTGATAATTCTCTAAACTGTAATTATCTTTGGTAGCTTGAATATAAATAACACCTCTAATCTCATCAGGAATGACACTATTTGAGAAGTATTAGAAAAATTAGGAGGTATGACCTTATGGGAGCAGGTATGACCATGATGGAAGAAGTGTGTCATCGAGTGGAATTTGAGGTTTCAGAGTCCTATGTTTGACTGTGGATCTGAATGTAGCTCTCAACTATTGCTGGAGTAATAGCCAGAATCATGCTTGCCAACATGCTACCCACCATATTGATCACTGACTAAGTTTATACTGTAAGGAAGTCTCCAATTAAATGCTTTCTTTTAAAAGAGTTTCCTTGGTCATGATGTCCCTTGGAGCAATAGAGGAGTGACTAAGACAATATCCTTTCCTTGCTCCCTCCCTCATCTCGTTGTACAGGCAGACTTAGAAGGCTCCCCTAATGTTCCCTTTTCTCACATCCCACAGAGAAGGATGTCCAAAGCAAGACAGTAGATGACCAACAATGACATCTGGAGAAGCCAAAACAAAATGAGTGAATTAACTTCTCTTCATAAGATGATATATAAAATTTGCCTGGTAGAATACAATAAAAGCTCCAGAATATTCAGAAAAGCAATGATCTTAAAATAACAAAGAGGGTAAAGTAGATCAAATGGATGATAAAAAATTATTCTATTTTTTTCTGACTCTGAGAAAATTTATACATAATAAAATGCAGGTACTCAGTCTTAAACTCTGTAGCAAAGGAATTAAATGATACATGGAGAATGCATGTTAATAGTAGGGAAATAATGACTAAATCCCAAGCATAAATATTTTATGGGGAGGAATATACTATTTTGTGGAGAGGGATAAGACACACAAATTTAAAGATGCCATGGACTACAGGTAGGATTCAAAAGCCAATTTCACAGAAATGTTTCATGTCCAAAGACCACCCTTACAATAGGGGTTCATTTCTCATAAAATATGGACCACAACAGACAGCGATGGAAATTGTGAACACCACTGTGATGTCAAGATACATGGATAGAACTTTGTGGAAATCGATGGCTCCAAACAAAAATGCCTATACAATTCACTTAGTTAAAAACTGGGGGTTGTGGTGGGGGTTGGAATTTTAACTTTGTTTGAAATGTAAAAATAAAGCATAGAACTTCACAGTGATATATTGTTCTGAATATGTAGGGAACTATTCTTGCCCCTGGGCAGGAGGAAATAAAACACAATGCGGGAAGTGTTCTGGCATTTTGCCACATTGCCATTTTCAAAACAGTGAGCATCTAAATAGAAGCAATAAAATACTCAAAGTAAGTATTTTTGGTTCTCCATTTCCATAAAATTCAAATATAACTTCAGAATATATTTTCCTTCATGTTTTTAAAGTATAAATTACTCAGAGAATTATATTTAAAAAAATCAACAATATCCAAATTTCAGTAATATGTACCCATCATTGTTACTTTAAGCTATTTTCTTTAAGAGTTTTCTCTGTTCATGTACAAGTATGTTTATTTTGCATGTGTATGGGCATGTATTAACATATTTGTATGCGATATACAATTTATTTATTTATTTTTGCAGTCCTGGGTATCAAAAGAAGCTTTTACATACGCTATACAAACACTCCACTAGTGAGTATATTTGAGCATTTGGACTTTAGAAGATTTCACTGTGCTCTCTGAAGTAGATTGAGCGGCTGTACAACTCTGGATGACCTAAAGCTCATTATCCTCAAAATCTTTCAGGAAACAGAGGGTAACATTTTAAAAGGAAGAGTTCCCAACAGAATGACAAACTCCTTGCTCTCTATGGCAACTAACTTTCCATGAGCACACAATACCTAACAATTTCTGATTAGTTCTCAGGAAAAGGTATTAGTGCATTTAAAAAATCTGTTTAGACTTCACGGGGATAGGTATATCAGGAAAGTCCTGATATACTTCTAAGGAAGTATACCCAAAGGAAACCATACAAGTCTGGGCCTCATATAGAAAGCATCACATTCTCGGCAGACTGGCCAATCTGAGGAGAGTCTACAGCCAAGGCAGCCAATCAAAAATGTCACAGAATGGACAGGTTTAACAGAAATGTGTTTTATCAGTGTTCTGATGGTTGGAACTTTAAGGTATAAGTGTGGGCAATTTTTTTTCTGAAGCTATTCTCTTTGATTTATAGACAATTATCTCTTGTCTAGCTTTTCCCACTGTGAAAATCTTTCTGACCTGCTATTCTTTAAGAAAACTATTTCTTTGGATTAGGGTGAATTAAGGCCAACATTCACTATTTACTTTGATCACCTCTTTTGAAGGACCCATCTCAATGTCAGTTCCATTCTGAAGATTTAGGGATTAGGACTTCATTGCACAAATTGGGTTGGTATACAAATAGGCTGTACTGCTCTCCCATGATTAGCCTCAATTTCAAGTCCTATTTTAGGTAAAATGTTCATCTTTAGAGACAGTTGCTGTGGAAAGTCCTTCTGTATATGTGTTGCTTTAACTGGTTAATGAGTAAACAGGCTTCTTTGACCTGTGATAGGACAGAACAGAACTAGGCGGAGAAACTAAACTGAATGCTGAGAGAAAGTAGGCAGAGTCAGTGAGTAGCCATTTAACCTCATGAGGAGAAAGATGCAAGACGCCTGCCAGGTGGAACCTTACTGGTAAACCACGAGCTTCATGGTAAAATATAAAATCATGGAAAAGGGTTAAATAAAGATTTAAGAGCTAGGTAGCAATACGCTTAAGCAATTGGCCAACCAGTGCTTTAATTACCATAATTTCTGTGTAATTATTTCAGGACTGAGCAGCCAGGAATGAATGAGAAGTCTCCAACAAGAGACAGCTTCCATATACTAACCATATACATATACTAACCATATACAAAAGAGCACAATTGGAAAGGCAAAAGGGGCATATTCTAATGCAGATCTCAGTAAGGCAAAAATATATCTGCAGGGCTAAAGATGATTCCATGAGGCTCAGTACTGTGCTCCAGGTAAGGCAGGAGCTCCATTTCCCTAGATCTGGGAAAGAGACAAGTCCCCAAGGCTTCTGCTGACATTATGACCTCCTGTTCTCTAACATTGCAGGTGGGATCACTGAAACTAAAATCTGGCTGATGCTTTGGAATCAGAGTGACTATGTTAAAAGTTACAGTTCCTTATGGTGAAAGACAGCGACATATTTGGGTCTACTCCTGCATCATATGAATTCTTAGAAGATAGGAAGCCTTTTCCCCCCCATTTATTCCTGATTCTGTTGTCCACAGTCCTAGCTGGCGATATTTACACCAAATTGCTGACTGAAGATACATGACAATCAAATGTCTTCATCATATGTCATCGGTCCAGGACTCTTTCACTTCACCTCAACATCTCACCTCTACCTCATCCCCTCCCTCTTCCTTTCCATTCCCCTTTCCCATATTCTTTCCTACAAGACTTGATTTTAACTACCTCAGTTATCGAGTCCTTCTTCATTTTTGCTCAAATATTTCTCCAACTTATGCCTCCTTTTATGTTACTATAGCAACCAGGGCATGCCTTCAGCATTTTGTAGAGAATGTCAACTAAATATCAAGTTAATTAGTTATTTTGTGTAGTTATTCATCTTGCAGAGCATAGACTCTGAGAGATAACAACTTAGTCTAATTTTTTTCCACCTTATAACAAGGACTACCTTTCTAGAACTTTCTGATATCTTGACACAATTCCATCTGAAAATTGAACAGCAAATATCAAAACGAAAAACCCCTTTAACTCCTACAATGTTACTATGCTTCTGCTCAAAGTGACAAAAAAAGCAAAATTTATGTTTTTCTCATTAAATTTAATTCTTTGTAAAACTTTCTATTAAGTATAATTGAACCAATTTTTACTATCTACTTGTCACATACAAGAAGTGGCATGTTGTTTGGAACCAGTATGGCATGAAGAGCTAACTTGATAAAACTGCAGAAGGATACTGGTTTTATTGAGCCTCTTCAGCAAAGACAGAGGTGTAGTATACAGCTATTTCTTCAGGGGCTGTGTATGCACAGCAAAGTGCATGTGGGGTGCCAGTGGAGTACGGGAAGCAGAGGAGAACCAAGCTCCTCTTGGTTGTGGATGACTGAAAGAACTATGAGTAATGCTATAAAGTCATACCGTGGCGGGAGGTCCGTGTTACATACAAAGCTTGGATCTGACATAAGTGAGGCACTAATCCTATGGGAAATTCTTAAATTCCAGGAAGCATGGACCACTTGCTATTAAGTTCTGTATTTTTTCATTTATGTGGTTGGAAAGATAGTTCAGGAGTTAAGAACACTAACTGGTCTTATGGAGGACTAGGGTTTGAGTCCCAGAATTCACATGGTGGTTCATAACCATCTTTACTACAATTGCAGGGAATCTACTACCCTCTGATGGCCTCTGCAGATACCAGTCATGCATGTGGCACCCAGGCACACTTGGGAACAAAACACTTATATACATAAAATAAAATTTTAAATATAATCTTCTACTAATATTTTTGCCAGAAGTGCATAATGAAAAACTTTAAAATACAGTTTAAAATTTTTCAATGGCCTACTGTAAAACTGACAAAACTTCCTCCAAGTAAGTGTAAAAATGTACTGTTTTGTTCCTTTGCTTTTCTTTGCCATTTTCTTTTTGTTGCTCACAAAGTAATAAATGAAAATGGCCATCTAGAGACAAAAGGGAAGGCTTTCAACGAACAAATCTGTTCCCTAAATTGAAGGATAGAGCAATAAAATTTCTAGGTGGAAAAACTGGGCTGTCACCTTCATAAGATCTGAATACTTTATTGACTTTCCAACCATGCGCGTTAGTCCTATACAATTCGATAGGATTTCTCTCCATGAAGAAGGAAAAATGATATGCCATTGAAACTAAAGCAGGCAGCACTTGAGACTCTCAGAGCAGCCTTTGTTTCCTATAAAGATTTTAGGTGAAATAGTACACATCAGCTTTTCACTAAAGACACCGATCACTACCATTAAAGATTGGGCTCAAACACACTTTCCTACACATCTCTGCACCCAAAGATTCAGCAGCTAAGAAGATGCTGTGGGAGCTGTATAGTCCTTTAGCTGGATTACTTTTATTGCATACAACCGTAGGTGCTATTAAGTTTTTTAAACTCACTTACATGTTATAACTATAAGAATTGTAAATACCCTAAACCAGCTAAGACTTTTTTGTTTCTGTTTTCGTATACCTTGAAATTTCCTCCTAGGAGGTATGAGCATGAGAGAAAACCTGATCTCACCTGTCTACCATCATATTACTTAAAAGTTGGACTTTAATGGGAACAAACTTCTTAATGGCTTAAAGTCTCAGTGCAAAATTATTTTCCTCTATTCTTATATTCTTCCTTCATTGAGCTCCTAACTAAACAATGAGGAGAATACTTCTGTGTGTGAATTCTGTCTCAATGGGGCTTCACACACCCCTCTCAATAGCTGCCTTGTCCAAAATAATGAGCCACATATAATGCTTAATCTTTCTGGGACTGAAACAACTCTTGATTCTTTAGTCCACAGAAAATTGCTAACGAACAAACTTCTCCAATTTGTCTTTCTTCTTGATCTTCATGGCATCAAATATCTCTCACAAAATGTTCACCATATCGCTGCTCCCAGTGATCTCTTGCCCTTAGTAACCTTCATTGTCGCTTCCACATTAATTTTATTTTCAATAAATTCTGTTTTCCTCAGTGTTTCACCTATTCCTTACTTCTAATGCTCCTGTAATTTTTGTTTCAAAATATTACTGACACCAAAAAGGCCTTTGATATCCCACTTTGAATCATACATAATTCTATATTCACCTGTTTTCACCCTATACTCTGATAATATTTCTATTGTAACAATTAAGAGATAATTTTATTTTCTCTTCAAATATGCTCACTGACTCAAAATGAATTTTATGTTCTTTAGCATTATCTATAGGGATGATTAAAGGATAGAACATAAAATTCTGTAATCATGCACAGGTGATCAGATGTGTGTGACCACAGTGTGTCATCCTGAATAAGGTACAGCAGTTAGACAACAGCATAAGAGTACACATAAAATATGGAGAATATATAATGTACTTCTCTTTCAGTTTTGTGGTTATTCATCTGTCTAAATTGATAAGTGTCTTACTCATTGGTTATTTATATTTGGTTAATGAATTACTGAATATATGATAATATAATTTCTCTATACTTTTTATGACTTAACTGTTTCAAGTTTGTATAATAATCATAACTACTTCTGCTTGCCAACAAAATTGAAGGACTTATAAAAATCCAAGTACAGGCATGACTTCCATAAAAACAAATAGACACAGAGATAATGTTACATAAAAATAAAGACATTCCCTAAAGTCCTGTAAACACTGTGTTCTTCTTTTGCATTTACCAGCTTCACTGATTATCAGTCCCAGGTACTATCTGTTTAAAGGTTTTTGTTGTTGTTGTTTTTTGTTTTTTTGGATTTTCGAGATAGGGTTTCTCTGTAGCTTTTGGTTCCTGTCCTGGAACTAGCTCTTGTAGACCAGGCTGGACTCGAACTCACAGAGATCCACCTGCCTCTGCCTCCCAAGTGCTGGGATTAAAGGAGTGTGCCACCATCGCCTGGCCCTATCTGTTTAAAGTTAAAGATTACTGTGGTGTGCTATAGCCATTTGAATGAATTTTCATATTCTGGTGACATAGGCAATCCTTGCACAGGAAGTTATCCTGGTAACTCTTTCTGATGAATAAGAAACAAGAGCTGCTATGATGTGCAGACATTGCACCAAATCACTAAAATACTTCGGTGATGATAAAACTAACCTCAAATAAGTCTTCATTATTTTTTGGCCAAGAAGCACCTGAACTCAGTCAATTTGAATAACAATGACTCACTGTTATACTTATTCTTCCCTCTAGATGTAACCCGAGGATCAAGCATCATTTTGCCCCTGAAGCATCAGCAAAACTTTTGTTGTGGGGCCCGTAAACTTCAGAACATTCCTCTTGAATTTAAACGGGAATGCCATCTTCAAAACCACCTCTTTTAAGTCGAAGCTTTTGCCTCAAAATCTCAGCAGTTAATTGTAACAAAAATAGCCAAGTTTAGGAAATGAAATCTAGAATTTTAGCCTGACTTGCTTTACAGTTTTATTGGATAGGCTGACCATTACTCCACTGAGGCTACTCCAACGTGTCCATCAAAGCTGCTGATTTTAACACTGAGTATTAAGAAAGAGCCAAATATAGGTCTTTCTACTGTAGTGAGCCTAGTGGAGATGCTGGAAGCAGAAAATATGTGTTTACTTTCCATGGACTACCCCCAAGTCGTCACAAACTAAAGGAAAGAAAAATGATGCAAACTATAGTGAAATTAAATTTCTTGCAATGCACTGGCATGTACTTTTTCTTAATGTAATAAGTCATACAATGTACATAAAGGAAACAAATAGTATATTATCCCATCAGTTTTTGAAATAGAAAAGTCAAACGTAAAAAATCATAGCCTGAAATGCAGTAGTTACAGACTTTAAACCTCTTGTTTCTGTCCTTCTTGGATTAAAGTCTCCTGTTTTAGCATCTGTATTTTTACGAGCAGGCGTGAGTAGCTTTTTCATCACCTGTGATATTTCTACACACTCTAGCAATCTGTGGCATACACAGTGATCTGTGAGCAAAGCATAGGTTAAGTACATGTGACAGAGATGAGCCCCGAGATTAAGTATACACTGTGAAATGCATGTGGATGCTCATGATTTAAACCAATGAACTGTGGCCTGAAATGATGTCACAGGAAGCGCAGCAGTAAGTGGAAGGTTAAACCTACTTGCATCTCGGCTCATTAAACGCAGTTAAAGTGCACATCCCCTCATTCTGACAGTAGTGATCACAAGGGTTCTCTTTCTGGTCACAGCGCTGACTTTTAAACCCCACAGAGCATCTGCAGAATTCCAGTAAAATACAACTGAATAAAGCGTCTGACTTTTTGCCATATGTTCAAATTTATCTTATACATTGAAAGTAACATAAAATAGAATGTTTCCCGTAATGCTTTCCTCCCTCACATATACCCTGTTGATATATTTGTTCCTCTGAGAACTTGGGGGACAGGATGCTTATTGGATTCACTCTTGGGCATCATTCCTTTACTCAGTTAAAACAAAACTTAGGACAGTGAACATATAAGAATGGCTTTAGGTGGTCTATTCTAGAAAATCAGCAAACTGAGATGGAAAAAATATTAAATTTCCTAAGTATTTAGTAACCCAGCTGCACATAATGTACTCCGAGAGAGCCACGAACTTAATTGGTTTATATTTTTTCATACTCTAAGTCTAATAAATCAACAGATAATATTATATATTTGAAAACATAGTCCATATTCTTTTGACAAGAGTATTCCTAATACTGAGGAATACACACACGCACACATGTGCGTGCACACACACACACACACACTAATCTTTAGGTTTCACACATCTTAATAAGGTCAATAAAACCACATCGGTTTTCCAAGCATTTCCAAGCTGAAACTTGTGAATTTCTGAGATGATATGATGCTAAGAACTGAATGAGGTATTCCTCAAGAGATCTTTAAGAAATTGATGAGAAAGGGTTTATGTAGCACATGAGTCAATGAGGGACAATTGATCAGAGATATGCATGATACACCTACTTTATAAAAATATTGCCCCAAAAAAGGAAAACATTAGGATCATGACTCCACCTACATGCAGCTTTGTCTTAGGCAAATTACCCACATTAAAAGATACTCACACACACACAGGTACATTAATTTCAGGATCCAGCTGGCATGTGCCACCATTGTAACAGTAACCGTCACATAATTGACAGCTAGAGGCAATCTTTCCATTAGTGCAGCTGCAGCAACAAAAGAAAAAAATAACATGGTTACCACCAGTATTATTGGTGTTGAAGGTTGACACAAAACATCTGAAAGCTAGAACAGGCATCATCTGAAATCCTCTGGTTTGGGTTTAAATCTAAGGTTTGCAGATGTGCAGATATTTGTTTATTAGAATAAGGACAGATTATTTTTGCATTTTACTAATTTTCAACAGAGTTGTTTGATAAAACTTTAAAGCAGCTAAATATATGTTTAGAAAATATTCTTGTATATCACTCATATGTTAGGGCATGATGAATTTATTTTTCAGTTAACTGGAACTTGGTCACTTAACGGTGAGCTATAAGCCACACTACAGAAGTATAATAGATTTCTGTTATCACTATAGGATTTTCTAGAGAGAAACGTTAGCACTGTGATCATTTAAACCTGTATGAAGGTATATATATTCACATAGAGTACATGAGTTTATGTTCTTGTGTGTGTAGAGACCAGATGAAATATTGTGTCTCATCCTTGGAAATGCTATTCACCTCTTTCAAGGAAGAAATTCTCATTGCCTAAGGTTAACAATTAGGTAAATTTGTTAGGCTGTTCACAAACATCATTTTGGTTCTGTCTTTACAGAATTGGTTGCCTGGTGGTATTTGCTTGGGAATATGATTTTGTAGGTAAAGGCTTTTGTCACCCAAGTAGATGACAGGCAACTCTTAGTCTTGGTTGTCTGGCCTTCATGTGCGTTGTGATATGATTGCGCCACAAAGCTGTGTACACAGGTATAAAAATAAACATTACTGGAAATGAATATATCAAATTAATTCAAACATTAAATGCATCTTTTCATTTCAACGTCAAACATGTTGCTTTGTTTTGAGTCAAGGTGTTACTTTCTAGCCCAAGCATATGTGACTTACTACATAGCCAAGTCTGGTATATGATTTCATATAAGTTCTTGTACGTCACCCTATAGAATTCAGCACTTACAGCTGTGAGCTTCTATGTCCTTAAAGCTTTTGTGGTCAAAATTGAGTTAGTGAAAATCTAAAGCTACTAGTGAAGGAGTCATGCAGGAGTACAAACAGCTGGGTACTCTTGAAAATCACACCTTGGAGACTAATAATAGTCACATTACATGCCTGGGCTGGAAAGAAACACCATCTTCCTTCAGTGTAAAATGGACCTAGCAGTGCTAAGCAAACAACAACAACAACAAAAACACGGTCTTGTATGTTAAACAAACAACTGTATTGGTCATGGAATACTCCTGAGAAAATGTGGAAAATGTATATATCTATGCTCCAGGTCATTGGGTAACCTGATTTCCTTGCTGAAGCATTTTTAAAAATCTATATACGTGCTGTTTTAAAGTAGAGTACAATTGCATACTGGTATTGGTCATCAATTGATAACAAAGTCAGTTTTTTTTTTTTTTACAAGTGCAGACATGACCTTGGTAGTGAAGTAAGGCTTCGGTCCATTGACTGATATTTCTGACCTTCCTGTGGTAGACGACTTTTGCAGAACATCCCTTCCTAGGCCTAGACTTGATTTTATGTTAAATCATCTCAGCTTCCTCAAGATACGGCACACCCTATCTAGAGTATTCCCGAGTGACATTAAAATGCCTGAGGATGATAGGAACCCAACTTCCTCTTCATAATTGTCTTACTATGTGTACCTTCACCAATTTTCCTGTAGATTGTATGGTGGCTGGAAAGGTACGAGCTGAATATAATTTTGGTCAGTTTTTGAATTTGAAGACAATTCTACAGAGCCTATATTTCAAAATAGAATATCTTTTAAATATCAATAGGAGTGGTGAGTTCACTATGTGCAAGTTGTAAATGGGACTGTGTAAACCCAGAGCCCTTCATGGGATAGGTCTCACATTCCTCATTAATAGAGAGTGTCAGATTTTTTACACCTGATCTGAACATTGGCTTTACAATACACACACAAAGTGAGCCAAAATCTAGAGTCAATAATATTGCTTTCTGAAATGTTAAGTGTGAAGGCACTTCTTTTCCTCCTTTCCAAGCTTTATTGAACACAAAGGCAGGAAAAGTTATAGATTATGATTCTATTAAAGGAATAATGTCAAAGAGGAAGAATTATCTCATTATATATTGCAGAGCTCTACTTAAAATGATAACTATATTATATAACTGATGATAATTATATTATACAAAAGTGAAAATAATGCAAATTAATTGTTTTAAATTCCTGTTTCCAACATCTGTGATAACTTTTGTTCTTTTCCTATTAATATTTTATTTGAATTTGTAACTGAAAATAGAAGCTTTCAGATATTTTAAAGTATGGAACAAGTACTACTTAATTCCTCAATTTCCTATATGTCATCTTTTATAAAATCACATAAAGTTCAAATAAATTCACAATCTCTGGTTTAATGAATTCTCAAATGTTACTTTCAAGTTGTATTTCTAGTAAATACAAAAAAAAATTGATAGGAAAGTTAACATCAAATGGTTCCTCTCTGAGTGGTTCAACATAAGTTACAAGCTTCTCTTCAATGGTATTTACTTCTATCTCCAAGAATAAGATGTAGTGATGATCACTGTCATAAGAGTCTGTAGACAGTTGATAGCCACAAATATTAGTGTAAGTGGAAGAGACTCAACAAAAACATCATGTAACTAGCTCTGATGAGGAACAGAGGTCATGAGAAGCACAACCCAGTGCAGTGAAAACTTCTTGTAGTATACGAAGGTGATCCTAATAAAGTCTCCCAATAGTAAGGGGGATCATGTACCAACTAGCCATCTCTTATCACCAAATAATTGGGACTGGGTTACATCCAATTGAATTGTTGCCTAAAAGGGTCCATGGAAATGCAAAACAACCCAGTTGTTGCCAAGACAATAGATTGTTCTCCAAAAAAATGGCAGCAAGGCCCCATTGTTGAAGAGAACACCTACACAACTCACTGAGCAGGGAGATGCTGAGTTTGTGCCTCCATAGAACCTTTTTCCCTATTTTCTAGTGTCTTTGGATGGGGAGGTGTTCTGAAAGATACCAAAAGGGAAACATAAACACCAATGCAGCTACAAAGCCTTGATCTACAATATGTCCCGCTTACAAAATATTCTAGGACAATAGTGGCACAAAATTTGAGCAAGTAACAAACCAATGTTGGATTTGACTTAAGGCCTACTCGGTGAAATACAGCCCAAACCTGGTACTGATTGAGTGAAAAAAAATGAGAGACTAGAGAGGCCAGGTTTAACCTATGTTAAAACAAAATTTGACTGATTCAAAAACAAACAAATAACAAAATATAACAAAAATTAAAATGTAGTGATGAAAATGACACCTGATGATATTCTTCTCCACTCATGGGAAAAACAGATCAACCCATATCCAGATATTTTGAACAGAGTGAGACCTTGGAACATACAGTTCTCAGTGAAAGGTCTCCATCAAATCCCTCCCCAAGCTCAGGAAAGCCTATGGAGGAGAAATCAGAATGATTTAAGAGGCAGAGGAGAAGGAGGACACCAGGAGACCAACGCCCTCTAAATCAAGTGAGCAAAACTCATAGGAATGGAACTCACAGAGTCTGAAGCAGCAGGGACAGAGCTAACACTGGTCTGTACCAGTTCCCCTGGGATTACATAGTTGCTTTCAGTTTAGTGTTTTTATGGGAATCTTGAATGTGCAAACAATTGGTACTTTTATTCTTGGAACTTTTCATATTGTTAGTTTGTGTTGTCCAACTTTGATGCGATGGTTTTATTTTATCTTATTATATCTTATTTTGTTTAAAACAAAAAACAACCAACAAGCCAAATAAACATACAAAAAGCCCTCCACATGTACAAACTAAAATAAAACTCTTTCGTGAGTGAGAACTGTTGAGCTTTTTGCAAACATGTGACTTGTATGATCCATGTGAGTATTCATTTTGATTTTATGTACTTAATAAAGTAATATCAGTCCTGTTTTCAATTACCTGAATTAAAAGGAGTACACGTTCAAATGATTCAGCTTGTTAGGTCTAGTTTATGCCATTCATAAAGATAACACAAAACACATTTACAGTAAATGCTATAGTGAGAGCAAATAAAAAATAAATAAAACTTTGTGACATTGCCTGCAATAAAATTTTATTGGATCTGCCTTTACAGAGTAACATAACTCATGACAAGTCATAGAGCACTCAGTGGCAGGGATACTTTATGGAACACTCTTATGTTTCTTTCTCTGATTCATTATACTCCTAAGCAAAGTAGATGACAGAATCCAGTCCTTCATAGACACTTCGTTTAGAGTGTTGCTCAAAGTACTTTGGCAAGAGGACTGACCTCTCACCTCAAGGCAAGAAGCTGTTTTCTGGTACAAGCTGAATGTCACAAATCTTAGTTGCTGAGTTCTATTCCTACTCAGTTATATCGACAAATTTCAAAAGAAAACAGAAGTAGAACTTGTACATATCTACTCTGCTTCCTAGAACCCATAATTCAATACGCTTGTTTTAGGTAGAAATTCTCAGTCAGAGTAGGAAAAGAAAAGGCTTAGTGCCTATATCCATTGAAGATATACATTGCTTCTCCACAGAAGGTTCAACTCAAACCAATAAAATAGAATTATAATCTCAAAAGAAAAGACACTTAATCAGAAAATGAATTTTAAAAATTCCATTCTACTCACTGTGGCTATTAATGAGAAATTACAGTAATTTTAGTGAAAAAACCTACATTGAACATTCCACACACTTGCATCCATTATTCCAACAAGAGGCTCTGGGTATGGAGGTCGCAAGAAAATATTTGGGTATTGGTTCTCTCCTAAAACGTGGATTTGGGGGTTGTCTTCACATGATCAAATTTGTCCTACAATTTCATGGATTCCTCCTATCTCACTCTATTGAATGTAGAACTAAAACAAATAATGCCTAAAAAATAAATGTGGCTCTAGGCATAGCTCCTTTACCTTTTGTGCAATGTCACTGGCCTTTATACACCATGATGGTCTTGGATTCATGAGCCATCACCTGCAGATACCCTAAGTACCCATTATTGCTGTTTCCTTCTGTTTCGGTCACTTCCATGCCTCCCACCACCATCTCTTTTTCCTGCTCCTCCTCTCTCTCCTCATTGTTCTGCTTTCACTGTGAATTAAACCCTTGGTAGGTAAATATGGTCATATCCTTAGCTCTACATATAGATTTTTAAACATTTTCACCATTGCTTGCTTCTTGGCTATATTTCATTTCTGGAATAATCTGATACTACCATTGATGTTCACCTTCTTCAGATATTTGCAAAAGTGTTAAAGAGTGAGTTTACTTGAACTTCATCCATAGCTAAAAAAAATAAACTGTTGGACAAGCCAAACTTTTGATTAAAATGTTACATTGACTTTATACTTTATTTTGGAACCATGCGTCTTTTGTATACAGGTGTTTTATAACTTAAACTAGGTGCTTACTTACTTGCAAACTATATCTTCATTGTCTTTATTTATAATACAGTGTCCGCCATGGCACCGTATACATTTGTCAATCTCACATTTCGGTCCTTCATAGCGTGTTGGACAGACACATTCAACACTCCCATCATTCCCAATGGTACATGATTCAGAATTCACACAATAGTGGTGGCACACATCTAGGAGGAAGGAACACAAACATTTAAATGATGCTTTGAGATATTGTTTTCAGTTTTATAAATGATGTCATTTTGCTTAATGCAAAAATGGTCACATAGTAGGTAAAATATTTTTTAAATCGGCTTGTATAATATGCAAAAGAGACTTCTCTGATAAAGCTTTTATTCCTCTCTATTTCTATGTTAGGATCCAATTAATCAGGCTAGGAAGATAAGTGTTATATTGATACAATGCTAGCTGATAAGCTCTTTATTCTGACTTGCAAAGCTTAAGATTCCTTAACTTTCCTTTCAATGAGCAGGGCAAGTGTGGTTGGACATGAGCAGAAATGCTTGAGATTTCCTTAGAAGCCAATCACTGTTGTCCTTCCCACCTCTGTATCCCTAGACCAATAGAACATTTGGTGAGACGATAAAACATCAAAGAAAAGCTGAGCAGGATTGGCTGATGCTTTATCGGTGGAAAATGACACAGAAATATCATCTTCCTGAATTCTATTTGCGTGCTAAACAAACCCCCTCCAGACTTAAATGTTCCCATCTAATCTACGCTCGGGTTTTAAAGCATCTTCCTTTTAAAGCATTACAGTTTTCTTCATGACTTTTATACTTCTTGAACATTCAAAGTTCAACAAAAAGCACTGAATAAACTTTTAATATCACCTTAGAATTATTATACTTCATTCTGACTACTAGGCAAGGCAAGTTCGGGCTTTCTATCCTTTACTGCTTAGGATCTTAGATGGCTGGGGTCGTCATTCTTGTGAATTCCCTGGAATTTCTCTAGAGCCAGGATTCCTTTTTTGTTGTTTTTGTTTGTTTGTTTGTTTTTTTCGAGACAAGGCTTCTCTGTAGCTTTTGTGCCTGTCCTGGAACTAACTAGGTCTTGTAGACTAGGCTGGCCTCAAGCTCACAGAGGTCCGCCTGCCTCCCGAGTGCTGGGATTAAAGGTGTGCGCCGCCACCACCACCCAGGGCTAGAGAGCCAGGTTGCTTGCTAACCCCATAATGGCTCCCGCGATCAAAATATCTCTTTCACTCTCATCTCTGTCCTTCCTCAATCTTGACTATCCTGTTCCCTCAATGAATATCTTAAATATCAACAAAGAGCCTTCATCTAGGCGGAGACCCATATCAGAGCACTGGACTGCGCTGCCAAAGTCCAATAAGAGTGGAAGGAATGAGAATATGAGCAAAGAGATCAAGACCATGATGGGTTCACCCACTGAAACAGTCTATCTGAGCTAATGGAAATTCATCAACTCCAGCAGGGCTGGCAAGGAACAAGCATAGGAGCAAACTAGTCCCTCTGAATGTGGTTGACAGTTGCATGGCTGAGGCAGACTGAGGGGCCACTGGCAGTGACACCAGGATTTATCCCTACTGCTTGTACTGGCTTTTTGGGGAACCTATTATCTTTGGATGGATACCTTGCTCAGCCTAAATATAGTAGGGAGGGCCTTGGACCTTCCACAAAGCAATGTGCCTTACCCTCTCTGAGGATTAAATGGGGTGGGAGTGTGTGTGGAGGGAGTGGGAACTTGGATTGGTACGTACAATGAAAATAGATAGCTTGTTTTCTTTCTTAAAAAGATAAAAAAATAAAATTAAAGAAGAAAAAAGGTAAAAATAAAAAAATTTATTATGCTTCAATAACTTGAAAAGCAGACAACTCTATATGGGTTCAATTTAAAATGTTTAATTATATTACAAAATGTAAATAATTAATTAAACATATCACAGAATTGGTATTTGGAGGCAGAAATTTATTTTTAGTTATTTAACTGTTAATAATGTTAATGAGATTAGTTAGGATAAAAATATAATTCACAAACCTCAACCTGCTACATGACCACAATGGTAAATGACGACTAAAATATTTCTTTCTCTAGCTTTTGTGTATGCATATTTGTGTAGCCCCTTATTAAATTAGACAGAATGTGAAATTATTGACAGACTTATTATATATTAATGAAAGCTGGATTTACGTGTACTTATTACTCTTGTTGTTGTTTTAAATTAAAGATACACTTTGGATTTATTATTTAATCCCATAAGTATAGTTTTGGACTAAATATAAAAACAGAAGCATTTTCAAAATTTTAGAACTTGGAATTCTTTTTTTTTTTTTTTTTTTTTTTTTTTTTTTTTTTTTTGGTTTTTCGAGACAGGGTTTCTCTGTAGTTTTTGGAGCCTGTCCTGGAACTAGCTCTGTAGACCAGGCTGGTCTCGAACTCACAGAGATCCGCCTGCCTCTGCCTCCCGAGTGCTGGGATTAAAGGCGTGCGCCACCACCGCCCGGCTAGAACTTGGAATTCTGAACACTAAGTGGGAACTGGGATCTTTTCGCTGTGGTGCAATTTGTGACCTATTCAGGGCATACAGCATACCTTGTTCTCCTTGTCATATGTATGTCATGCATTTCACATGATTGGTTTCATAGTATAAAGCTGAAACCAAAGAGGGTCAGAAAAGTGTTTGTTCATGATTAATTGGTACAATAAATTGGTATTAGCCTAACAGTTTAGTAAAAAAAAATCCAACTTGCATTTTACTAAGATAACCACTTTCTGCGTCTAATACAGGCACACTGTGTACCTTTCCTGGAGATAGTCAAAAGACAGAAAGATTACTTCATTTTTCACATTCTTAGGCCTTGAAAGCCAAGATATGGGAGTGTTCAAAAGCAGAGCTGCTCTCTGCACTGTAGTTAGAAAGCTGTTTTTCAAATCCAATTCTGCTGCCTTCCACTTTTCTTGTGGCTTACAGAATCTGAGAACTGCATTCTCTGCATCTTAGTTATCATTCCTTCAGTAGTAGATGAGATAGATGATAGATAGGTAGATAGATAGATAGATAGATAGATAGATAGATAGATAGATAGATAGATAGATAGATAGATAGATAGGGATAGACAAACAGGCTGTTCAATGAAATCAGGTACACCTCATATTTGACAAAGAAGCCAGAAACACACACTGGAAAGAAGACAGCATCTTTAAACAACTGAGCTGTTTATAGTGGATATCTGCACATAGAAGACTTCATAACATCAAAGTTTTCTCAGAATTTATGTTCAGCCACCTGATCCTTGCACTAGTGAACTGGTTCTCAGCCTTCCTAATTCTGTGATCCTTTTAATATCGTCAGTCCCTCATGTTACGGTGAACCCAACCATAAAATTATTTTCATTGCTACATCATATCTGTAATTTTGCCATTGTTATAACTTGTAATGTAAATAGCTGATATACGAGGTATCTGATATGCATCCCCTATAAAAGGGTTGTTTGCTCCCCAATGTGGTTGTGATCCATAGGTTCAGAATCAGTGCACTAATGGCTTTCTGTTCTTAAGGTCTCATACCTGGAATGTATGTGATCCAATGAAATGGTCCACAGCAGGTGGGACTATTTTTAGCTATTGTTTTAAGCACCAATAACATGAAAATATCATTGACCATTTCTGGTATTATTTATTATTTAACTTTGATGTTTTAATTGTTATATTATGTGTTATATATTTTTGTATAATTTAAAATACATATTTTATAGTTATAGTGATACTTTTGTATTCATTAGAGTTAATTTCAATGCAAACTTTTAATTAGTTGCTGTTTCTGTTGTATTCATTATTTTGCTCATTATATAACAATAGATAAAGGAGGAAATTCCTTTCTATGGCATAAAACACTAAAATTCAAACTATGAGCTGAAAATTTGGGAAATTCATTTGAGTATGTCATACTGACTTCAATTTTTTCCATTCTTATATAAAATTATTTTAATTACTGTCTTTAATATAAAACTTTGAGCAGCTTGGTACTTATCAATGTATGTTCTAGTATATATTTTATGACTCTTAGTTTATTGTCAGGAATCATGCAGTGAGATTTCAGTTGAGAAAGCAGAAGGCTGACCCACCTAAATGAATGCATTCTGATGGAGATAAACTCAGATTTGCAAGGTGCTGCCTATATCTTTTGTATATTGGCTGTTCTTATAGTAGATCTCTTCTGAAACCATAAGCACTCTCCTTTCGTGAAAGATTCAGCAGAGTAGGGATTATTGGACACAATTCTTTCCCATATACTAGTATATTGGGTCAACCCCCAACACTCTGCGGGGCCTCCAATGGGAAATTTAGTCACGTGGCCAGAAACCTCTGTCCCCACAGTCATATCTCTGTTCTGTTCCTTGAGATAAATTAGATATCACCTCTCCCTTCAACTATCTCAGAACATGAAGTCAGGAAAGGAGTCTTCATATAGATCACATTTGGGACCTTCAAAGACAAAGGGACATCCAAGCTCAGAGAATTGCTTCTGCTTTGCATTTAAATATAAACTGGAAATTTCAGAATAGAAGAATAAAGAAACTAATGCCAGAAAGTATGTAGTGGAGAGTTTATTTTGCCCTCAGATCTAAGTCCCGTGTTTGCTGTAAGTCTTCTCTGGAACACTGAAAGAGATACTAAGGCTGGCTCAAAGAGGTCCCCAATATCTGTAATTATACCTCTAAGAGTTAAATATGAAGATTATGATATTAGTTTTGAGAGAAGTATTCTATTTTGCTACTGTTTAAATTATTTGAAGGTTTATGGTACAAAACCTGTTTTCCAAGCTTGTTAGTTGACATTTCACATGAAATATATTAAGTTTGGTTCAAATTTGAGTTTAAAATATTATTTTATTTTGAAAGAAAAGAATATGAATTATGGGATTTTGCTAAAACAATTTTTTTTTTGCGAGAAAAGGCTTAGGTAAATATTTTTGTTTAATGTGTTCCTGTGCCTCACAGGATTTATGTCCTGTGTTATTTGCAAATACCCAATTCCTTTGGCAGATAATTGCATGTGAGTACACATGGTTTACTTAATTACAAGCCCAGATTTGGTTGGAATCACTGCTTCTACTAATTACCAGCAGAGATTTTAAAATATGGGTTGCTCTGAAGAATGAATGACCAGTGTTTATCAATATATGTAATTGAGAAGGCTATGTTATTTCTGTGGCAGATTTCACTCACTCTTCATCCAAGTGGGGCTAGTCTATATTTCATTGTCACATGTAGCTTTTCGAGAATTTTTGTTGTTGTTGGAAACGAGGATTAACATATGTACTGGTATTAATATGACACGAGACTATAAGCGTGAGCCCTCTCACGTGAATGTGAAACATAAAGAAAGTTGGTAAGGTTAGTGTCCAAACATGAAGTGAACTTTCCAGAGAAGAAAATGTCTGCACTCAGAAGCCTGAATTTCTCAGAGATACTGTAATTGACGAGCTGCTATTGCTCTGGCAAATAATTGTCTGTCATGTTCCTGAGAACAATTCCAATTAAACCAGTGGATCACATGCAAAAAGAAGACGACAACGTAGTGGCGGGGCTTGTTGAAAAGGCTTGATGGGAAACGGAGTGGATGAGTTGAAAAGGATTACAGATCCTTGTATATGAAACCGTAAAAGATTTTAAATGGGGAAACAAGCAAAAGAGAGTATTCAGATTCAGATTTTTGGAATTATTTGATAATACTGCTAAAATTACAAGTGTAAAATGTATGGAATAGAGATAAAGATTTGCTGGAAGGGCTAGAGAAACAACCCGATGGGTAGAATGTTTTCTTTGATATGTAGTACCCACATGAAAAGGAGACATTTCATACTGATAAACTCAGCACTGGAGACGAGATGTCAGGCAGATCTCCAGGACTCAAAAGCAATCCAGACTGGATTTCCCTCTCAGTCGCAGGGCAGTGGAAGACATTGTCTCTAAAACAGCAACCAACCATAAATGGCAACTGGGGGGAGAAAAGGGGGCTGGCTCCTGAAGTTTACATCTAGTCTCTGTGCATCTGCACTCACACATGCCCACACAAACACATACATACGAATATACATACACACATGCACACACAGACACAATAGATAACTCACAATTTTGCTATCATAATTTGATAATTCTATAAAATATTAGCAAACTTCTAAACATTGTCATGCGAATTTAATTCTGATTATGTAGTGATTTTCAATGTATGATTTGAACGGTAGTATTGGAGTATTTGCCTCACTTCAATATGAAAGAGGTATTCTCTTTGAATGACCACTTACAGAATGCTCTTTCTTTTGAAAGTCTGGATATGAAAGTATGTCATTGTCTTGACATTTATGATAACCCATGCAATTTTGGTTGGTTAAGACACGTTTCATGTACTACAAACTGGTCTTGAATTGGCTATATCTAAGGATGGCCTTAAGTTGTTGATCCTCCTGTTTCTGCTCCCTGAGTGCTTGGATTAGAAACATGTCTTTCATATTCTAGGCAAAACTCTGCCCTCTGTGCTATATACTCAACCTCCCATGTGTTTTTATTATATACTAATTGAATAAACTGGTTTTAATAATTAAAATATGTGTTAACTCGCATACAACTTACCCTCTTTTGGAAATAGTTGCCCGTTGTTCCATTAAATTACGTTATGTAAATACATACTGAAATATTTTCTTCTTATTTTTATGTTCTTAATGGGTAAACTACATTATACTAAAATATTGCCATGATTTTAGTCATTCTGTTAATCTCAGCCATATTTAACTCTATTTTTATAACCCTGAGATTCTTTTAAATGATCTAATACAAAAGTATTAAGACTATAGTTCCATTAGCTGACCCTTCTGTCATCGTTCTTTATTATGATTAACTAAAAATAATATATTTATAACCTTTAATTTGAATCTATCTTAGTCTTTACATTTTTTTTTTGTTTTGTTTTTGCTTTTCTTCAAGATGGGGTTTCTCTGTAGCTTTGGAACCTGTCCTGGAAGTAACTCTTGTAGACGAGGCTGGCCTCAAGCTCACAGAAATCTGCCTACTGCTTAGTGAGTACTGGGATTAAAGGCGTGCACCAGCATCTTCTGTCTACAAGAGTAGCAGTGGAGATAATTTAATGTTTGGGGGCCATTACAATATGGGGAACTGGATTAAAAGGCAATAGTGTTAGGATGTTGAGAACTACTGACCTGAAGTAATACAGTATTTACTTTTGTGGATCTCACTGTGAAAAGTGGCAGCCAGCAATGCTGAGAGGAGAGCGAGCACCTCTTTATGAAAGATGCGAATCTTAAAGATCTTGTATGGAAAATTTCCTTAGAACCTTGCTCTTCCTTGAAGTGAAATTTTACCAGAACACAGAAAATACCTGCTCTCAGCAGGCTGGACACAGTAATATTAGCTTTGGTGGTGTTCTACACATAGCTAGAGATGTTCCAGACACCAGATCTTGTGACGGAGTAAATGAATGCAGAAAGATTATAAAAATATATACAGCTTTAATAAGGAAATAGACTTACAGGACCACAGGTTCCCGCGGAGAACAGGAAAAGCAGAACAAAAGGGGCTGCTGGGGTCACGCCCGTCAGATTTATCAGTAAACATTAGCCCGAGGCGAACACGCCCCCAATGGGTGGGGCTATATCCCTACAAGCTCTGAGCATGCTCATGAACACTGAAGAAACCGTCTGTGTACAAACTCACAGATTTTCTGAGAGACCTGATCTTTTCCTATTCATTAAAGTTAGAGATACCATCTCTGTGCACATTCATTCAGGTTCCAGCCACTGACCCTCTATCAAGACTAGATGTCACTTCTAGTGAGGCAGTCAAAAATATGAATAGCGACAATACAATTGAAAAGTGCAGAACAGAGGGACCAAGTTCCCAGGCCAATGGAAAGCTAGAACGACAGGGTACCGAATTAGACAGCCAACCAAGAACATAGTGAAAACCCAAGTAAAGAAGAAAGGGCATAGACAGCTGGAGGAGGGATTGCCACAGAAGCAATGGCCGTGTTTTAAAGTTAGAAAGAGAACACCAGGGACATGTTTGCTAATGCAGACTGAATCCAGAGCATGAGTAAATGAAGGTGCTGCTTTCTTCTAGTCAAGAGAAAAAGAACTTCAAGACACCAGGTAGACTGTGCTCTAGAACTTATACCACTGCAACTCTGACTGCTGTGTAGAACCTGAAAATGTGACAGACCTGGAAGTTCTTCGTGACTGTAGGGCCATTCGACTTCCTGCACCAATGGTGTTCCACTTATGGTCTCAGTTTCCATTTGTCTTTGTAATAATAAGCAACAGCTAAAAATATTCTTTCATTTTTTTTGTATTTCTCTATTTAGACTTACTTTCAGCTTAATAACTCAAATTTAAAAATCCTATTTTTTTTTCACAAAGTAGAAATTTGGAAGACCAGCTTACTATATGCCACTGTATGGACAGGGCATCAGATGGCAAGATACTGTATAAAAAGAAGCCCAATTTGGGAGTCATACAATTTTCAGATTTTACTCTCTCTAACAAAGAATATAAGAAAAAAAAAATCTCTGGATCTAAGTTTGGAGACTTGGAAAATATGCATTCATTTCAAAGGTACTCTGGGCACTGGCATAAATTTCGTGTCTCTTAATGCCTTGGCATGTAAGTGTGTGATTGCTGCAGTGAACACTCTGCAAATGTCAGTTCCCCACAGTCCTTCACAAGACTTCCCCTCCTTTCTTCCTTACATGCTGTCCCTCATGTTCCCTTTCATCTGACGCCCTTCTCTTCAGGGCCCCTCAGATACCACTTGTGGGAAGAAAGACTTACAACGGATCTTGGGCTCTTTCTGTGAGTAGGGTTAACACAGCCCCGTGCTTCATGAAACTCTTCCATGGCGTCTTACTTCCTTTCCTGAACACCACAACAGATTCTAAGCTGGCAGTAGGAAATAGCCGACACAACTCTTCACACAGCCTAACATTAGAGGGGCACCACGTGAACTTATCCACTGACCACAGCACAATACTTCATTGAAGACCAGTGCTAAACATAATCTAGTTACAGCAACACAGTAGACTCATGTCCACAGCTCAGACGTTGCTCAAAAATTACTTTAAAACTATCCTTCTAACATCAAAGATATTATAACTTTGCCTTATTTTTAGGTCTTTCAATGCTGCAATCTAAACTTCTTTTGCTTGGAAACCTTAGCCTTTAAAAGTTGAGCGACACAGCTCTTCACGTCTGTATCAATGTATCGGAAGGAGCCATGCACATGGTCTTCGAATGTCATTGAGAGCAGCAGGCATAATGGACTGCTCTGCCCTAGTGCTACTGTCCTTTAGTTAAAATCAACCTCAGATAGTGTTGACTTCACAAATGACAGCTTGATTTACATGCACAATGTTATGCTTATTTGCTTTGATTGATAGCGGGAATCCTGGCTCTAGACATATATGAAAATTCAGCTCTATTTATTCTTAAGCAAATAACTTAAATAACATTACATTTTAGCTTTGTTACTTTATATTTTCCCTAAATTATTACTACTAAAATTAATTTGCATTCAGTCCTCTGAAATGTACCTTGCTGCTGAAGGTGTGAGATGTTTTAACTCAGCACAGCTAAGAAGTGATGTTTTACCTCCCACTAATAGCCTATAATTAGGTTCCATAATGAGCCATTCTGTCATTCCTCCATTTACTGGTGGGAGTGTTGTATATGCCAGAGACACTTTTGACAAAACACTGGGTCCACTGAACTTTGCTGACTCACACTGATGGGTTCCGAATCTATTACAATTCCTTGGATGCTGAATTTGTCATTTTAATGGCAAAGCCTGAGAACAGCATCAATGTTCTCAAGGATGTTAGCTGACATCTTGATCAACAACTCCTGGGGTCTAATTCTGCCTGCTTCAGGACCCTGGGCAACTTATTTAACCTCTGTCTGAGGATTAATTGGTTAATTTAAATAAGTGTTTTGCAGTAAAAGGCGGGAAGCACTCTGACTGCTAATAGTATGGATAAAATCATAACACAGCCTGGTAAAGCAGCGGGCTGCCACACACTGTGATTCTATTAAGTTGTCAATTAAGATGCAAGCTAACTGAATTTGTTCTTCGGAAGAATTCAAAAGTCTGTAATGATGGCTATATAGCATTTTTAAGGCAGTTCAAAGAGAATCAAGAATTTATTTGATTTAAAACTAAAAAAATCTTAGAGTATAATGCATCAATTGGTACAAGGTAATGAATAAAGTAAAGATTTTAAAAACTGAACTCAAATGGAGTGTGGTGGGACATGCCTATAGTCTGAGCAGTCTGAAAATAGTATGGAGGATTAACATCCTATAACACCTTCAAGGTCATTCTTGATTTAATATATGAGCTTGGGTCAGTTTGGAATATATAAGATACATTAAAACAAAATAACAAGAACACCATACAGACATACATAACAACTATGGATTATCCACATATAGAAAGACATTTTTTATATAATATGTTGATTGTCTTTTAATTAACTTTTTCATCCACTTTCATTTAGATATGCTATCTGTGAAATTACTATTTATTTGTTTGTTTATCAGCTCTTGCTGCAAGGATGATTTAAAAAAAAAACTTCACATCTGAAGAAGATACAATAAACAAAATAACAGTAAACAAAAAAGAGGAGACACAAAAAAAAGAGTTGAAATAAAGAGGTGGATTTCAATTCAAACTAAAGAGGAAGTGAATGCTTTGAAAAGCTCACTAGCAAGCACTAGATATAGTCTCAATGCTAGAGAAGTTGCTTTTAGATGGAGAATCGCCATGGTTGTGGCCCAACGAGATTAAGAAGAGAGTTATAAACTCGGCATCTTGTGAGAGACAGCAGCTGGAATTTCCCTTCATTTCCTAGAAGTCATTACAGATTTTATGAATTGTTGAACAAAAAGTAAAAAATAATTAGTGCCTTCAGAGGAAGCAGTTACACTGGCATCCTCTGCTGTGCTTGATGGGAGAGGAATGGGGTAGTGAGGATATGGATGAGATTACGTGAGCATAACTGGATTGTACTTTCGTGTGATTGCTGTCCTGGGACATACAACAGTTAAATGACAGTAGGCCCACTGTAGTGACATCTATATAGGAGAAGAAAGGAACTTTTAGGAAGGAAATGGAGAACAACTGTTAACCATTTTCTTACTGTGGCACATATGGTCCCACTGTAATACATGAGGCAGGATAATTACATCAAGTAAAGTAGCTTAGGCAGCTTGGTTCTGTGCCTCCTTCATTGGCCAGAGACGTGAGGTATGCTTTGTTAACATTAAGTAAATCTAAGGGTTGGGTCCTGAAAGCTGATTGTCTGGTTCTGATCATGCCTCTAACTTAAAATAAACATGAGTGCCACCCAAAAGACTCTGTGGGCAGCATTAGTGCTGTATTCTTGAAATCATTATTAAATAATAGTAATACCTAGTACATTTTAGTGCTGTGGGATTATCTGTTTGCACACAGTGAATATATGTGCATTAGTTAATAATAAAGCTATTTTGGCCTATAACAAGGCAGAATAAAGCCAAGCTGAAAAGTCAAATGGAGATACAGGGAGGGACTAAGGGGAAGACTCAGAGATGTGAGTGAATTGCCAGTAAAGCAAGATATGCCGAAGAACAGGAAAAGTCACAAAACCATGTGACAAAATGTAGATTAGCAGAAATGGGTTTATTGATTGTAAGAGCTAGTTAGTATTAAGCCTGAGTTATTTGCCAAACATTCTGTAATTAATATATACATTTGTGTGATTATTGGGAACCAAGAGGCTGGGAGACAAAAGCAAAGTTCTGCCTCTGTTTATACTGTAGAACAAAGAGAATCATAGAATGAACATGAGAAAAACAATTATCTGAGTACATGTAGATATAAAAATTTCAATGAATGTGTTTAAAATAAAATGAAATTTTGTTTTACATAAAATATACCAATGTGACTGTCATTTGATAATGTACATCAGTGGCAAAGAGAGGAAGTAAGAATATTGTTTAGTAATTCAACAAAAAAACTGGTCCTAGCAGCTTGAATGGTTGAATGAGAATAGAATCAATGAGCAGGGTCCACATTCTGGTTGTGCTTTAAAGATAAAGAAAGGATATGAAAGTCTCTGAAGCATCACCAAAGATTTCAAGGTTTTGGACTGAGTAATGAATGTTCCTTGCTAAAGGAACAAAGGAAAGATAGTGTGAGAATTCAAGATGAGGAATGTTAGGGTACCTGAGATATAAGATTAATTATCCCAAAAAATTGAGTGGCACATGCCTTTAATCCCAGCACTCAGGAGGCAGAGGCAGGCGGATCTCTGGGAGTTAGAGGCCAGCCTGGTCTACAAGAGTTAGTTCTGGGATAGGCACCAAAGCTACAGAGAAACCCTGTCTCGTAAAAAATGAAAACAAGACCTGAAACTTAGAGTAAGGATTTATCCAGATATATAGATTTAGAGTCATCATTTATGTGCTGCGAAAACCCTTCAGATTGCTGGATGATGGCAGCACACGCCTTTAATTCTAGCACTTGGGAGGCAGAGGCAGGCGGATCTCTGTATTTGAGGCCAGCCATGTCTACAACAGCCAGTTCTAGGATGGGTTCCAAAGCTACAGAGAAACCCTTTCTCGAAAAACCAAAACAGAAAGAAAAAAAAAAAAAGACAACCCTAAAGAGAAGTTATGTAAAGTCATCTAGATATTCATTGCCAAATTTATTTGTACATATGAAACATGAAACATTTAAAAATAATTAAATATGATGTACTCAGAATAGAAAAATGATGCTTTAAAAACATTATTTTGAGAAGTCATTGGGTTTATTGTGAATTGTGAGAAGCTGAATAGGAATCATTAATATTTGGAAATAAAGGAAGTGGAGATGAGGGTAGTACTTTCAGTCAGAACAGTGTTTGCACTGGAGTTAAGCAACCAAGAAAGCCATAGTTAATTGGACCATCTTCATAAGCAAAGATGCAACAAAAAATATAAATGGGAAGAGAGAAGAATACTGCCTACTAAGATGAGGGAAGAATATGTCTTTAGAAAAAGAGGTCAATAAATTTGTGAAAACTATTGTAAAACAGGAATTGAGACTTGACCCCTGGACATAGCAAAATCATCAACTTGAGTCTCCTAAGAGCTGTTTCTACAGTACAGTAAAGATAGAAACTTGGCAGAAATGAAGGCAATGGAGAAACATAGACAGAGGAATATGACAACGAAGATATTTTTGAAAGAATGCTGCTACCAGATAAAAGAGAAGATGAACACCGGGAAATAAAGTTGTGACTAACAGATACTGGCAAGGGAAGTCTGGAGTTTGTGTTTTTCGGAGAGATCTGGCTAGAGAGAGAAACGTCTAGAAAGCTGGAGAAAGGATTCTGGTTCTGCCCAGGCAGCTGATGTTGAGACAAGCAGGACCACCTTTGGATTTTCTCTAAATGCAGCCCTTTGTGCCACCCTAGAAAGGTGGGGGATGGGAAAGGATGATGATCCTTATGGGTTACCAGGAGAAGAAAGAAGTAGGGAGTTCAGTATGCAAATATGGGAATGGTGATAATAATGGACCTTTGAACTTAGCCTGGGAAAGAAAACAAAAATATCTCTTAGAAAAGGAGAGAGAAAATGTAAAACTAATTGAAGCTTAAGTAACAGTATGAACCGGAAAATATAGGGTGTGGCTAAAATGATGCGAGCAGAGAGCCCAGGTGTGAACCATGGTGGCACTTAATGCAAACAACGACACATGCTGCTGGCAAGCTGAGGGGGACACTTAACTTACAGTACTGGCATCTGTCTCCAGTGTAGTCTGCGTGGCAGTGGCAGTAAGGCTGGTTCCCTGCAGTCACCACACAGCTCCCGCCATTGTGACAAGAATCTTCACACACTGGCTTGCCGCAGTTGGGCCCAGTAAAGCCCAGGGCACAGATACAGGTGGGTCTTCCTATTGGAATAAAACAAGCAAAGGCATGCTGTCAGTGGAGAAAAAGTAGGACACCAGGTTCCTGGGAAAGGTCTGTCTACAATTTGTACTGTGACTTTATTATACCAAGAGCCTTTCAATTTCAATCAGCCTGTATATCCACGGAAGCATAAACTGAACATACCTGACATTCAGTTGGGTCATATCATGGAATGTTTATGAATAGCTGTACTTGTACACTGTTCTTTTTTTATCATGTGTATCTAATTTTTTCAATTATTTTTTCTCAACTCATGTAGTGTTAGATATGTTATTTTTGTTATAAAATTCAAATAATCATAATTTGTTCGTATGCACCACTACTGTTGACTGTGCAATAAGGATCAGAAGACACATGCTTCAAGAAGATGTTTTAATGAGTTTAAAAGAGAAATATCATGTATAATGGTTACATCTATTAACAACATATTTTATTTAACTCAAATAAACATCCTAATGTTTAGTACTAAACATTATGCATCCACTGGGACATTTGTATCCACTGGGTTATAATGTGTCTAAACTTGATATTTTCACTTGTTAAACAAATTACTGGTAGCCTACTAAAAAATGAATGATTTAGCAGTTTAATGTGAGTATCACATAGCGGAATATTCCCTGGATCATCTTTGCATATTTTCCCTCACTCTTTTGTTGGAAAATAATTTATCATCATAGCAAACATTCCTGTATGCTTTCCATGTTGCATAAAGAAGTAGTATGTCTCTGCCTGGTCTGTCTGTCACTAAGCATGAACTGCAGTGGCAGACACAGTGAGAAGGAAAGAATCTGTAGAAAACACATGGATATGAACACACAAGTATAAATGGCAACAAGGGATTCAGTCACAGGGTTCAAACAGGGCTCACAAACACTCATCTGACAGCATAAAGGATGTCTGTACCATCAGAGCCTTCATCATTGATAATCTCAGGACAAATAAAATTCCCTGAGAAGTATATGAAATAAGGCTTATTAAGACTTTAAATATGATAATGATCCAACTGTTTTCTATATTGTAATTGATTATATTCAAAGGGTGGCACATAGTTTTCATGGTTTTATTTCTTTCTGTATGGTAGAATTTCCAGGAAAATGCATCTAGGAGTTCTCAACTATATGATCCTGGATCAAGAGCAGTATGATGACAAGATCACTGGATTTCAGTATGAATATGGAATTTTACATATTCTACCTTTAGAGAGAAGCTACCAGAGGAGGTCAGTGGCTGCTGAAAGAGTAAGTTGCTTCCAGAAGTAAACTCTCAAGTTAGTAGCCTATATTTAAAGAAGTATTTGGAAGGAGCAAAATATTAAAGAATGAATAAACTTCTACAATGTTTTAAGTGATTTGAAAGAATGCTCCATCTTTTAAAAACACTAAAAGAATACTGGAAATTCAATCCAGATAAAGAAAGTCATACTTATTTTTATAGTGAATAGCACCACTTTAAAATAAATTATTTATAAATGATGTCTGGTGGTAGATGAATGTCTGTCAATGCTCAAAAAAAGGGATGAGGGCTATATATTATTATAGTTGAGCCCGTTAATGATTTTTTGTTTCCAAAAATGATTTACTAAATAATAGCAGAAGGTTTCTTTACAGTGGTAGCAAACTTTTCATTCTGTATCGATTGTCAATATGAAAAGAAAATATTTCATCTGGCAAATTAGTGTGAAAATAAAGACAGAAAAAGAAAACAAATCGAGGTGTAAAGTGAAGAAACTGATGAGGTTCTAATACAGCAACTACAGAAAACAAAAGTATGTCAGAAAATGAATTATTTCATTGTTTTACATCAGTTCATGCATGGCTTAAAAAGAAATAACTCATGTCAAGAGCAATGCAGCTGAGACACCGCCTAAGAGCAGCAGTGGACAAGGTACAAAAACAAAAGGGCGTTAGAGCAATAGGGAACATAAGAAATCCAATACAAATACTAAAGATAGTGAATTTTTATTTAATTGTCTAGATTTTTTTTTTTGGTCTTCTAGGCAGCATTTTCCCAAACATTACAGGCTATAGCCATTTCTCCTGGTTTCCCTTGAGAACTTGAGAGCAAGCCTGTATTGCTGTAGCCCCCATATGTTTGAGATATTTGACAAGGAGAAATCCAGTAGTTACTGAATTTGAAGCTTAATTTATACTGGTTAGCCTTCATAGTGCAGAAAAAAACTACATATACTATGAGGCCTATGGAAACTTCAATAGTATTACCCAGCTGTGAACATGGAAAACAATGACAACTGACCTGGCAAGAGATACTCATGCTACAAAAAGAAAAGAAAATGAAAATAGTGGCATGAAGTTATGGAAACAATCGGCCACTTTCTGAATCAATTTAAACCTATCCCACACAAGATGGAACCCAGGTCTGGTACCAGTAACTGGACCCAAAACATTAGAGCCTAGGTTATAGGCTCTAGTGGAAAACAGAACCAAGAGCTTTTTTTGTTGTTGCTGTTAAATGTGCAAAGTAATAAACTGTCCCCTGAGTTCTTTTCTTATTTCTATAGATTAGTTCATCTCTCAACTCCAGAGAAGCTTTTTGTTTTTACAGTAGATAGTGATTAACAGGGAGAACCATAACTGATCAACATGCAGTAAATAAGAGACTGTGGAGTGTTCTCAGTTTTAAATGGGACATTGAAATCACAGTCATGCTCAATTTCCTTAGCGATCAGGGAAATGCAAATCAAGACAACTTTAAAATGCCATCTTACACCTGTCAGAATGGCTAAGATAAAAACCAGCAATGATAGCCTTTGCTGGAGAGGCTGTGGAGAAAGGGGTACACTCATCCATTGCTGGTGGGAATGCAAACTTGTGCAACCACTTTGGAAAGCAGTGTGGCGATTTCTCAGGAAATTAGGGATCAATCTACCCCTGGACCCAGCAATACCACTCTTGGGAATATACCCAAGTGATGCCCTATCATACAACAAAAGTATATGCTCAACTATGTTCATAGCAGCATTGTTTGTAATAGCTCGAAACTGGAAACAACCTAGATGCCCTTCAATGGAAGAATGGATGAAGAAAGTATGAGACAATTGGGATGTTCTATTGGGAACTCACCAAGGCCAGCTGGCCTGGGTCTGAAAAAGCATGGGATAAAACCGGACTCACTGAACATAGGGGCCAATGAGGACTACTGAGAATTCAAGAACAATGACAATGGGTTTTTGATCCTACTGCACATACTGGCTTTGTGGGAGCCTAGGCTGTTTGGATGCTCACCTTACTAGACCTGGATGGAGGTGGGTGGTCCTTGGACTTCCCACAGGACAGGGAACCCTGATTGCTCTTAGGGCTGATTAGGGAGGGGGACTTGATTGAGGGAGGGGGAGGGAAATGGGAGGTGATGGCGGGGAGGAGGCAGAAATCTTTAATAAATAAATAAATAGATAAATAATTTTTTTTAAAAAAATCAATAAAGCCGGGCGGTGGTGGCGCACGCCTTTAATCCCAGCACTCGGGAGGCAGAGGCAGGCGGATCTCTGTGAGTTCGAGACCAGCCTGGTCTACAAAGGGAGTTCCAGGACAGGCTCCAAAGCTACAGAGAAACCCTGTCTCGAAAAACCAAAAAAAAAAAAAAAAAAAAAAAAATCAATAAAAAAAGATTTCTTAAAAAAAAAGAAAAAAAGAAATCACAATCTTCCCGTCAAGACTCAGATGATTATAGAAAACACACTAAGTAAAGGAGAGTATGTGTTTCTAATGAAATAACATTTGTCAGTTATGAAATCTGTGATTGCACATATGAACCCACAACTGAGACCACATGTCTAAGATTTCTATTCATATCTACAAGGTTAAGCTAATCAAATTCCCAACATGGATTTCAGCAGCTCTGCCCTGTCTGCGAATCCATTAATAACTGATGACTGCTTCAAGAGGGACTAGTTTCCTTCAGGGATGCAAGTTCTCAGAGGCTACCCACACTCTTGTAGATGATCCCACACCCAGGTATGTCCAGGCAGCAGTTCAAAGACTCGGAGAGCACATGACAAGAAGTTGTAAAAGAAAAGTGATGGGAGGGAGGAGCAGAGGGATTGAAGGGGAGTGAATTATATCAAACACATTTCCTATAGCCGTGAATATTAAATAAATATGTTTAAAATAATGAAAGAAGCAAATGACACAGATTTGAAAGAAGCAGGGATCCACACATGTGAAGAGTAATCCCTCCATGAAAGCCACTCGGAGAAGGAAAAAAATGGTTTTGGAGCTTTCTTATATACCATGGATGCTTTAAAATAAGAGCAGGTGTCCAAGCTGTCTCCAGGTACCAAAAGCTGTACAACACTTAGATTCTAATTCAGTTATTTTCAGAAAAATTACCTTTTCTTCCCTTGAAGAAAAGATTTCTTTCTGATAAAAACAAACCTTCATATCCCATGGAGTACTATCTGACAGGCAACCAAGAGCAACTGCAAGAACTTGTATTATACTGAAGTTCTCTGGACTCCCACAACCAACTCGAAGCTGTGATTTTTGTTCGATAGAATATGGCTTTTTGGAGAGCACTATTCCCTGTGCAGAGGGAGTCCAATTAAACTAAAGCTTCTAAAATTGCACGTTTCTCATGGCTTTCTCAAGTACCCCAATGTTGCTATTTATCTTACCCCACTCTCTTTTGTGTTAATGTCATAACCCTCCTCACTTAACACTCTCCCTGATTTTCTCATTTCTGACGTCACAGAATCTATTTTCTAGCATTCTCCTCTCTAGAGTCCTTTTCATTTAAATTGCACAATTCAAACTGTATCTCATTGCTTTATATTCACATTCATTTTGGTTGTTTTTAATAAGCCCTGTTACATTTTATCCAGTTTTAAGCTCTGCAAGCCTAAAAACTAATTTCAGTATTAGTAGTATTTGGATTTTATCTAAATTTATAAATCCTTTTGCTTTATTCCACTAAATCAGTTTTGTCCATACCCTGGTTGACTTTCATGTAATGCTATATATCTAACTAACACCTGTGAAAATATAGAAATTCTACCTTAAGGAACAAATAGTCTTGAAAATAATACTAAATGCAAATATAGCTGCTAATTCCATAAATATCTTATGAGATACCAATAGTAGGTGAAGAGTTTCATAGACTACCCTCTGTTTTCATATGAAAGAATAATTGATTAATATTATGCCTTATCCTAATTTCCATTTATTTTTCAAGGCAAGTTTTGTCTTAAACTCATCATCCTATGAACAGATCATGGAAACAAACTAGTATATGGTGTAGAAGGTCTTTCTGTTTATATGTTGCTTTCATTGGTTGAATAAAAAACTGCTTTGGCCTAGTTGATAAGACAGAACTTAGGTAGGCGGAGTATAGAGAACTGAATGCTGGTAAGAAGAGCAGAGTGGCGGACTCCATGGTTCTCCTGCCTGAGATGGAGGCTGGTTAGAATCTTTCCCGGTAAGCCATGACCTCGTGATGATATACAGATTATTAAAAATGGGTTAAATCAAGATGTGAGAGGTAGCCAATAAGTGACTAGAGATAATGGGCCAGGCAGTGATTTAATTAATGCAATTTCTTTGTGGTTATTTTGGGTGTAAGCTAGCCGGGTGGCTGGGAGGACAAGCAGCCCACTATTCCTATTACAAGTATATCCTTTTTGATTTAATAAATTAAAAATATTTAATTTTGAAGTATTTCACTACATGAGTATAGGTCATATATTTCATTAAAGTGATACATATTTTAGAAAAATTAAGGAATAAGGAAAATGCATCCTACATAAAAAATTTTAATAACTCTCAGATATGTTCCCTTGATTACTGATATTTCCTCTCTTTAATTATTATAAAACTGTCATATTATATTTAAGTTTTACCCAAACCCTACTTATATACTGTCTACATAGGAAACACCTGAAGGAATTACTGTAAATAAATCAACAAAGATAAATGCATGAGCTAACCATTAGAATTTGCTTCAAAAATTTACATTTGTGCAAAGATAATCAGATTCTTAAATCTATAACACCAACATTTTGTAAATATAATATTCATAGGTAAAAATATATTTACTTACAACCAGTAAACAGTTTTGCAAACAAGTCTATAAATTAGTGACAATATTGAGTATATTCTAACATGTTAACTGTATTCTCATATTTGAAAATTATACTGTCATAGATTTTTCAATTCCTAAAGAACAATTGTAATTTTAGATGGCCAAGCCCATTCAAAGAAATGTACTGGAGTAGTTTATTTTCATTTAAGAAGAATCTAATTTTAAATAACAATTGATTTTGATTTTTAAGGACATTATTTGTATAGAGAAAAGAATCTATATACTTTGGAGTTAAACAAACATTTCTAATTCTCAAAATGTAGCAGCATTTCAGTAGCATAAACCAGCATGGAGCAGCATGACAGTAGTGTACTCAAGTCTGAACAATGCAGGGTGCAGCAGTGATTAGAGGGTACAAGAGAAAGACTGGGAATCTGAGCAGGGGAAAGTGGGATTACAAAGGGAGCCCATAAAGTGGAAGAAAGTAGGCACATCTCAAAATGACTATTACTAGGTTATAATACTTTCTGAACTCCACTCTCAGAAACATCAAAGCAAGTAATGACAAAAAATAGAACCCTGTCACTCCACTCAAGACAGAATACAGCATAGTTACAAAGATGACCTTAGTACTGCCATCTACAAACCTCGTGTGAGACTCAATTTAGGATAACAGAAAAACCTTGAAATTGACACTTTTGTCATCAAAAGGCATAAAAAACTGAAGAACAAATGTCAGAAATAAAGCCTCAGTGTGAAATAGGATTATACATATAAGGAAAAGCAATGAATGTAATGCATACTTTTAAGAGGTCAGAAGTATACTCAAGAGAGCAAACATAAGAATTCATAGTTTAAAAAAAAGAAGGAGCTGAGATGAAATTTTTTCACTAGGCAAAATTTTCAGTTTAAATATAGTCAAGAATCTCCCAGTTCTAGAGAAAGAATTAGATGTCCAAATGGGAAATCATAACCAAATAGACATGAGCAGAGAACATCTAGATGTCAGCAACACAAAGCAAAGAAATGGCACTAAAAACTGTAAGAGAAAAATATCATCTACCATACAGAGTGAGAAACATAAAATAAAATGAGTCTTCATCAGCAATCCAAAAGAAAAAAAAAGTACACAATAATATATACCTTGTTTTGAAATCAGATAATTTGCAACCAAATTATTATACCTAGAAAAAATACCTATTGAAATATGATAATTTCAAGATAAGTGCAAGTTAAAAGTACAAGTATGACAACACATCCAATGCTGATGAAAAATTACTGATTAGGATACACAGAAGGATGGCAATATTATGAAGGATAAAATACAGTCCACCTAAACAAGGAAAAAAAAAGAGAACAGGATAAAAGCCAATTATGTCCAATATAGCAAAATAAAATAAAATAAAATAAAATCTTAAATTACTTTGAGGAGAAATAAACAGCTACCACCAACTAAATAAAACAACAAACTATAGAATCATAAGAAATAACAAATACTTCTCAATTATAATACTCAATACAAATGGCCCTAACTCCTCAATTAAAAATTAAAAACTAATTTAAAATATTATCCAACTATCTGTTTGGTGTGTGTTTGTTTCTAACAAGATATACATCTGGAGCCGGGCGATGGTGGCGCACGCCTTTAATCCCAGCACTCGGGAGGCAGAGGCAGGTGGATCTCTGTGAGTTCGAGACCAGCCTGGTCTACAGAGCTAGTTCCAGGACAGGCTCCAAAGCCACAGAGAAACCCTGTCTCGAAGAACAAAAAAAAAACAAACAAACAAACAACAACAAAAAAACAACAACAACAAAAAAGATATACATCTGGGAAATATATCCCCAAATTATCAAAGGCAGAATGAAAGTCAGACTACCAAACAAAGATAAGCTACAAACAAGCTAATATAGCAATTCTTACACTTCATACTAAAACTAATCAGAAGAAAGAAAGCAGAACGTGGAAGGCTAAGAAAAAGAACATTCATCAAGAGGATGCAATTATTGTTAATATTTATGCACTCTGGAACAATTTCATAAAGCAAATACTCAAGTAAATAAAATACTGCATAGATTCAAGAACAATAATCATTAGTCTTTTTAACCCTCAATCTCATCTGTAGATAGGTTCTTCAAATTAAAAATCAATGAAGGAACCTCACAGGTAAACTAAGTCATGGATCAACTATAACTAACATTATCCACAATACTCAACCCTAATGATGATAACATACATTCTTCTCACCAACTCTCAGAATAGCCTCTAAAACTATTATAGATCAGCAAACAATATTTAAAATATGAACAAACATACAAGCAAATTAAGAGACAAAACATTAAATGAAATAATTTTCACAATGTTATCAGATTTTATGGAACACAAATAAAAACTACCTATTATAAACTTTAAAATATTTATAAATGCTTAGAGACCAAACAATATGCTTTTGAATTAAGAGTTTCCACAAAACCTAGACAATAATGAGGACCCTAAGAGAGACATACACGGATCTAATCTACATGGGTAGTAGAAACAAACAAGATCTCCTGAGTAAATTGAGAGCATCGGGACCATGGGAGAGGGTTGAAGGAGAGGGGATAGGAAGGAAGGGATGCAGGGAAAAATGTAGAACTCAGTAAAATCAATAAAAAGGGATAGTCATTGAAAAAGTTAATGATAAATTAAGATGTTACTAGATTCAAAATGAAGAGCACAAGAGATCAGAGCTTCTGAGACATAGCTTTGGCAATTATAAGAAGAGCTGAGAGTTGCAAGTTACATTTAATAAGTCAAAGAGAAATGAAATAAATATGCTAATAGTGCACCTTAAATATCTAGAAAAGTAAGACTATATAAAAAGAATAAGAATATTGATTTTTGCAGGCAGAAGCAAATCATAAAAATGCTGGCATAAAATAAATAAGTAAAGATTAAAACATTAATAAATAAAATTAATCAATGATAATTTGGTTCTCTGAAAACGAAAATAGATTGAACAAGAGAAAAAAAAGGGTCTAAATTTATAAAACTATTACCAGAAGTTGAATTGTCAAAACACACCCCAACAAAATACATAAGATTAGAATTGAATATTTTAAAGCATGATATTAAAACAGACTTGATGTATTAGTAGAAATTGGAAAATTTCTAAACATATATGTGTAAAGAATGTATAAGAATATATAACCAACCCAATCGGACCCATAACAGCAAAGGAATTAAATTAGTAAATAAAATCCTTCCAATAAAGAAAAGTTTAGAGCCATGGAGCTGGGAACAAAGCCTAAAAAATAGATTGCAAGCAAGAGGTCCCAAGAGGTTTTGTGCAAGCAAGAAGACCCATGTTTGGATCTTCAGCCATCACAAATAAATACATGGCATGGCAGTGTGTGCCTATAAAACCAGCACTGAAAAAGTAGAAACAGGTAGATTCTGGAGCCTTACTGACAGCTAGTATAGCCAAAAAGATAAGCTGTGATCAGTAAAGGGACCCTGTTTCAAGGAATAAGACAGGGAAAAGTATACTTGGTTGAACTCTAACACCTACAGGTAGAAATGATAACACTCACAGAATCGCATGAGTACACTGCACACACACACACACACACACACAAATACAGATACATTATCTGATCTCAAGTTAAGTTAAACAGTTATGGTGATAAAAGCAATGTGGTCCTTTCACAGAAACACACATGTAGATCAATGGAAAGTATTAAAAATCCTATGATACACCAATGCTGCCATGTAAAACTAAATTTTATTAAAATGCCAACAACTTGTGCACTAAATAAGATAAACTATCTAATAAAGTGTGCCATAAAACTGGATATCCACCTGTAAAGAAAAGATATACATAAATATCAATCTAAACTGGAACAAATAACACAAGGAGATATCATACAATAAAAGGGGAAGGAGAAAATTAACTCAAATGAAATATGTATTCAAATTCTATATGGAATTATTTTATTTTTAAAGATTGTGTATATGTGTATGTAATTATGTGACCTTAAAGTGAAAATTAAAAGGCACTGGTAATACTAGTTATTTTGATCTTTTTTAAGCAATATGCTTAGTGTCAATAACTATTACTAATTTTGCAAACTGACCTTTGATGGAATGAATAAATGTTTTTGATTTTGTTGAATCATTTTTAAATTTAATTCATGATGATTTTTGCTACATCAAAATTATCAAGCTTTATTTAACTCATACATTTCACACACTAGGAAACTGCAAGTGATTTGCACACATGATTTGCATACATCATACGGTCAGGAATTTACCTAGAGAGGATGGTATGCAGGTCCCTCCATTCTGACAGTAATTGCTGCAGTGGTTGACTTCACATCGTCCTCCTGAGTAACTGGGCCAGCAGAGACACCTCAGATCCCCCTTTTCATTTAAGATGCACCTCCCTCCATTTTCACAAGTCAGTTTGCAGGAGTCATCTATGTATAAGAAGAAATATACAGACAAGCATTTTGTTCAGGTAAGTCTAAAGTAGTCTAAGGAAACACATATATTTAAATATAATAATCTATTTTTTTCACAAAATAGAGCAAATTTGAAAGGTTGCCATGAACACCCCCCAAAATTACATTTCCCAACAAATAGTAGGAAGCAGTATGGGAAGAACTATGTCCATATTCTCAAATCTTGTCAATAAATGTTTTTCTACATTTAAAGGGGAATAAGTTATAGAAATTTGCTTTGGTATGAATCTTAGTTTATTAATACAAATTTTAGGTCTCTTTTGTTATATGTATATTTCTGCTCTTTATTAAGGTACTGCGTTTGTGCAGCTCATTTAAAAATGCAATAAATAATTAAGAAATACATGTTAACAGATAATCATTTATAATAGTCAAGCTTTACTCATGTTAGTTATATTTTCTAGATGTACAGAGATGTATTTCAGATGGATAGGAAGTCTTCAAATCTTTCAAAAACTACAGAATATGGCATTAAAAATGTTTAAGAACTTAGGCTTTTTCATGACAGTGAGACACATCTGCTCCTGGCAGCACCAATTACTTCAAGTACATGATGGGCATCAAAGAGGTTCCTCATGTTGTTTGTTTGCAATTTGGTCAAGAAACTGCTCTTCCCTGTACTTCTTGATGGTATGGTGTGTGAACTGGACATGTAGGTGCCACAGAAAAATGGCTGTTAAACTTTCCTAAAGGTAAGACCATCTTTCGGGGTTCCTGCTTCCTGAAAGAGTCTGCCAGACATTCTGCAAGACACAGAAAAAAGTGACTGACAAACTGACAATATAGGTGGAACTGTCTTTGAAATTTCCAGCTTCATGGAAATGTTTGCCATATACAATGGGCCTGTAGGATATAGATAAGATGGATATCCCAATATACAGAAGAACTTTGGGTGACTGTACAGGCAGTGAGATGTCTCTGTCAGTTTTAGAGTTTTGGAAGTTGCTTACAATGCACCTCCTGTTTACATAGGTAATATTATATCTTGTTTGATACCTGTTTTATATTATATGTAATCTTACTATGTTAAAGTTAAAACCTTCTTTTTTATTTAAACAGAAAAGGGGAGGTGATCTGGGATTCTACTCTGTATGCCATGATTACCACTGATTAATAAAGAACTGTTTTGAACCTATGGCAGCGCAGAACAGAACTATGTGGGGAAAGCTAGGCTATATGCTGTGAGAAAGGAGGCGGAATTGGGGAAGCCATGGAGCTGCAGCCAGAGACAGACATGCTGGAAACTTGTTGGTAGGCTATGAGCCTTGTGGTAAAATATAAAATATTGGAAATGGGTTAATACTAGATGGAAGAGCTAACTAGCAATACACTTAAGTGATTGGCCAAGCAGTGATTTAAATACTATGGTTTCTTTGGGGTTTTTTCAGAAGTCTGGAAGCTAGGAAATGAACAAGCAGCCTCCTTTCTACACAGGATGGTACTTCTGGATTCTTACTTCACAGAAGAAAAGGCCAGACATTCTACAGGACACAGAAGAAAGCAACTGTTGAACTTTTCTAGTACAAGTTAGAACAGATCTTCAAATTTACTGCCTTACTTTAAAGTCTCCCAGATATTAGGAGCCTATAGGCTGAAGATGGATGTCCCAATGTTAAAAACAAACTTTGGGTGACTGTCCAGGTAGCGAGATGTCTGTGTCAATTCTTGAACTCTGAAAGTTACTTATATTGCACTTCCTGTTTTCTTATGCAATATTATATTCGTCAGGGTTCCTTGTTGGAGTTCAAGACAAATAATTATATTTGCAGCTTTCCTTAACTATTGTAAAAGATAAATTATATACAAAACTGTAGATTCACAAAGATAAGATAGATGATAGTGTATTATCTTTAATTTTGCCTAATACAAATAGTCTAAGTATTTCTACTCTAATTCTTGCTTGATAAATCTTTTGTTATAAGTAATTTTACTATTGTAAAATTTAAAACTTTCTTTTTACTTAGATAGAAAAAGGGAGATGATATGGGATGTCCTTGTATATATGTTGCTTTCATTGGTTAATGAAAAAAGCTGTTTTGACCAATGGCTTAGCAAAGTAAAGCCAGGGGTGGGGAACACAAAAAGATAAAGAGAGAGAGTAGGTGGAGTCAAGGAAATGCCATGTAGCTGCTGAAGAACAAAGATGCCAAAAAATTTACTTGTAAGTCACATCCCCATGGCAATACACAGATTGATAGAAATGTATTAATATAAGTGTAAGGGCAAGCTAGAAAAACACCTGAGCTATCAGCCAAACGGTGCTGTAATTAATAGTTTCTTTGTAATTGTTCAGATCTGGAGGACTAGGAAATAGAAGTGCATACTCTATTTACATATATGCGTAGTGTATCTGTGTAATTCAGAACCTGCAAGGAAAAGATTGAGTATCTGACAGGATAAGGTTTGAGGGAAAGAATAACAGGAAACAAAGCTTTGAAAACCGAAAGACGGAATGGGGCAAACACTGCCTTTTGGTCTTTTGCCCAGATATGAATCCTTTGAGGAGGATCAAAAGCTTGAGAATAAATATCTTGGAAGATTTGTAACTGTTAGCAGTGTGACAAGTAGGATGTTGCTGAATTATGCAGATTGGGTAAGACAAGGCTGACTTTAACAGAGCAAAATATGATGGACAAGAGCGAGAGAATTCTGAGGGGGAAATGAAATGAAACCAGTGATATAGGAAGAGATAAAAAATTAGGGTGAATCACCTCTGAGCATATTAACTTAAATTACTGACCTCAGTTGAACTTGAGATTCCTTATAGTGTGCTTACTATGAGGAGATTAAGAACAGTTTGAATATTGACAGTGGAAATATGCTTGCTTAATTTATAGCTTCTCAAAATATGTCTAACTTTTGAGGAAAAAAGAAACTAAAAGGGATTCTGAATAAGAACACTAGAGTTAAACATTTTAGATACTTTAAGAAGATGAATTCCCAACTGTAGATAGTATATGTGAATGATATAGACATCCAAAATCTGCATTATAGAGAATGAACATTACAATATTATTATTCATTAGGAACTAACAACTTAAAAATGGGATAGAAAACTGATGAAATGGAGCCTGAGTTAAACATCCAGAACTAACATTAATATTTCTGTATTTCTGCCGGGCGGTGGTGGCGCACGCCTTTAATCCCAGCACTTGGGAGGCAGAGGCAGGTGGATCTCTGTGAGTTCGAGACCAGCCTGGTCTACAAGAGCTAGCTCCAGGACAGGCTCCAAAACCACAGAAAAAAAATTTCTGTATTTCTGTATTTATTTCTGTTTTTATTTATTTATTTATTTTTGAGACAGGGTTTTTCTATAGCTTTGGAGCCTGTCCTGGAACTAACTCTTGTAGACCAGGCTGGCCTTGAACTCTCAGAGATCTGCCTGCCTATGATTCCCAAGTGCTAGGATTAAAGGCATGTGCCACCACTGCCCAGCAATATTTCTGTATTTAAACAGAAGGCCTTACTTAGCAATAACTAAATAATACTAATACTCAGAAGCCAACTTCAGCAATTATAATCAACTTTGGAAAAGAAGAGGTAAAATATTCTGCCAAAAGTTTGCAATTTCTCATACAAAGCTTAAAAATATTGTGCGCTCATCTTTTGACAACAGCAGATTAAAGAAGTAACTGACGTGTAAAGAGTTAAGAAATGGGGCTGTACTCAACATCAGTACCAGGAAAACACGACTGATTTTAGCTACATCAAAAAACAAAAACAAAAAACAAAACAAAAAAACAAAGCAACCAAAAATAACCCTGTAAGGTCTTATTTATACTCCTAAAACATGTTCTATTTAGGCAGAGAGAGACCCGTTTAAATACTTAAGTGGAAATAGAACAAAGGAATTTCCTGTGTAGCCATTGCTTGTTGACATGTAGGTGGGAGGCTAGTGAGATAAGGCATTTTTACCTGAAATGATAGTTGACCTTAAAGAAACTCAGTTTCTGGGTGGTTGATTATACCACACTCCCACACAGTGCAGTTCCTTGACCTCACCAGAACAAAAGAGTGGTGAAATTTGAAAATACTTAATTTCCCCAGCACAGCTGAGAACACAGTCCTCTAGCTGCAGGGAAATCAACAAAGCATCAGGGTCATTATGTAGCAGTAACAGAATGTGTTTGGTAACTGGAGTTAGCATGACAGTGTTAACACCAGGCATGATCCACAGCTCTCTGTTAGAAACTTTGAAAACTGGCTACTCACAAAGCGTTTCTCCAATTCTCTTCCTGAGAATGTGAATATATCAGGGTGTCCTCTATATAACCTAATTCAATGTCCTCTCAGAGTTTCTTCCTTCTTCAATTTAAAAGTCTTCCATGTTTTATTAAAAAATCATATAAGAACTTCAAAGTGATCCTCAAAATTAATAGTCATCTGAGTCCTAATAAGAGTTGAAGTATACCCCTGCTGTAACACCCATGGCTGCTCAGATAAAGAGCACTCATTGTTATACATCATTCATCTTTCCATCTTTTAATTTCTTAGGGTTTACATATTCAGTTTTTAAAATATGTATGTTAAAAAAATACAAAAATGTGATTGACTTAGGCAGCATTTATGCAAAGTATTTAAACTGAGTGCAACCCACAACCCACAGTGGAAACCAAGGAACTAGAGGTCCGGGGATGGAGAGGGCAAATGAGGATAAAGACATGATACTGAGGTGAGCAGTGAATTCTAACAGAGGCGTGCACAGTAAGTAAGAAATCATGCTGGGAAGAAATTCTAAATTTATCTCTTATTCCAAAATGCTTGCTGTGATCCAAAAGTGCTTTGGAGCATGCTGTTTTTTTTTTTTTCTGTGACATAAAATTTGGTAAGGATAGTGTTTTCTTTTAATAGAATTTTTCCAGTAATGACTAACACCTTAAGTTTGGAAGAGTTTTATCTACAGGGTACCCAGGAGAAAACTTTTTCTTCTTTATTTTCTCATCTTCCTGTTTGGTTCGCATCTTACCTTTTTAAAAAATGCTGCTTTCTGACATAATCATTACTCTTTCTAAATTCATACTTCAAAAATATAAGCTATGTAAGGAAATATTTTCACCTTCACTTCTATATAAATCGTTAGTTTCTAAATTAATGCCATGCTTTGTTTATAAAAGTTGATATAGGTATTGGTATTATTCTTACTATTAATAATATTTAATGTAAAATATCATATCATATGAATAGATTAAGGTAATTTCTAATGTATCCTGTATTTTTACAAATTAGTATTCTACATACATGAACTAATCAAAGTTATCAAAAATAAATAAATTAAAAGAATAAATAAATTCTGGGCTGAAATTTAAGCCTATAGAGGAAACTCATTCTCAAAATCTTATCTATAAAACAAGGGGTATCAAATAACATATTTAGATTCTGAGAGTAACTTCTCAGTTCTTGATCCATTAAGCACATGTTGAATGTACAGTGTTCTGTTGAAGGCAGGCAGATAGAGAATCTTCTGTCAAGAGGACTGATTTTACAAACATTCAAAAGTCACTGATATCAACGCAGATTGATTGATGGAGAAAGTAATACTGCTTAGTACCAAAGCTCATATAAATTCATCCCCACTGTTCACAGAATAATACATCTGACTGTTTATAAAATAAGAGGGAATACCCACCTAATAGGCTGTCATCATTGCAGGTTCCATTAATCATATATTTTCCTTCTGGACAGACACAAGTGGCCCCAGAAGGATTCAGCAAGCAGAGGAAATCACATGACAAATTCAAACAAGGATTGGGTACTGATGGAAACAAAATGAAGAAAAACAGAGATGTGTGGGAGAAAAGTTGAAATAAGTTTCAAAAGCATAAAATTCAGCAAGCTCAAATGATGAATTACCAATATGAAAAAGAAATCAAAGCAATTTTTACTGAGGCTATTGCATTTTAATGCTGACACTCTGCTTTATAAGTAAAGAAAAATCATTACAGAATACCTTTCTTGATAAGGAATTTGCCAATTCTACAAAGGATATGATTGTAGATCTATACATTTATCATTAGTTCAGGGGTACTTTTTCATAAAGTTAGTTAACTTTTGGATTGAAAGTAACCCAACTTTCTTTCTGATTCAGTACATATACAGTTACCTACATTGATTATTTTATCCTCTAGGCCATTATGAACGATTATCTGGTGATTGCCTTTTCCAGAATATTCAAGATTCAAACTTAGGTGGCTAGTCTAAATCAAACTTATAAGACAAGAACTTTTCAATTGAGCTCTTTGCTAAATTCTCGCTATTTTAAATTTCCAATGGACATCAAAGCATGCAAAGAAAGTAACACAACTTTAGAATTTGGATATCTGAACCTTTTTTGTAACTCATTGTACAGTTTTGAAAGAAAGAACTTATCACTTGTGTGATCACAAAGAATCGAATTCCTATGCTTTTTTAAGTTCAAATCATATTTTATAAAAATTATGACTTGAAACATATTAAAGTGGTTTCCTACTTACCATGTGAAAGACTGAGCACTAAACTTATCTAAATGATTATATGGTATGCATCATATGTGACAGAGGGGATTCATGCTCTTTACTAGATTCTAGCCAGATTACAGAACCTTTCTGCTAAAATCCACTGCTCCATCCTACCATGTTTACGATAGGAATGCATTAACTTTAGATTACAGATCTAGCAGCATTTAGTTGAGATTATGAATTAGGCAGAACTATAGGGTGGAACAACGTGTCCAAGTATTAAATATAAACTCAGTATATGTGATTTTTAGTAAATGTAGCAGCACCTAAGGAGGTATCTTAGTAATTTATTTCTTGCTAGAATGTGTTCCCAGTGATTTCTATAAACATGGCTCTCTTTCCACATACTTGCAAAACTCACATTGAAATGTATTTTGACTTCCCTTGAAGACTGACTGTAAATTTGGGAATTGTGGCACACACCTTTAGCCTCAGCTCTTGGGAGGCAGAGGCAGGCAAATCTCTGAGTTGGTAGACAGCCTGGTCTACAAAGGGAGTTCCAGAACAGCCAGGGCTACACAAAGAAACACTGTCTTTAAAAAAGTGACTATAAATAAATATAAATGATTTAATAAACACAACATATGTGTACTTATATGTGAATTTCCAATATACTTGGATGAGCTTGCAACATAATTTTAATATATCATCCTTAATAACTCCCTTAGAGAATCCTTCCTAGGTAGGGAATTTATGTTTATGATAAGTGATAAACAACATATCAGAGAAGACACAACTCTTGAGAAGAGATCTCTATGAACATTCTTGTGGTTGCAGTGGCAATGGTATGTTGATCAATGGTTCTTAATAACAGCACTGAGAAATGGAAATTGATGAATTTTCATAACTCCGAGGTAGACCAACCTCATAAGCTGTTTTAATTGTTTTTAAATAGAAATTTAATTCCAAGAAAATTCTTTAAAAAATGCAGTAAAGTGTTTATATTACTTCTGGCAATAGAGGACACTTTTATATATTTGCTGAATTGAAATGTCTGTGGACATTAAAAGCAGACTTACATAGCCTACTGGCAATATTAACATAGTTACCATAACTACAAATATATTAATTTAAGACATCTCAGGAAAAAAATTGATAAATTTTACTTACAATTTAGTTGTTTATAGCGATGTGATATCAAAACACTCTTTGTTTTGTCAACATCCAAAGCTAGGACTTCTACTGGTCCACGACCAAATTTTTGTACTCTAAATGCACCATTTTTAGGTCCTGCTCCATATATATAATCTTCAAAGACATCAATTCTGTGAGGATGCAGCAAACCTGGAATGTTCAGAAGAAAGGAACTAATGCCAGTGTGAGTTCAATCTAAGTGCCTCACACAATCATGACTCAATGACGTAGATATATTTTACAATTAACTGTGCTAACACAGGCTGTATATAAATTCAAATGTGAAAAATACCTACATTTATCCAAACTCCAATTACTGGGCTTTTTGTCAACTTCAAACTTAAAAATCGTTTTAGTGGTTGCTGTAAGGTGATAAACATGCTACCTAGAACCTATAGAACAAACATCTCTGTCACCCCTAGCTGCTTCTTCAAAGATTATCTGGGGTTATTTTATGCTGGCTGAATAATTGCCTGTGGTATGATGTTGACAAGAAGAAAAACAATTCTCATCTGTAACACAAAGCCGGCTGTTCAGAAAATTCCTCATTTATTAACTTATTCGTTGAATTCTATCATCTGAATTAGTGGATTTTCATGTAATTACAAAATGATTTGAAATAATAGACATGCTTATTGTGGCATATGCATGTAGGCTCAAACATAAAGAAAAGTTTAAGGCCACCATGAGCTACAGAATGATGTACTATCAAACAATAACAACAAAGATTACTGTCTTTTGTTTTAGAAAAGGGATATAGAGGGTTTGGAAGGATAAAGCAGCAGTTACGAGCATTTGGTGCTTCTGCAGAGAACCTGAGTTCAATTCCCACACATACCTAGTGACTCACAAACATCTGTAATTCTACTTTCAGGAGATCTACCTCCCCTCATATCACCTCTAATGGTATCAGACATGGATATGATACACATTTATACCTATAAATAAAAATATCCATGTACATAAAATAAAAATAAATAAATCTTACAAAATAATAAATACTTTTCCAACTTATGCCTTTCTTTTCAACATTTATCAGGTTAACATAAAAGTAAGGGAAGATTTGGTAAATTCCTAAGATTGGAAACTGAGCAAACAAACCAAGGAAGCATTGATAACAGCAATAAAACACTGTTTAAGCAAAGATACCACAGAATTTTCATTCAATTATTTTTCAACTTCCTCATTTTTATTACAAAAACCATGTGAAGTGAAGTTATCTTTAGTGAATGTAGTAATAAAATTCTTAACATTTTAAGTTTGCATTGTACTTGTGGTAAATTACGGAAAGAGAAATGAAGGAAAAATAAAAGAAGAGAAGATAGAACAAAATTACTTGTCAGTCAGGTAAAGAGTGTGTTAGGCAATCAATAGGAATATGAAAATGGGAAAACCAGGTGAGAGATGGGTAGAGAAGCAGAGAGAAAAATGGACCCAGCTGTGGAACACAGAAGATCCAGCACTCTTAGTGGGGGGAGTACTCATGGCTCCCCCTCTTTTCACTTGGCCTAATAACTATGCTCATGATGAAAGACTCATAATAATATGTTTCCTGCTGCCTGCCCATCATCACAATTTTGAAAAAGTTAATGTTGACTGGCATTATTCATAAACAACTTATAGAATGAAATAAATCCTAAGCATTGACAACCAACACCTATACTTGTCCAAGCCAGGAGCTCTCTGCCGTGGCCTCTTAAGTATACCAATGGGATTGGACATTTTAATTATAGAGACACTACAATTTGAAAGAATTAGAGGAAATCCAGATTGCAGAATGTCTATACTTCTTTGTCTGTGTCATGAACTAATATTGTCAGTAAAAAAGTACTCTGCAAACCTTGCTTGCTGCTGACAGAGACCACTGGACTGGAGCCATCATAGAGGACACTGCCAATGATGGAGAGCTCAAAGTCAGCCCAGTAGATGCGTTCACCGAAGTGATCAACCGTCAGACCTGAAAACCAGGTACAAGTCATACAAAGAGACTGAGGTTACTTACAGTTCAGTTTCTATTTTAATGTTTAATCATGATTGTTATTTTCTCTAAGAATCATAAAAATCATTCATTGCATATCACAGTAATGTAGGAACTAGGTAAAAATGAATTCTTTACCTCTACCCTTGAAAACGTGCATTCAGATCAGATAGCATTCATTTAATACCAGATTAGAACAATCTTAACCCAGCATGTAAGATCACCTTAATCATCCTTTTCATACTTACTGAGTTCTTAATTATAGCTAGTTTATTATAGTTTTACATAATATTTTAGGTTTTATCTTGAGTCATGGAAGTTCTCTGTGCAACAATGATTTAAACTTAGTGTAACCATCTTTCTTTCAAATTCCTTTATGAAGCTCTAGAGTCCACAATCTAAATATTCAGGGACATTAGATAAAACAAAGCCATTAAGAACTGGTCTGAACTGCTGGTGGGATGGCTCAGTGGAAAAGAGGCACTGACTAAAGCTCCAGAGGACCCAGTTTCAATCCCCAGTACCAACATGGCATCTCACATCTGTTTCTAACTCTAACTCACATAGACATAGATGCAGGCAAAATACCAATGCAAATAAATTTTAAAAAGAGAGCTCATCTGAGTGGGGGAGACATATATATGCATGCTTCAGCTTAAAGCAACTAAAGACTGATAATCAGAATAAGAGACAAGGAGCACTAAAGTTCCTATTTAGAGTTGAAGTGACACCTGGTATTTTTCATCTTATAGATTTCTTCTAAGACTGCTACTCCTTATTTTTATAGTCATTCTATGCTAGTAATCAACAAAGCACTAAAGCAATAATTCATTAAAAGGCTATTTCCATTTCTCTGTTGTTCATTTTATAAATATGATTGAGATTATGACAGTATCTTCTCTCAAAAAAGGGTATACTCTATGTTAAAATGTAAAGTTACTCAAGGATGGAAAAGTAATAACATCTATGATGCATAATTTCTTGAATAAATCTTCATTATTGCAGATGTTTAATTTGTGTGGTATTAAATATTGAGTATTTACACAGAATGCATTATGCATCTTGAAAGAACATTGCAATTAAAATGTGGTTAGATTAATACCACAGAGTGTTGGTACACCTCTAGGTAAAGGTCCACTAAATTATAGGCATTTGGGGGGTTAGAGTGGAAAAGAAAAGCAGTTGGCTTAAAAGCAATTTGTGAGAAACTTTTCAATTTGTTACATAGTTCTAGTTGATTTAAAATTTAACTAAGTATAGAAATGCACTCATCTTTAAGTAAAATAAGATGAACTCTGCCCAGTGAGACTCTGAGAAATGGTGTAATGTAAGTTAAAGTGTAGACTGTGCTTTGTAACTTGCTGCTTGAGCTGTCTCTGCTTCTGTTTAATTCTGAGAAAAACGAACTCTAAAATAAACCAGATTCCTGCTGCTGATATTAGGGTCAAGCCTTGGTGAAGAAAAGAAAAACACTTGCCTTGCTCCTTTGTGAATTTAATAGAATGAGCAGTTAAACTAAACAAAACTTATCCCCCATTTAATTAGTTTTCTATTTCTAGATTACATTTTCTTATTATGGAAAAGAGTAAACCCATGGTTTATTATGTTTATTACAAATTTATTATGAGTACACTTGACCGTACCAACCTTTGTCAAGTAGTGAACTATTGACTGGGACTATACAAAATTAGAAATTGTAGAATAAAAAACAAAGATTTTAGATAAGTGGAATTTATATTACAAAAAGAAATCCATAAATCAAAGATTGTGCTTTTTCTTAAGCCCTTTAGTTTAAAAAATCCTTTAAATATAAATGATATTAAAAGAACACTCACTTTTCTTATAGTAGCAGTGAAAGTCAAGTTTATATGGAATAACAAGTGCCTGTCTCCCTCTATAATATTTCCTCTTTTTTTTAAAAAAAAAACTGTGAATAACAACAACAAAAAAGTAAAGGCATAATAGAAAGCTTTTCTATATAAACTGAAAATGACAAATATATTGTGTGAAATTAGTAGGAGTAAGGAAAATTTAAAATAAAATGCTGCATTTTGAAACTGACTTTTTATTTTCTTAATTTCAAACACTATTACATCATTTTCCCCCTACTCTTTCATCTCTTCAGTCTTTCTCATTTCCTTCTCTTAACACTTGCTCCTTCTCATATACATGGTTTCTTTGTCCTTGTTGATTTATATATAATATATGATATATACATATATATTTAACACATGTTAGTACATAAATATATAGATACAATATTCTTTGTTTAGAATTTAGTGTTGCTTCTATGATATGACTTCATAGCTGACCACTTTTTATTAGAAAATCATTCTAGAGAAGACTAGCTCTTTCACCCTCACTATTTCTTAATTTTCTGGAGATTTCTGTCTATGGGTCTAGCTCCTCACATTTTCCTATTCTTCATTATCATGCTTATTGGTGTTGTCCTTATTCAGGTTAATCAGGGATAACATTATGCTACATTGGAAAGGTCATAATTGATACAGACTGCAGCACAATAGACTTTAATGAGTGAGAGTTTTTGTCTGAACATATTATTGTCTATGATACCTCGGTTACCATTACATTTTAGGGATTTTAAAATGTTTTTAACTCTTACATTTTCAAAGAGCCTTAACTAATAGACGATTTCACTATCATCAGTAGCACCCTAATATAAAACTATAATAAAAGACCACAAACCACTGCTTTATCTTCCACTATGCACTTTATATATGGGAGTTGTGTGCTTATATAAATATATACACTGAGATACTTTTGCATAGAAATATTTTCTCTGCTTTTGCATTCCCAATATTTTTGATTTCGTTGTGACAATTTTATCTCCATTTTCTTGGTATGCATAAATACCCACTGTGAATCCAAATTTAACATCACATTAAAATGTATAATTATCATAAGGTTTTTTGTATCCATTCTAATAATTTTGTTCTTTCTTTGGTGGTGTTATAGAAATATTATCTTTTTAATATCTATTCACAGTTAAGCATATGATTGACATACAATACATTTAGTTATTGCATATTTTTCAAAGGGTATAGATAATATCAACTAGATGAACAGTTGAATAGCCATGATTATGTATCTGTCTATTTATATGATTTATGTAATCTCTGCTAGCCTAATTGAAACAGCAAGTTCCAGGTTCAGTGAAAGACAGTCTTAAGTACTAGCAAATATGTACTTCTGTAATCTTAATTTATATGTTTTGATAAATATTTAATTATTTGGATTCCAAGCTACATTAATGATATTTTTCCTGCACACTTAAAGACTAAAGCCTCATACATATGTTAATGGCCATATTAGTAAAAAAGGATGCATCAACGAGAAGCAAAAGAGTCCTAAAACTCTCTTCACTTCATATAATTAGAGAATTTTTATTGTTGAATACAAAGTCTTTGGTAAACGAAGCAAGCAATTACAAGAGGTCTAAGAGCCATTACATCATTTTTTATTCCCTCTGCAACTACCCCAATTTGGGGAAGATAGAGGCAACTTAGATTCTATTCCTCAAAGGATATGGTACACAAATCAATCTCATATAATCTTACCTAAGCTCCTAGAAAAGTAGAATTCAAAACTGGCCCTATTCTGACATGTCATTCATTGCTCAAAACACATACATAGGCACCTTTTTCTTCTCATGTAATTATGATGAATTTATACTGTACAGGCCTATGGCTGAAAGGGAAGCAGCTCATACCCCTGCTATGGAGGTGAATACTTGTCATTCCCTATTCACTGCCTAAATAGGAAAACTGGTCATGCTTCTTCTTATGTTGACTATAGTACTAGGTTAAAAAATAAGATGGCGTATTTCTTTAAAGAGACTTAGATGCCTTTCAATTGATTAAAACCTTAAATTTGTAGATGTCCATTTGTTCATTAAACACCTTCTTCTGCTGGGCAGTGGTGGCTCACGCCTTTAATCCCAGCACTCGGGAGGCAGAGGCAAGTGATGCTCTGTGAGTTCAAGGCCAGCCTGGTTTACAAGGGCTAGTTCCAGGACAGGCTTCATAGCTACAAAAAAACCCTGTCTCAAAAAACAAACAAACAAAAAAAACAAAACAAACAAAACAATAAAAGCCAAAACCCTACTCGCTGTTAAGTGCAGGCTATTTTAAGCACTTTAATATGCCACCAGGACTATATCTGTATAGAATACTAATAATGTTGTTGAGTTAATTACAGTATTGGGCATATAGAATATTAATTAAATAGTTAATAGTACATTGCATCATTAAATCCATAGCTAATGAATTTTCAAGAAATTTTGGGAACAAGTACTATAAACCTCAGAAAACTGACATAATTTTATGATTAAGGTAATTTTACAATGGAGCTTCTGGTTGTTTCCTATTTGATTAGATGGTAGATTTTTAAAACAATTAAATACAGGCATTACATAAATATACAGAGACAAGTTCATATCTCTTCCAACTGTTCATCTAGCTGATAAAATACAAGTCATAACTAAATTTACTGTATTCCAGTCACATAATTAGGTCTTAGAGGATAGTAGAAATGTCACATTTCCATAACACTCCTGGTGTAGAAAGTCCTTCTGTCTATGTGTTGCTTTCATTGGTTAATAAAGAAACTGCCTTAACCTGTTGAAAGGGCAAAACTTAGGCAAGGAGGAATGAACTGAATGCGGGGAGGAACAGCAGAATAAGAGAGATGCCATGGAGCTGCCAGAAGCAGACACTGGGAATTTTACCCGATACACTAATTACTAGAAATAGGTTAAATTAAGATGTAAGAGTTAGCCAATAAGACGTTAGAGCTACTGGGCCGAGAAATGTTTCAAATAATACAGTTTCTGTGTGGTTATTTTGGGACTAAGCTAGCTGGGAGGCCGGGACAAACAAGCGGACCCTCTCCCTACAAACAGCTTCTTCTTTCTACACACTACAACATAAAAATTACACACATGAATACATAGACTTTATGAGAGTTAATCATTTTAATATGCTCTCATTTGAAGTTAGAGTAAATATTTACATACAGAGAAAGGGAAAGACAATTGTTAGAAAGAATTCCAAAATATTAGGAATGCATGAACAGTGAATATACTTCAAGGCAATATTTGTACAATACACATCTCCCACACGTACGTATACAAAAAGCAGAAATACAGAACAATGGTTCAAGGTACTCCATTATCATCTCGTATTAGGGCGCTATTGTGATAGTTGAATTAGGCTCAGCCACAGCCAATGGCTGCCTGAAGATCGGGCACGTTGCCCTCAGAGATTTCCTACTCTCTACCACCCCAGACCCAGTTCTCACAATTGCCCACAGCTCTTCAACAGAACACCAGAAGCAGGTTCTCCTCCCCACTGTGCGTATATGCCCCTTGCCCTGCCCTTTTCTTAAGCAGTGATCACTGTTTCCCAGTCCCCAACTCTGATGGAAACCTCCTATGCAACCACAGCCTACCCCTGTCAGAAGACAAGAAACCCACAGATCTCCCCACCTCTCTGTATCACCCCAGAATCAATACTCAGGGTCTACCCTAGTGCTACAAAAAAAGAACAGATGCTGGTTCTCTCTCACCTGCCCTCGTCTCATGAGGATCCCCCTTTCTTTATACTTCAACTCTGTGTCTCAGCCCCAAACTCCTAAGACCACCTACTCAGCTAGAGAAAACACCTGCCGGAAGACCATTCTCCATCCCTAGCAAGCATTCCTCCAGGAATTCCTAAGATGAGGAAACAAATAAAACAAGGAACACTTAAAACAACACACTGCAAAACTAGAGAGGAAGCAGAAACCAAGGAACAAAATTCCCATCAAAACAAGACAAACCCAGAAATAAACATTTAGACCTAAAATTACACCAAGTACATATGCCTAGATGCCAGTAAAAGAATACAAACAATAACAGCCCAAAAATTGTTTCCTTCAGAGCCCAGCTATCCTACCACAGTAGGTCCTGAATATTCAAACATAACTGAAGCACAATAAAAAGACTAAAAAATAAATAAGTAAATAAATAAACAAACTATGTGAAGATGATAGAAGTCCTTAAAGAGTAAATAAATAAAACCCCAAAGAAACCATGGAAAACACAATAAACTAGAAGAAAGAAATAAATCACATTAGAGACTGAAAAATCCAGGCCCATTTCCACCTTATTTGCATGTCAGAGAGTTTGGCGTCTGACAGGCATAATTGTACCACCTAACTCAGGAGGTGGTTGCCTGGATCTTTTGAAATTAATATAGTTCAATGCTATCCTGATTGGTGGTCAGGATATGCAAATGTACTTTTCCTCTTTCCATTGTAACTTTGAGGTCACCTAAGGAAGGGCAATCTTTAGCTTACTTGACCTAGAGTACCTTAGCTACCTAGGTGACAGATTTGATTTCTCACAGTGATAAAGCCATTGACTGTATGAGCTTTCCTTTTGTATCATGTTAATGAAGTCTTTTTTTTTTTTTTTTACCTTATTCCCCAGTTTACTTTGGGTATAAAACCTATGGAAAAATAATAGGCGAATTTCAGGATTTCAGTCACTAGAGAGTTCTCCCAACACTTTCTATGTTTCCCAAATATTGTTTATAAATGCTCTTACATTTAAAGTGGAATGTGATGCAGATATGAATAATTTACATTGGTATAAATCTTGATTTATTAATACAAATTTAAGGTCAATTTTGTTATACGTATATGTATTTCTGATCTTGACTAAGGTATTGTGATTGCGTAGCTCATTAAAAATGTAATGTATAATTAAGAAGTATATGTTAATAGATAATTATCAACAAAAGTCAAGTTTGTAGTCATGTTAGTTAGATTTTCTGGATGTACATAGATATATTTCAGATAGGCATTCTTTATATCTTTCAAAAACTTCAGAAAATGGCATTTAGATGTTTTAATTACTTAGGATTTTTCATGACAATGAGACAGGTCTGCTCCTGGCAGCACCAAGCTACATCCTGAGAAAGATGGGCATTGAAGAGGCTCCTTATGGAGTTGGTTAGCCATTTGGGCAAGAAACTGCTTTTCCCTGGACTTTTGCATGAACTGTACATAAAAAACCCACAGAGAGATGACTGCTAAACTTGCCTATAGGTAAAATGATCCTTTGGGGTTCCTGCTTCATGAAAGAGTCTGTGAGACATTCTGCAGGATACAAAAGAAAGTGACCAAACTGTATTTGAAATCTCCTGCTTTGTAAAAATGTCTGCTGAATACTATGGGCCTGAAGGCCAAAGATGGATGCCCAAATGGTATAGAAGAACTTTGGGTAACTGTTCATGTAGCAAGATGTCTCTGTCATTTCTAGAGTTTTGAAAATTGCTTATAATGTACTTCCTGTTTATTTAGGTAATATTATATACCTGTTTATTTAGGTAATATTATATCCTTCTGGAGTCTTTGATGGAGTTGAAGAATAGATAGATAGTTATAGTTATAGCTTTCCTTAGTTATGATAAAAGATAAAGTAGATATAAATATTGTAACTGTAATTCTTTCTTGATAACTGTTTTGTTTTATTAATTTTACTATGTTAAAATTAAATCCTTCGTTTTGTTTAAACAGAAAAGGGGAAATGGTGTAGGAGGTCCTTCTCTTTGTGTGTTGCTTTCATGTTTTAATATATAAAGAAACTGCTTTGCGCCTGATAGGGCAGCACTTAGGTAGGTGGAGAAGATAGAACCGAATGCTAGGAAGAAGGGCAGAGGGAGAGACGCCATAAATCTTCTGCCTGAGACAGACACCGGTCAGAATCTTGCCTGTAAGTCACAGTCACATGGCGATACACAGATTAATAAAAATGGGTTAAATTAAGATGTAAGAATTAGCAAATAAAAATCTATAGCTAATGGGCCAAGCAGTGTTTTGATGAATACAGTTCTTGTGTGGTTATTTTGGGTCTAAGCTAGCCAGGCAGCTGGGACAAAAAGCAAGCCCTCTCCTTTAACACAAAAGGTTTGATTTTCTTTTTGTATTTCACAGTATTGTAACTATTGTGTAAAACAATTTAAAAACTAAAAAAAAAATAGTAAATTATTACTAATAGTAAGAATAATGTTTTGATGTTTATTCATTAATTATTGTGGATATTTTAAGGGGTACCTACTTAAGGCTTTGCCATGATATACAGAAATTTAAGTTTATTTATTTTTAAAAAGCATACTTTATAGGGCTGGGGAAATGCCTGAGAGATTAAGAGCACTGGTTGATCTTCCAGACTTAAGTTGTTCCTCCTGAGTTCAATTCCCAGCAAACACCTGATGACTCACAACCATCTGTAATGAGACCTGCTGCCTTCTTCTGGACTGCAGGGATACATGCAGACAGAACAGTATATACATGATAAACAAATCTTTTTATTTTAAAAAGCATACTTTATGTATCATATGTGGGTATGAATGAATATAGTCCATATAGAGTTATATATTTGAATGTTTAATTCTTATTTGGTGTGATATTTAGGACAAATTAGTATCTACTGCCCAGTTGAAGGGGCATGGATGTGGGTTAGGATTTGCTGTTTCAAAAATCCATACTATTCCAGTCTTGCGCTCTCACTGTGGGTTCGGTATAAACTTTCACATACTGCTGTAATGCTTTGCTTGCCTTGCTGCTATCATGCTTCCAGTTGTGATAGCCATGGACTAACTTACTGAAACTGCAAGCAAGTCCCAAATTAAATACTATCTTTTAAATGTGTCTCTTCACAGAAATAGAAGGGTAAACAATACTGTCAGTTGTGTATTAAATAAAATTGTAATAATTTTGTGTAGCTTTAAACAGAAGAATAAAAAAGATTTTTCAGTTTCTAATTTCTTTATAACCCCAACATAGTCATAAAAACACAATCTGCTTTAGTGAATATTTTACATAATTATTTGCAATTTTCTGTGAAGTAAATTATTGACTTCATTTGCAAATAAGAAAAACTGACAATTAAATATTCCTCACCTTGGTCAGTTTTATATCAAGCTCACGTAAGAAGAAGGTTTGCAGTCCTCCTGCCTCAGGTATTTTTTTCCATCAGGCATGTGCTGTGTACAACAGCATATCCTGTTTTCCCTTTGATACACTTTTATTTAACTATGAAATCAATGAAATTTAGGGTCCTATGATTAGACTCTCTTTGTACCTTCACTTTCAAACTTGACTTTCTAAAATAGTCTGCATTTTTAGCCTCATTTCTGAATCCTTCCTCCATCTTAACAGGGCTAGCAACTTCCTTTGTATTGATTTTCCATATTAAATTTATAGTTCTGAGTTCCAACACTAAAACTTCTAGCATCTATGAAATGTTTTCATTCAGGTAAGGTAACATCCTTTTCTGTGACTGAGAGACAGCACTGCACATCCTGAGTACAGTTGTACTCAGGTACAGCCCCTGTCAAAGCCTACTTACTGTCCTAAAAAAGCGAGCATATATTTCAATCTCCTCACTGTTAACTATACTTCTGATGTTCCTTTTTCTGTGCTCCTCTAACCTTCTATGCAATGGAGGGTTATGTGTACTTCCAGGGCAGGTTTCTGTTCTCTTTATTACCATTTTCAAGAATTGTGCTTACTACATATGGAGTGATCAGTAAGTATTAGCTGACCAACTGACTGAGCAAACAATCTAAAAATCTGTTATTGTGAGTGGAACAGATGTTATCAAAGCAAAATTTCTAAGCTGAAAAGATTATGCACAGGATCTAAATGATAGACAGCCTCGTATCTGCTGTTTGTAAAGAATCATATCTTGTTTCCACTTCCTAAGAATCAGTGCTCCCACCATGATGTCTGACTCTGGCCCTGGGGCCTGAAGTTTCATCATATTTCCCACTGTTCTTCTTTTTATCTTTCTTTCTATGACAATAAAGACCATAAAACTACAGTAAAAATAAATAAACAAACACACAGGTAAATAACTAGATTTGTATAATTACAGAGTCATCTAAGACATGAAAGAACTAGTCCCTCTTTTCTTTATCTAAACATCATCTTTTGTCATTTCATAATTTCTTTACTCTGCTGCTTGACTTCCCTTCAGTTCCACTTCTTACCTTGAGCCTATTTAAGAACACTCTTTAAATTTTATTGTGTAATTCCCCAAGGTCTGTTACTGGTCATGTACTAGGAAACAATTTTAACCATCCACTTTCCCAAGACTCTTCTTTTTATGCAGTTGAGGTGACATCTTTGCTTTAATGCATTCCTTCTGTGTCATTTGCATGAGGTCTGTGTGTACATGTGCAAACAAAATCTTGTTTTTATGGTGTGCTATTTGAGAGGATAAACTGAATGAATGCAAGGATCTATATTTTTAATGACTGTAAAATATGTGATGTAAAGTGAACATGTGGTGATTTTTAATGATAAGGAATTATAATGAAGTACATAATGAAGCTATATCACATCTGACAAGCTCTTGCTTACCTTATATTACTCCAGGCAAACTAAACTTCTTTCTATCTTGACACGTATAAAGCACATTTCCTAACAGAATTTACCATCCTCCCTGAATGAAAAGCTCTTGTACCACATATTCACATGAGTGATACTTTGTTTTTGGTATGAAATGCCCCACACCTAGAGGTTTGTATCCTGGCTGGTGTTTATTATCAACTTCACACAACTTAGAATCACCTGAGAAGAGGGAAGATAAACTAAAGAATTGCGCTCATGGTATTTGCCTGTATGTTAGGTATGTCTGTGATTGTCTTGATTGCCAGTTGATGCCTGAGGACCTAGCCTAGTGAGGGTGGTTCAATCCTTTAGCAGGTAGTTCTGGATTATATAAGAAAGCTTTCTGAGTATGAGCCAAATAGAAAGCCAGTAAAAAGTATTCTTCCATGGTTTCTGTATCAATTACTGTCATGAGATCTAGTCCTGACTTCTATGTGTGATGAGCTATAACCTGAAAATCCAAGTCTTTTCTACCTCCAATTTGCTTTTGGTCATAATATTTTATCCCAGCAACAGAAAAGCAAATCAGGTGGTAAATATAGGGAGTTGGGAGGATGATTTCAAAGGTTATTCTTTGGTTCTTGACTACATGTTCCTCTCCAATTCATCCCTTCCATGGGGCAAGCAATGTCAGGAAAACACTGATAATACCATATTATTATCTTTCACCTTAGACTCAAGCAATAGATATGGCTAATATGTTTTAAAACTCTAAGCCCAAGTAATCTTCTTTCTTTGAAAGTATGTGTGGAGACTCAAAAATATGAGCCTATTTCCACCTTGTTTGAAGGCCATAAAGTTTCAACTTGTTCAAAAGTGTTAACAATAAGTAGGGATACATAACCTGCCCTAGGATATGTTTATTGGTATTTTGGGCATTAAGATGGCTCATAAAGGTATATTCTTTCCACCCTGGTCAAAGATGAGAGTATTCAAGCATATTTCTGCTCTTATTTCGAATTAGGAGGTTTGACCTAGAGAGAGTCTGCCTTCGGGATACTTGGTCTAGGGTGGGTTCACAGCCTAAACAACAGAATGCTTTCCTCATGAGTTAATGGCTTGATGTCTCAAAGTTTTGAAACATGTATCTGTTCTCATTGCATCTTGTTAAATCAGTCTTTTTGTCTTCTTTGCCTTTTTGTATTGGGATATAAAAGTATATGGAAAATTAAATGCAGGCTATTTCAGTATTCACTGGAACTCCTTCCCAGTACTATCCTACTTCTGTTTTATTATTTGCACTGGTGTCTTTGTTCTCTTTACTTATTTTTCTAATCTCCATTCCCCTACCCTGGTAAGTAGCATCCTTGTTGACATTGGTCCCTGAGAGTTATTTCACTCAAGTGTTAGTCACAGTTAAATAAAACAAAAAGACAACAACAAAAACGTAACACAATTTGCTTTCTTTCTTTATTCGTGTTACTTCTTCAGCAACAAATTCTGCAACTGAGATATTGAACTCATAGTGAAGTATTATCCCAAAGAACTATCCATCTTGAATGGCTTTTCTTTTGTATATGGTAATTATAACTGCCTAAAATTAAGCAAGTATGTAAAATAACTTCTACTATGGCATGTTTCACAATGGCTGACACTTGCTTCACGAGTGTAGAAACTTTCTTCAGTTCCAGAAGCATGTGATACTTGAATGAAAGACATGTCAGTAGACTTAATCCCCCAAACTTCTCAATTCCATTAAGAATAAAAATGGTAGAGTCAAATGAAACTCACAAAGCAAACTAAAAGTTAATAAATATGTAACAACCAAAATTATTTTAAAGTATGAAAGGTAGCCAAGCATAAATAAAAAACAAAAAAAGTAGATCATGCAAATGAACCACCATTCAATTCTTTTACTGGTAGGCACAGAGCAGGGCAGGAGGCACAGAATTTTGGATTATGGCAGTTAGCAAATGTATTATGACTGAAATGTTTAAAGTTTGGCATTAGGCAGTTTTAAATATTTGGCAAGCGAGAGAGAGGAACAAGCCGTGGGCTGTTTGATGAAGGAAAATGGAACGAGCAGGAAATATGGAACTGAGTCAAGATTGGAGCTCTGAGTGGTGCTGAGGGAGCAGAATATTGGGAGTTTTAGGTGAGCTCTGGGAAGAAGAGTGAGAAAACAAAAATAAAAACTGAATGTAAAGTCCTGTACCATGAAACCAGACATTTTACAGAAAGTAGTTATATTTGCCATCTTTGAGTTCATTTCTCTAGCTGTGCTCTAGAAATATTACCACATATATCACTAACATTAACATGTATCCAAATAAATACCCCAAAGCATTGCTAGGATCTATCAAAGCTTTATTCATGTAAGAAGCTACTAATAGACTTATGACTTAAGCAGTTTTCAAATAACATCTTAAAATGAAGGTGGCATATGATAATAACTCGTTTAGAGTTGGGAAACAAGACTATAGAATGTAAATGACTTCTGTAACATCATACTACACCATATTTTATCTACTCAAAAATGTTTTAGCATGAAGAATACTAGAAAAAAACTGTTATTATTAATAAGCCTATCATCTAGCTTCATCTTTACTGCATGCCAAATACATCATACCTGTGGGTCTCTGTAAGTTTTTTTGTACTAAAATCCTCCTCAGAGTGCCATCCATGGCTGCTTCTTCAATATGGGAGTGGTCCCCAATTACAGTCCAGTACATCATCCTGCAGAGAGTTGGTCAAGGAGATTAGTTTAGCTTGGCGACAGTGCTGTAAAAACTGCTGTCTTCCTTTACCAGTGTCTAATTAGATCACATGTGTCAAGTGATCCAGTCACCCCATTAAGCATATTCCTGACTTAAATTGATGTTCAACTCCAACAGCCAATTGTGTAAAACAATATTGCAAATAAAACCTTTCCCAAATGTCATTGTTGAGGTATTTCATTTAATAATATACATCATAGCTTATTATTTGTTGTATAAATTTTAGTTTTGAAAACCCCATAAAAACCTCAAGAGAAAACTATTTTAAAAGCTTGTAGTCATCTTATACTGGCATATACTTTAATATAATAGAGATGATACAAAAACAAGTGGGTTATAAAAGTAAAGTAATTATTTAAATGGAAAACAGACATAAAACTGGAAGGGGGACATGGTGGGCAAGGGGCTTTGAAGGAGTCATAGTGGGGAAGAGGGTGACAATAGGATCAAAATACTTTATATACATGTAGTAAAAATTTCTCAGAGGAGGTGGAGGGAGCTGGGAGGACTGGAGGGAGGGAAAGCTGAAGCTGGATGTATTATATGAGAGAAAAATCTATTTTCAATATTTATTAATTATAATTATTATATAATTATAATTTTAATTATAATTTAAAAATATTGAAATCATTAGAACGATCCAGAAAACAGTACTTTTTTCTTACTCTTTTCTTTTTTTCAGATAGGAAAGCCCAGGCTAGCCCTCAAGCTCCTTACACAGCTGATGCTGGTCTCGCACTCCATATCCTTCTGTCTCCAAATGTTGAAATTACAGGAAGAACTAAGTAGTTTTGAAAAGGAAATTGTCTTTTCATTTAGTGGATAAGATTTTCTACAACTCTAGTTGTAGGTATTTAAGACTTTCATTTAATGTTTCTTTTCAACATTGCATGGATAGGCTTTTCATTTTTTAACACAGAAAGGACATCTTCAGATTAAATAATAAAAATGTAAAGAGATTTAAATATGAGTATATGTCTTTATATATTGTTTTCCTTAAGCTCTAAACATTATGTTTAATATTTTTAAAGTCTAGAAAATTCAATTGATGTTTAATAATAATAGTCATGTGATCATCATGTCAGTTCCACTGTTTTATAAGCCAAACAAATAAATATATGAGACAAGAAGATAGTCACAAATGTATTAATTTCATAATATAGAAAACATTTATGAAAATATTATGTGTCAATATCTGAGAAAGGAAAAAAATTACGAAAGAACAGGATGGAGATATTTGGTATTAGAAAAATTTTCAACACTGAATAAAAATGCAGAACAAAATCTATAAATGTGGATATCCATATTCTATTGAGAAACAAAAACATCAAGCATCAACCTACCCTCTTTTAGGATTTACAGCAATAGCATAGGGCTCGCCAGCCATATTAGTCAACAGTCTGGTGCAGTTGGGGCCATGGAGCTGCCCTACATTGATGGAGTACCTCAGGCTAGTCCAATGAGTAGTATAGTAGCTAAACCAGTGCATTCTGGAATGATCAGTCCAATAAATATTTCCTGCAACCCAGTCAACTGCAATGTCTCGAGGTCTTTTAAATTCAGGACACTAGAAGAAAAAGAGAAAAGCAATATATCACACTATTCTCCAGGGGAAATAAGTATCATTTTTTGTATCTACACATTAGGATAGAAGGAACGATAAGAAATATTCTAGGTATTATTACATGATTTTGTTTTCTATCATTACAGAGACTTTTGATTTCCATCATTCCATTAATATAAGAGCAATACCTTATATTCCTAACTTTTGCTTAATGTCATGTCTGAAATTTACCTATATCCTCTAGTATTTTATTTACCAATGGTCTTATTAATAGATGCAATTTGATTTTATGGTTATAAATTTATGGTACTGATTTGCTTGTTAATATTCAGTCAGTTCTGTCCACTTATGCTGTTTACAAGTCATTGCAACATGATGTACATTTTTGTACATGTTAATCAGAGTATACACACTCGTTTTTTTAAAAAAAAACCTATATTTTCAGGAATATAAAGGTTTAATCCTAAAATATACAAAATATACACATATGTTCACCTTGAATAAATTGTGTTTTAAAGTCTTTAACTAATATACATTTAAGCAATGTGAAAACAAAAATTTCTCTGGATATCTGCCACATACAATTGGCTTTACAATTTGAAAAAAAGTAGTTTAGACAGATACATTAACATAGCATAAACTTTTCAGCATGTTTTCAGGAAAGCTGAAATATCTGTTTCAGAGCTTGGCTATTTTAATTATTCTGTTTTCCAGAATTATCATGAGACAAAGGTAAAGGAATTCATGTGAAATGTTAGCAAAAATATATTTGTTGAACCCTTCAGTAACTTCATCACAATGAATGGAAATAATTAAACAATTAACTTGACATGGTCAGGTTTATTGTGAATAACCAGAAGTAAGAAAGGATTCCCAGGGGTATTAAATATCAAGATAGAAGCAATTGTTTCAGGTGATAACCATTAGGATCTGGTCAGAGTGGGGAAATGTTATTTTAACATATAGTCTTTTTCATGATTCAGTGAGGAACAGACGAGAGTGGTTCTCTCAAAAGAATACAAGGGATCAGAGATCAGTGATTCCAAGCCAGTGCCTGCTGCTGACTACTAGTTCCTAGGAGAAAGGAAAAAGCCTTAAATAAACCATGGAACCCAGAAGCATTTTTCCATATGGGAACAGAGATTCAGAAAGGGCAGAAAATATGTTAAGCAGATCCTTGTTTGCTGAGTAACCAACACCAGCTATTTATCTTATTCTTTTTATTTTGGTATGGTGTTTCATGTTGCTCAGACTGACCTTGGATTTGATCGATAGCCCAAATTTTGAATTATAATTTTCCAGTCATAGTCTTCAAAGTGACTAGGATTGCAAGCCTGAGCCACAAAGACCACTTGGAATATTCTAATGATCTCTAGCATCAAAAATTTTATATATTTTGGCTTCTTAATAATTATAACATTTAATAGTACTGCATGTCTCTAACAAAAAATACTATATGTATATTCAATATGCTCAAAGCTTTACCATTTAAATGTAAAATGCTGAGATCAATGCTCTCTAGAAATGTTATATATTATTCATATGACAAAAACATAGATAGCTAAGATATCAAGTTATTTTATATACTTCTCCAAACTTTTTTTAATTAATTTATTTATTTAATTAGTAAAGATTTCTGCCTCTTCCCCGCCACCACCTCCCATTTTCCTCCCCCTCCCCCAATCAAGTCTTCCTCCCTCCTCAGCCCAAAGAGCAATCAGGTTTCCCTGCCCTGTGGGAGGTCCAAGGACCACCCACCTCCATCCAGGTCTATTAAGGTGATCATCCAAACTACCTAGGCTCCATGGGATGTACTCACTCATATTTGGTTTCTAGCCATAAATAAAGGACATTAAGACTATAATTCTCCAAACTTTTTAAAAATTCAGCAGCAAAATTTTGTTGACTGTATTTTTTGATATTAGCAGAATTTAAAAGTAAATAAATCATCAAATGGCATATACTTTGCATGTCAATGTAAATCATAAGCTTACAAACATGAAAGACAGTGTGTTAAATTGCTACTCTATGCTGTTTCAAGCCTGGCATTGAGTACTATCACGTTTGTAACGTCAGCAGAACAAACCTTTGTGGTGCAGGAAGTGTGATGTTACTGATCCTTCTATATCAAAGAAAAATATTTTTCTGTTGTCAGATTTAAACACAAACACTCAAATTCTTTTCTTACTTATATCAGGGTCAAAAACTATGGTAATTTCATTTAAATTCCTTTCTTTTAAAATTAGTCTTTTATGTTATTTTATTTATGACGAAAAGACTGTTTATTCTTCAGTTTTTGTGTGTAACCCTGAGACACAGATGACTGCAAAGTTCCATCCTTCACATTTTAGAGAACATTGCAGTTGGATTTAGTGGTACATCTTCCAGGTAACTGGTGTATTGAAAACGGAACCAACATGACTTCTTTAAATACAATCATATTGTTTCTAGTTTAAAGTACATGTCTAGAAAAATAAAAGGGTTTGCATTCATTTTAACCACCAGGGATCCCGGTAGTGTGACGTAAAAATCTCTCCTGCCTTGCATTTGCCTGATCGCTAAGGAGGTTAAACATGACCTTAAGTGTCTTTTGGCTATTTGAACTTTGAGATTCCATCTTACACCTGTCAGAATGACTAAAATCAAAAACACCAATGATAGCATATGCTGGAGAGGATGTGGAGTAAGGGGAACACTCATCCATTGCTGGTGGGAATGCAAACTTGTGCAACCACTTTGGAAATTAGTGTGGCAGTTTTTCAGGGAATTCGGGATCAACCTACCCCAGGATCCAGCAACATCGCTGTTTGGAATATACCCAAGAGATGCCCAATCATACTGCAAAAGCAATTGTTCAATTATGTTAATAGCAGCATTATTTGTGACAACCTGGATGCCCCTCAATGGAAGAATGAATAAAGTGTGGAATATATACACATTAGAGTACTACTCAGCAGTAAAAAACAAGGACATCTTGAATTTTGCATGCAAATGGATGGAAATAGAAAACACTATCCTGAGTAAGATAACTCAGACCCGAAAAAAATGAATATGGTATGTACTCACTCATTAGTGGACTCTAGTCATAAACAAAGGACATTAAGTCTATAGTTCGCAAGCCTAGAGAAGCCAAATAACAAGGTGAACCCAAAGAAAAACACATATAGATCCTCCTGGAAATTGGAAGCAAACAAGATTGCTGGGCAAAAGTTGGGAGCATGGGGGTGGGGGTAGGGGTGGGGATAGGGTTGTGGGAAGGGGAGAGAGGGAGAGGAAAGGAAGAAAGGAAAGACAATAGAGAGCTTGGGGGAGTGGAGGGTGGAGATGGAGGAAGGGCAGATATAGGAGCAGGGAAGAAGATATCTACATTAAGGGAGCCATTTTAGGATTGGCAAGAGACTTGGCTCTAGAGGGGATCCCAGGTGTTCACGGGGATGTCCTCAGATAGGTACTTGGGCAACAGAGGAGAGGGTGCCTAAACTATCCTTGTCCCACTATCACACAGATGATTATCTCTAATATCACCATAGAATCTTCATCTGGCGAAGGATGGAGACAGAGACAGAGATCCTCATCAGAGCAACGGACTGAGCTCCCAAGTTCCAGTTGAAGGGCAGAAGGAGGGAGAAGACGAGCAAGGAATCAGGACCGGGAGGGGTTGGTCCACCCACTGAGACAGTGTGCCTGTTCTAATGGGAGCTCACCAAATCCAGCTGAACTGGGACTGAACGAGCATGAGATCAAACTGGACTCTCTGATTGTTGTTGACAGTGGGAACTGACTGAGAAGCCATTGATAAAGGCACTGGGACTTGTTTTTACTGCATGTACTGGCTTTTTGGGACCCTAGTCTATTTGGATGCACAGCTTCCTAGGCCTGGATGTAGGGTGGAGGACCTTGGACTTCCCACAGGGCAGGGTTCCCTGACCTCTCTCAAGCAGGGAGGGGGAGGGAGGACAGTTAGTGGGGGAGCAGGAGGGGAATGGGAGGAGGGGAGGGAGTATAAATTTTTGAATGGAAAAAAAAACAAAAAAATTAGAAAAAATAATTTGCTGACTCTTTTGCTTCTGTTTTCTTTAAACTCCTTGATTGTCTGATGACATTTCTGACTGCTGCTTTAAGTTCTGTGCCCCAGGATTCATCTAGACAATTTTCATTTGAGAACATTCTTTGGGACAGGTGGACTAAGAATTTCTATGAGGCTCTTTTAGTCTTTCAGTCACTTGTGGTTTTGTGTTGATGTCCACATGTATGGACTTCTGTTGCTGATTTTATTACCTGGTTTTTAGATCAAGGAATGTGCCCGTGTTTTCTTATACCTACAAAGCTTAATATTGTGTCAATGTTGGCGATATTTATTTAATTCTGACTGAAATAGTGATAACATCAGTGGCAATATTAATTCTAGGGAAAGGATGGTAGCAAATTAAAAATACAAGGAGATATTGATTCACAGCACTTAATGTTTGCTGATTTCCATGATGCAGGGTGCTTTATTTACATAAGAAGGACAAGCAAGAAGATATTGCTCATCACTACTCATAAGGGCCTTTTCAGATTATCATGCAATTACATCTTTTCCTTTTGTTTTGAACCATCCCCACATTCTTTCTTGCTCTCTTTACAATTCATAGACTCGTCATTCATTACTAGCACATGCATATATGTATATATATATATATCATGAATATACCTCTTAAGGCTTAACTATAACCTGCACAATCTGTGTTTTATGTGTAATATATATTAAATAACAATTTGGTGTTCTCTTTCCTGGATAATATTATTTCTTTCACTTTTCATCATTCTTTAGTTGCTTGTAGTTTTCTGTGTTAGGGCTTCATGGAAGTTCAAAGATTTTGAGTGATATCATCCAAGAAAAGTGATTAATACTAAATAGTGAAGAGAGACAAGGACAGGGGCTCCTGTTACAGTTTAAATTCTATCTGATAAAACAAAAAGCTAAAACAACAGATTATGTATTCTGAGTCACAAAAACAAGAAAGAGAACAGCGTGGAAATACAGAACAGTTCATTATGAACCATGTAACCCTAAAAAGACAGAAAGAAAAGCAAAACAAATCAAAGCATGTATAATATTAGAAAGAAATAGAACATAAAATTGTTCATTGGTTCTGAAAGTTAGATCGGCTAATAGGTCAATGCATCTGACAACACAGTGACATGTTCTGTTTGGAAGAGTGTGAGCAGATGACCATTCTGACAAATGAGGAGTTTTTTTAATACAGGTACACAAATTAGAAGACATGTGCTGCCTGCTTTCTTCACAAAAAATAAAAGGTCTCCATTCTGTTAAGATTTCTAAAGACACAGAGAAGTTAAATACCCTGAGGCATCTTCCTATAAATACATTAGTCAACTGAATGGATTCATTAAACCTTGAAAAGAAATTGACAGCTTAATTGTAACAAAATTGGAAGTTTGTACTTTAAATATCAAATCCTGTATTCTATACATTGTATGTTATCTGTCACAATTTTAGCTTCAGTACTAAAAATACTTTTCTGAACACATTTGTTGTAAAATAAAAAAAGAAAGGACCCATAAAAGTGTTTAAGCAATTAAACTCTGGATCTCATGCCTCCTTTTTAAAAAATGTTATATTTGACAATATATTACAAGAAACTTTAGTGGCCTGGTCTATAAACTCACCTAACACCCTAAAACTTTTGACACTCATCCTACAGTCTGGTCAAGTCCGAGGCAATCAGATGAGAGGCTTGTCAGAGTTGGCTCACATCTGACATAGAACCACAAAAAGAAGTCTACATGCCCAAGCCTAACCACAGAATCATCCAGTTTGCAAAGTGATGACAGTATGTATCTCCTTACCCAAATTGACCAGGCGTATAGAAATGTTCTCAAGCCAGGCGGTGGTGGTGCACATCTTTAATGCAAACACTCAAGGGGCAGAGACAGGGGAATCTCTGTGAGTTGGGGGCCAGCTTGGTTTACAACGCAAGTTCTAGAACAGGCTCCAAAGCTGCAGAGAAATCTTGTTTCAAACTCCACCCTCCAAAAACATGTTCTCAAATAAAAATGACCTAAATGGACAGCAGGACACAGATCTTAGAGATACAATCATAAACTTCATCAAAGAATTGATGGAGTTTAAAGAAGACACAAAGAACTAAATGAATTTAATGAGAACAGTAATAAAAGCCTGATTGATGTCCCTCCAAAATTTACAAAGAGATGTCTGAATGAAATGATGAAGGAAATTCAGTATTTTAAAGAGCAAATTTTGTAAAGAATTAAAAACATTGATGAAAACTCAAGCTGAAATGGAGATGAAATTTAAAATTCCAGTAATCTAATTAGAAAACTCACTAAAACCACTTATAAGTAAAATGAATTACATAAAAATGTAAATACCAAAATTTGAAGATAATGTAATTAGACTGTACAAACTAAAATACCAAAAGAAACGCACATGCACATGTGCACACACGTGGAATATGAAACAACTTTTCGGCAATATTAAAAAACAGTGTCTTCTTGCTCGTGCTCTGTCTCCTGCTCTTGATTTGGACCTTGAGATTTCAGTCCGGTGCTCCAATGTGGGTCTTTGTCTCTGTCTCCTTTCATCTCCTAAATGTTTTTCTTTGGGTTCACCTTCTTAATTAGCTTCTCTAGGATCACGCATAATAGGCTCAACGTCCCCTATTCATGGCTAGAAACCAAATATGAGTGAGTACATCCCATGTTCCTCTTTTTGGGTCTGGCTCACCTCACTCAGGATAGTGTTTTCTATTTCCGTCCATTTAGGGATCCCGGATTACTCTTAGGGATGATGAGGGAGGGGGAACTTGATGGGGGAGGAGGAGGGAAATGGGAGGTGGTGGCGGGGAGAAGGCAAAAATCTTAAATAAATAAATAAATGCAAAAAAAAAACCAGTGTCTTCTAATTACAGTCATAAATAAAGAGAAGGTATCCCATGCCAATAGGATAAGCTAGATATTAATCAATATAATTGAGAAAAACTTCCCCAAATTAAGGAAACCCATACCTAGACAGATATAAGAATGCAGAATTTGACAAAATCAGAAAAGATATTTCCAATAAAAATCATAGTTAAAATTTTAATTATACAGAAATAAGAAAGAGTTTTAGAAACTGCATGAGCTAAAAAGCACAAGTTGCATATAAAGAAAATCCCATCAGGCTAATAGTGGTATCTTTAGTGGTAAGTTGGAAAGCCAAAAAAGTCTGGAATAACCTCAATAATATCATACATGCCAAGCTAGAGTTCCATACCCTTCAAAACTATTCACCATAATTGGGGACACAGGCATTTTCCTATGACATAAACAGGATAAGATGATTCATGCCCATTAAACTATCATTACAGAGAATACTGGAAGGAATACATCAGACTGAAGAGAATAATCAGCCAAGAGACTATAGCAGAAAACAACCTCAAATGAATCAAAGGCCTCAGTGTGAAATCTCAACAATAAAAATGCTAGAAGAAAATTTAATAGCACTCTAACCAAGCAAATGAAAGACTTGGATGACAAAATCTTCAAGTTATTGAAGAAAGAATTTGAGGAAGATATCAGAAGATAGAAAGGTCACCCATGATTATGGATTGGCCAAAGTAAATTTGTTTAAAAGGCCATCCTACCAAAAGCAATCTACAGATTCAGTGCAATCCTTATAAAAATTTCAACACAATTCTTCATAGTTCTTGAATGGACAATTCTCAACTTCATAACACACATATACACACACACATATATACACACACACATACACACACACACACAGATATACACACACATATACACACACACACAAACAAAAAAAAAACAATCTTGAACAATAAAAAGATCTGCTAGAGGTCTCATTGTTCCTGTTATCAAGTAATACTACAGAGCTTTAGCAATAAAAACAGCATGATATTGGCATATAAACATACAACTTTATCAATGAAATTGAATTGAAGACATATCACAATTCCTCACTTGATTGTTGACTTAAAGAAATCAGAAAAACACACATGAAAAGAAATGCAGGGTCTTTAACTAGTGGTGCTGGACAAACAGGATACAGAATATATAAGAATCTAAATAGATCCATACCTATCACCCTGCACATAACTCCAAATGGATCAAGGCCTCAGTATTATTCAGATACACCCAACCTGGTAGCGAATAAAGAAACTGGGGAATGCTCTTGAAATCATTGGCATCAGAGACGTATTTCAAAAGAGCACAATGTGTGGGTACTAATGTGACTAGCAAATGGCACCTCATGAAACTTAAAAAGCTTCCATAAAATAAAGGACACTGTCATTTCGAGAAAAAAAATTAAAAAAAATTCTTTACCAACTCCACATTTGAAAAAGAGCTAATATTCAAAATAAAGAACAAAGAAACTATAAAACAAAACAAAACAAATAACCTAATACAAAATGGGACACGGGTCTAAACAGTGAATTCACAATAGAGGAAATCTGAATGGCTGAGAAATACATAAAGAAACATTCAACATCCTTAGCCATCGGGACTATTCTAATTTGACTTGCCATCTTATACCTACATAGGCTAATAACTAGACTTAACTAAAAATTAAGAGCCCAGGAATCTCCCCAAAAGGAAGAAAAATGAAATATATATATATATATATATATATATATATATATATATAATTCTAAATAAAAATGGAAAACTAGAAATCAAGGATAAAATTGGGAGGTGAATGGACATGCAGAATAAAGGAAGGAATGTCAAAAGAGACAACTAAGAAATGAAACTTACTACTGTAGAAGATCCCCTAATGGTATATTAGAATTCTACATAACGTCACCTTATAGGGACACTATGCCCAACTAGACATTTTACATCACAGAATAAAACTTTGGTGCCTGGAATATTTTAAACCCTATTTTGACCAATGGGTCTTCAGAGACACCCCCAAATATCACAGGATAGTGTCAAGGCTTTCTAAAACCTAATGGGTGGTAAAACTTATTGCTAAAGATATTTTGTTTGTCTGTCTAGACAGGGTTTCTTTGTAGCTTTGGAGCCTGTTCTGGAACTAGCTCTTGTCCATCAGGCTGGTCTTTAAATCACAGAAATCTATCCGCCTCTGCCTCCCAAATGCTGGGATTAAAGGTGTGTGCCACAACCGCACAACTCTGCTAAAGATTTATTATCAAACATGGAAAAATCGAACTGATAGTCAGCTAGAATCTTTACCTCTGCTGGCAAGATGTCATCAGACTAAATATTACTCTTCATGTTACCAGAAAAGAAAGGTAATCATCAGTATTACCCAGGTACCAACTGTGCTACTTACAACAGAGACATGTCTGCAAGATAAACTAGTATAATCATGGCATAAATGCTATAGAAGTAACAAGCTATTTTTTGATTGGATTTTAGGACCATGTGATGGGGACAATACTTGACATGGCAAAAGTGGACAGGAACCTGTGACTAGATGCACAGTAGACCCAAGGGAAACCCTTCCATTAATTCTGCTACAGGAACATAAAAGCAAAATGAACCCTAACAATATATTGCTACACTCATGGAACAGAACATCACTTAACCTTTATCAGAGATGTTTCTTCTTGCAAAGTTGGTAATTAACAAATAGCTCCAGAACTAGAAAATGTGGAACTATTCAGAAGTCTTTTAGCACTCAGTTCTAAATGGGACATTTTTATCTCACCATTTCCTTCATGGTTCAGAGATCTGTGCAAAAGAAGAGGCAGAAAGATTTCAAGAGCCAGAGGTAGTAGGTGGCTCCAAGGAAACAATGTCTTCCAGACAGAAGAGGACCAAAACAGATATGAAATTATAGAGACGGGACAGCACACACAAGACCTACACAGATGTAAATCAGACAGAATCCTAGAACTGATAAGGGGAAGTAGACACAAGGTCCCAGTCCTAACCAAGAATCTATATCTAACGGATACTGGGAAAGAGAAACCATCTTTCTCCAATGGAGCATCAACCATGTGTAGAAGTAATTGGCCAATACAAAATAAACTCCATTGATTTTTGTGTACTTTTTGTTTTGTTTTAGTATTTTTGTTCTATTCATTTACTTTTTTTATTCTACATATTTTGCTTTTAATTTTTTTTTCCTGATTCATTATTTTAAAGAGATGGTGAGGGAGGAATCTGAAGTTGGGTAGGTAGGGAAGAGGGGAGTGCTGGGAGGAGTCTGGGGAAAGAATACGATTAAATATATTACATTTAAAATTTTAATTAAAATGTTAAGGAAAATAAAAGAAATTGACAGGGAAAAAAGCCAATGTATCTACCATTTGGTTGGGGTTTTTTTCTCTTCTTTGCCTGTAGAGTTAGATATCAAAAGAAATGTTTTAAAATCATGCTTAGGGAAAATTCTTGAATTTTGTTTTTCAGGAGTACAGAAGCTCCAGTTAATATTATTCCACACTTTTATCGAAACTTAGAAGACAAAATAGATTGTATACTCTCTGATCTAATTGGTGACCAGCTGGTGACTGTTAGAAAGACACAATTTTACCTGGCATATGAAAGGACTTTTTATACACAAGATGGATTTCAGATAAATAACAGGCTTGTGTAAGAACTTGACAGATGCAAACTCCATTGAATGTCTTTGTGAAATCACCTGGAATGGGCTTCAGAATGATTTGATTCAATATGGTAATTATTTTTCAGATGTCTAGTTTAGAGCCAGAGATGTTAATTTATCTGAAATTTATACTAAACCAAGGTGAGAGTACATTTCTCCCTTATTATCCATTAAGACTCTCAGATTGCAAAGCAATAGGGGAGAGCACAATGCAATTGCTTTCATTGGAGAAGCTTTCATTTTTTTAAAGATAGTATAGCTCATGAAATTCTTGAGAATTTCATATAGAGACAACTGCTAAAACCCATGGCTCAGCAGTCCACACTGTATGATCTTGGCATTAATTCAGCTACTGGCTGACTCATGATCAACACATTAGTGGTCTTCAGTAAATAATGTTACCCTGCAGCAATCCACAGCTTCCCCTTTGAATTCTGCTAGTTATGATCATTCAGAAAGGAATAAACAAAATAGGCGGCCGGGCGGTGGTGGCGCACGCCTTTAATCCCAGCACTTGGGAGGCAGAGGCAGGCGGATCTCTGTGAGTTCGAGACCAGCCTGGTCTACAAGAGCTAGTTCCAGGACAGGCTCCAAAACCACAGAGAAACCATGTCTCGAAAAAAGCAAAACAAAACAAAACAAACAAAAAAAAAACCAAAAAACAAAATAGGCTAGACTTTGTAAGAAAGTCATCACAATCATTGAAAAGAAAGTTAGGTTTCATATGCTGTTTCAGATAGGTCTAATGAAAATCCTTATCAGTGATTATAAGCGATTTTCTAATAAAGTTAGGAAAAGGTTTAAAAAGACACTAATGTAAATAAAATGTACACTGCATAAATAAAAGATGCATGCAGATACATTTGTCTGTATAAAAATAAAAAAATTATCAAATATTGAATGATTTTGACTTATAATCTATAAATATTATGTTTATTAAAGAACACCAAATATATATCACCTTACCTAAAAATAAATGATTTTAGTTGAAAAATCACACCAAAATTAATTAAACATATAAGTGACTTTTAGCAAACATCGGATCAGATATGAGAGCTGCAAATTATCTCCAGCATCATGTCAGTCAATTTCATCAATATTGTCACTGCAAGCAGGTACAAAGTATTTACAATGTACTTGGCGATTATTAAATTTTAACATATTTCATGTAATGAATATTTAATAATTATACAATATGTAATTCATTAGTTTTCAATTCAATTCCTAAAATTAGTAGTACAAAGAAACTAAAGAACAGATACAGAATGGGAACAGAATTCAAAGCTGGACCGATAATGATCTTCATGACACCAACTGCAAGCAAATAAGTCCAAAAGCAACTTTCATTTTTATGAATGAAATGAAAGCAGACATCATTTTTAGAGCTAACATTTGCATAAACAATGACTATGTGCCATCTTGTGGTCTAATAGGTAGAACGGATATTTCTGCAGGATGAAAGATTAAATGACCTGCTAAATGTTCGCTGACTGTCCTAGGCCTGTTCTGAGTACATATGAAATTTACCTAACACTGTTTATGGCAAGATGACTTGAATAACACCTAGTTACACTGGGAATTTTATGAACAGTTTATTTAATCTAAATCTGAATTTATTAGTTTTGTTAATATTAAATTTACGCCAGAGTAGATATCTCAGCAGTGCAGAATGTGAACAGCTCGGGCAGACGACTAAGCTCTTCTTAGAACACCCTTGTAAGCTGGCTCAAAACTACCTGTAACTCAAGCTTCGCAGATGTCCTGGCTTCCAAAGGCACCCTTATTGAGGGGTACATGCCCCCTACCCCCAACAAAATAATTCACTTCAGTGAAAATAAGAAGAGGATATTAAAAATAAATTTATAATATGTTTCACACTGATCAAATGTCATTCATGTAGCTTAAATATTTTATAGCATAAAAGAAGGCTGTATTACACACTGCACCAAAGAGCATTCATATGGCTCTTATCTTTGTGATGGGTTCTGTTGTAAAAAAAAAAAATAGTGAGGAATTGAAACAGGCACCGTTGTTCATTTCAAGTGTACAATTCAATTAGGCCCTGCCGAGGTCCTACTTGACTTTAGGTCTTGTAGGAAATAGCCAAGCTCCTTCAAAATACACATCCATCTCTCTTTTCCTCCAGGTTACTTCAAACTAAAATAATACACAATAACTTGATAATCTCTAATACAAATACAGATTGTTGATTACTGTAAGTCTAAATAAATTCTCTGCTTTATATTTCTCATCACAAATAATCGTGACAGCCAACAGGCCCATCATATGGTGTTCTGGTATACATGTTCTCAAATCATCATTCTCAAAAGAAGGAAGGGATAGTGAAGATCCTAGTAGGTTTCTTGTCCCATAAGTAGATTTGTGATATGGTTAAAATTGAAATCATTATCTCAATAACATTTTTTTCCTAATGCAAAACGTACATGGATTTTCCATTCCCACATTAAAATGAAAAATGCTTCTGTTCACAATATACGGATTTTATATGTAAAACACAAAATGTTTAAAACTGCCAGTTGCTATTCATTTTCATCCTTAATAGCAAAGGCAAATGCATTCAAATGAAAAGAATCTGGAATTTAGTAAACATGGTGCCATGAAAATAAAGAAAATATTTATTTTCATGTGGGATGAATAAACGATTCTTAACTCTTTATACACTTTTTGATTTTTTTTTCAATCAAGGATGTGCAAAGAAGGCGTGGCCTTCAGATATTTTATTATTTACTTACAATCAAGCCACTGTTCGTTTGCCACTTTTCTCTGCCATCGATCATTTTGTAGAATATCCCGCCTGGATTGAACTGAGTACTCCAGACAACCACATTTCTTTGATAATACACATCCATCCCTGTTATTCTTGAATTATGTTCAACATGAGAAATCTGCTGATGACCGCCACTGTAGTTGAATGGATATACAAAACCCAGGATGTGAGTGTCATTAGCTATGTAGAGAGCTTGATCTTCAGAGCCTGCAGATCATTATAATAAAATACAAAATAGAGGAAATTTCAACGAGGGCAAAGTAAACAATGTGCTTTCAATTATCGTCAATTGTTATTCTCTATACAGTTTCTTCCAAAGTGAAAAGCAACTAGTTTTCTATGATCTTTCACTCTCCAGGACAAAGATTTCTGGTCAACACTTTTGTAAAGTAATCGATAGGTGTCTCAGGTTTTCTAAAGACAAAACTTAATTTACGTGTATAAATTAGGCATTTGAAAAGAATGTCTTTGGCAAATCACAACATATTGTGTTCTAATGTTTTGTTTCTTGGTGTTTAAACGCTGTCCTATATTCTCATTTAATTAAGAAAAAGCCCTCTGTTGTTTTTTTGTTTGTACGTATGTAAATGGATGCTGAATTATTACTCCTTATGGCTACAGAAAGGAAAGGTTATTTTTTTCCTTGTGTCCATGTAATTTTATATAATTAGAACTATTGCATTCTTTTTATTTTATTTTTTTCAGGGCTGGTACAAAATCCCATCACTAATCCGGATTCTGCACTGCTTTGTTATCATTTTAACAGGTTTCATTCTTTTTTTTTTTTTTTTTATTCCTTTTTTTGGATTTTTCGAGACAGGGTTTCTCCTTAGCTTTTTGGTTCTTGTCCTGGAACTAGCTCTTGTAGACCAGGCTGGCCTCGAACTCACAGAGATCCGCCTGCCTCTGCCTCCAGAGTACTGGGATTAAAGGTGTGCGCCACCACCGCCTGGTCTTAGGTTTTATTCTTTGTTATATTAAAGTTTTGTAATTTCCATTTTATTTCCAATTAATGGGACAGCATATCCTAATTTTGACATCTATGACATACTAATAACACTTTCATACCGATTGAAAGGTAAAACCATATGGGAATTCCGATTTTCTTAAAATATAAAGAAATTGAGTTGCATATGTAACTCTTGCAAATAACCATGATAAAAATAATAATGTATGCTGAAATGTAGTTGAACTCGTCACATTTATGTATAAATGGTGGGCCATATTCTCTCATTTTCTCCCAAATTTTGCATCACTCAATTTGATAATATATAACTCATTAATAGTCTAAATGTTTCTCAATAATTAAAATCTTTTAGCTATTATGTTAATTCCTTTTCATTGTTTTCTTTACAAAACTCAGGAAAATAGATATGAGTGCTAAAATTTGTTAAATGAAGAACAGAGACTCAAGACCTCAATAACTTCCTCCAGGTCATGGAGGGCGGAAAGTGTAGTGGTAGGATTCACATTTAAGTACATAAGTACACCTACCACCATTCACATGCATGACACATGACATCAGTTTTCTCATGGAACTATGTCTTATACCCTATAATTGAGAATATTAAAGCTATGTAATTTTGTAAAACTACATTAGCAATACAATCTATTTATTCACTAGTCTAGGACCCATATCTGTCCTTTAAACTTTTTTTTAAAAAACTGTATCAAAACACTGAAAAGATATGAATTTAGAAATATGACTTTATATTCAAACTTTAAGAGGTCCCACACAAAAAGTTCCTCTCTTTATAATACTTTTCCTTATGATTTCACTGTGATACAGTGGTCCAAAAATTTCTTACATTTACTTACATAGAATCATCAATGGAAGCATTTAGGCCATCAAACTAGTGCTTAAACTTTTTATTCCACTGACAAGTTGCTTCAAACACAAAGTAATTGTAACATTTTTCTCTATATTTAATCATTCTCTCTGTAAGTTACTTAGAATTTGACTATTTATGAAAATAGAGATAAAAGTGATCAGGGTCTAGTGGTATACTGAGCAGGGGACAATTGAGGCCACATTGACCTACTGTATATATTATAAAGAATCCACAAAGGAGACTTTGGAAGTTTCCAGAATAAAGAAATAATATTTTTAATTAAATGGAAATACAATGAACATTTCAAAATAAAAATAAAAAGCCCCCTGGATTGCCACTAATCTATAAATATTTCATATTTTTATGAATGAATAATTTAAAGAATGTTACATTTTTCTAAAATTCAATATACATAATTTTTCCCATAAGATATTCATGACAAAATTGAAATGGCTTTTTAATTACCTTACCTTTTGCTATGCAGCTGTTGTTTTTTTCTTGAAAGTTCTGGTCACAGACGCATTTATACGATCCATGTGTGTTTATACAATGCTGGGAGCAGACACCAAACACCAGGCATTCATTGAGATCTACAAGAGAAGAGCTCAAAATCCATCTTCACCATTGCAAGACAAGGACTATTGTGAGAACTAAACAGAAACCCTGAACACCCATTAGCAAATCCACAGAGCCGAAGTCAGCAATAAGTTAAAGAACTGATGTCTGTGATTCAAAACATACCACTGAATTAAGGGCGCACAAGTAGAACAGAGAACTAAGTGTCAAGGTCAGGTGGATTGTTGACCATGCTGTTTTCTCCACCACTTTCATATATTTCCCTCTGCTTCCTACATCTTGCATATTTTCTCTGATTATGTAATAAGACTCTAAGTTAAATTCTTGTCTCAAATAGGACTTAGTACAGGGGGGTGACTGTTTTTTGTTTAGCACTTTCCTAAAGGTTCAACGTTACACACCACTCCCAATGATGCCTGCACAAGACATGACACAGAGAAAGTTTGTGCTCAACTTTGCACTTCTGTTGCCTGTGCTATGGCACTTCCCCAGGAACAATTGAAGTATTATAGTATCAATTAATTTCTGTGTTGGGTTCAAAACATGGACAGAAAATGAGCATGTACATGTGATAGAGGAGGGTCGTCTTTCTATCTGTTGCTTTCATTGGTTAATTAATAAAGAAACTGCCTAGGACCATTTGATAGGCCAACCCTTAGGTGGGTGGAGTAAACAGAACAGAATGCTGGGAGAAAGAAGCCAAGTCAGTGAGTCGCCATGATTCTCCCACTCCAGACAGATGCAGGTTAAGATCTTTCCTGGTAAGCCAGCTCATGGTGCTACACAGAATATTAGAAATGGGTTAATCAAAGATGTGAGAATTAGCCAGTAAGAGGCTAGAACTAATGGGCCAGGCAGTGTTTAAAAGAATACAATTTCTGTGTAATTATTTTGGGTAAAGCCATGCGGGCGGCCGGGTGCCGGGGACACAGCCCTGCTGCTCTTTATTACAACATACATGTCATCAAGTAAAATATTCAGGCATGAAGTAAAATGTATCCTGTCCACACTTAATTATCTAAATTAGTGAAGATTTTTATTTTTTCTTTAGAGAGTCAGTTGCTTCTACCAACCTTTGGTATGGAATCTAAGGTAGTCTGATAAGCTCCCCATTGACCCACCATGGACAATTTGAAGAGCCTGACCGTAAAGTGGCCATTTTAATCCCATACATGTATCAAACTGATATAGTATCTATCATCCTGTTCTTTCTTCATTTTGGCTATTTCAACTAAATTTAATACAAAAGAGCAATTTTTATACTTTTTTTATATATATGACCTAGTGAAGGACTCTAATAAGCTAAATTGCAAAATTTAGGTAATACGTCTTCCTTCTCAATATCAAATGGAAATTGATTTCTTTACTATAAAATGCATTTATTGTAGACACAAATTTGGTTAATATTCTGAATTGACTCGTATATAAAATAGAAGTATAGGCTAATTCTTATATATTAATTTAACCCATTTTTAATTTGTATATTACCATAAGGTTGTGGTCTACCAGCAAAGTTTTAGCATGTCCAGCAATGACTCCATGGAGTCTCTCTGACTCCTCCCTCCTTTCTCCTAACATTTAGCCTAGCTTTCCCTGCCTACCTAAGTTCTGCCTTATTATAGGTCCAAAGCAATTTCTTTATTCATTAATGGTAATTGCAGCACACACAGGGGACTCCTACATCACATCCTCTTTTCTGTTTAAATAAAAAGGAATGTATTAACTTTAACATAGTAAGATTATATATAACAACATAGGTATCAAATAAGAATTACAGTTAAAATATTTATATCTACTTTAGCTTTTATCATATCTAAAGAAAACTATAAATATAACTATCCAATAAAAAGTTAGAGCTAATGGGCCGAGCAGTGATTTAATAATTACAGTTTCTGTGTAATTAATTTGGGTCTAAGTTAGCCAGATAGCCAAAATCCAAAAAGCATCACTCCTCCCTTCAATGAGATAGAGAGATATAGAGAAAGAGACAGAGACAGAGAGAGACAAAGAGAATAAAAATAAAAACTTAGGAGTACATAAGAAAGTACAGTGAGATTTGAAGAAATATAAGGGGAGGAGTTAGTAAAGAATATGATCAAAATAAGTTGAATGAAATTTAAAGGACTATTAAAGTAATTAAAAAATAAAATAGAGGTATATAAAAATAATGAAAACATGGTTATTTGAAATGACAAATTTAATAGTGCTTCTGTTTCCCTTGCAATAGAATAAAATGAGAAAATATTGTTGGGTGGTGCATGTCTTTAATCCCTAATCCCAGCACGCAAGAGGTAGAGGCATGCTGATTTCTATGAGTTCAAATTCAACCTGGTCTACAATAGTATAAAAGCTAGTTACAAGACAGGCTACAAGACTACAGAAAAAAAAAGTAAATTCAGAGAGAAAATATTGAGAGTAGTATTTCAGAACAGAGCTTACTATTCAGACTCTTTAGGTAATCAATACTATCAGAACTATAGTCTGAAGAGTCAGGCTCTTTGTGTGTATATGTAATTACATAGATTTTTTTTTTTTTTAATCTAGAGCTATGCCGGGCGGTGGTGGCGCATGCCTTTAATCCCAGCACTTGGGAGGCAGAGGCAGGAGGATCTCTGTGAGTTCGAGGCCAGCCTGGTCTACAAGAGCTAGTTCCAGGACAGGTTCCAAAAAACCACAGAGAAACCCTGTCTCGAAAAACCAAAAAAAAAAAAGAAAAGAAAAGAAAAGAAAATTTAGAGCTATGATCCACAGATGAGAGAAAACATAAAGTATCACTATTTGCCTTTTGGGGCTTCTTTTTTTATTTTTATTGAGCTCTACAATTTTCTCTGCTCCCCTCCCTGCCTCTCTCCTCCCCTTCAACACTCCCCCAAGGTCCCCATGCTCCCAATTTACTCAGGAGATTTTGTCTTTTTCTACTTCCCATGTAGATTAGATATGTGTAAGTCTCTCTTAGTGTCCTCATTGTTGTCTATGTTCTCTGGGATTGTGGTTTGTAGGCTGGTTTCCTTTGCTTTATGTTTAAATGTAATTATATATAATTAATAGACACAGTTAGGAAAAGAAAAAATGGTTTATTCAAATAGAGAAAACTTAGTTTATAAACTTTCAGTGATTCATGGTAGTAAGAATTAGATAATATGAATCAATTTTTCGAAGTGTATAAAAGCATCTTCTTTGTGTGAGTATAATGAGTTAGTTTTTTTCATATTGTCTGATAAACTATAAAGTCATTTTTAAACCAGGAATTTAAAGAGAAAAAAGCTAGAATAAGAAGTTATATTAGAATGTGTATGGGGCTGGGAATATAGTTCATTGAGTATAGGGCTTGATGAATATGTGTGATGAACTGAGTTTAGATGCCCATCCTCTACATAACATGCTAGGCAACACAGAAACACATGTAATCCTAACACTTGGAAAAGGGGAACACCGTGAAGAAGAGAATTTCTGGGGCTGGTTGGACAGCCAATCTAACCAATCACTGAAGTTCATGCTTAGTGAGAGTTTTCATCTCACCAAAAAAGGTGGAGAGTTACAGAGGAATGATGTCAAAATATAGCCTTCATGTCTTCACAAACACTCATATATACTTAGATATAACAAAATTATTAATAAAATTAATAAAAATATTTAGTGTAAAACTTCCAGCCAGATATTAGATATTATCTTAAATTATAATAACAGATAAATATGATTATAAAGTTTTTTTCAGAGAAAATTGCAAGAATGTACATATTTGGTAGTGTACTTCATAATTTTATAGGTAAAGCACTAATGGAAATTATGTTTACCTATAATTTACTTTGGTATTTTCCCTTTACCATATGCCCAACTTTACAGGATTACAAGCCAGTTGACAAGGAAGTCATTTAGACACTGACTTTGGATTTTTAAAAACATTTTATGAAGGATTGTTTAAAACATGATGCTAGTACAAAAGCTTACAAGTTTCTCAAAGTAAATTATCTGTCACGACATGACAAATGCCACTGTCAAGAGAAATGGATCTTCTCAAATATTCTTTCATGAAATGAGTCTAATACTTTAATAGTTCTTAACCAATAAATTCATAATTTGCATTTCAAAACAGAATTGCTATGACACAATTGAAATCCCGGCTGGTCTGAATTTGGTATTTGTTCAGAGATGCTTTGTAGTCTCAGAGATGCTTAGCTTAGTCATGAAAACAAACAACCTCATCTCTCTCTCTCTCTCTCTCTCCCTTCCTCCCTCCCTCTCTCTCTGTCTCTGTCTCTCTGTCTCTGTCTCTCTCTCAAAACTGAAATGGCAGCACATAGCTATACATAGCTTTTATGAAAATCATTCCCTGTCACCTCACAACTTAGCAGCCTTGGGAATCTATATAAGCCAAGGATTTTCGCGCAAGCTGTTGAGGAAACATACTTTACCTTCACACTGTCTGCCTTTCATGTTTCTCCGAAACCCAGGTTTGCAACGACAGAAAACAGATGTTTTTATTTGATTACAAAACGCATCCTCTCCACATGGATTTCCATTGTCCTCACAGGTGTGTTCACTGAGACCTAGGATTTAAGGATAGTAGAATCAAAACTAATATGACTCTGGTTTTTGAATTGGGAGTTTATTTTTTTACTTTGAAGTAATTGATTTATTGCATGAAAAATTTCTATTAAAGATACAGTTTTCTATGTATTCATACCCTCTTTTCCTATAAAAGGTAGAAAAAGACTGAGCTCATTACAGTAAATATAGCTGAGAGAGCTGATGACACAGATATTGACAGTTGCTGTGAAGACACAATACTTCCTAAAACTGAGTAACAAGTAAATGATCTTCCTGAAAGGCCATCATCAGAACATTTCCCCATCCCACATCGTTCTCCAAGAGAAATAACCTTTCCTATCAATGACCTCAAGATTTTTACTATCTCCCTGCAGAAGAGTTTGTCAAGGACTAACACGTTACTCCAGTCAAAAGGCTAAATCCATAACTGGTTCCAATTTTAGTTAGAACACACTAATAAAAACACATCTGAATAGAAAACTGGTTAAAATGCTATTAGAACAAAGAAAGACTGCCCTGTAATTTTAGCATGGTATTTCATTTCACTATTTTATTTTCCATTAAGGAAAGTACTTTTAAATGCAAACATAACAGAGGAGTGTTACTATGAAGAGACACAACGTTGTCTCTATACCACATCAACTAAACAAATTTCAAAAATAATTGCAATTTTAAAAATTGGATTAGTATGATATGTCCTTGCTGATATACAAAAATTTAAATAATTAAAGTAAACTTTAACGAAAATCAAATGGTTATATCGCAGTCATAAAACTGAGTGATGTCCCAAGAAATGCTCCTTCAACAAAGTACACAGTGAAGAATTGCCTCCAGACAAGAGTAGAATAATTTCATGTTAGAAATCTGTCTTTCTGTACTTTCTTAGTAGAAACCACATACTCTTTGTGCAGCCTTGTTCATCTGAACCATCTCCACAGTCGTCGAGCCCATCACACTGAAGTTCCATGGGGATGCACTTTTTGTTGCTGCAAGCAAACTCATCCTTTTTACAAGGCTTGGCTTTGGATGATAGTTCACCTGTGTAATCATTGAAAAAGTGGTTAGTTAGTGTTTCACACCATAACACTGAAAATATTGACCTCATGATATGTTCAAGAACATACTAAATGGTATGAAAACATACATTTTATATCTTAAAATTTAAGTTTTAGGGCCCACATCAGATTTTTAGAGTTTTTGAATTTGGAAAAAATTAAACATTCCCTATATTAACTAACACCCAGTGTTTATGAGAAAATGTATTAAAATCCCATGCAGAATTTTTAAATAATGTATACACATTTTATTTATTTTTTCAGAAATTCATATTGTATGTTTTGATCATATTCATTTTCTTCCCCAACAATTTCCCCCATTTTCCTGCCCAAATTCATGTTTCTCTCTCTCTCTCTCTCTGTCTCTGTCTCTGTCTCTCTCTCTCTGTCTCTCTCTCTCTCAATTAAATGAACAAATAAATAACAGAAAAAGAAGAAAACCAAAATGTCCAGTTTGCTTTGTCCAATCCTTCCTGAGTATGGAGCCTGCCCCTGGACTGCACTTCTTATACGCAATGTAACTCATTGAGAAAATGTACTTTTCCTCTCCAAGCAGTCATCAACTGTCAATTTCCTGTTGGCTGGGAGAGGGACTTCCACTCCCTGCAACCATTTGTGCTGTGTTTTTTGTCTGACTTAAGCTTGTATAAGACTCATGTACGTTGTCATGGTTTCAGAGAGTTAATATGTACATATGCTCCATTGTCTGGAAAACACTGTTTCCTTAAAGTCATCCATCTCCCCGGCCTTTTATAGTATTGTTGTTCCCTCTTTCACACAGGCCTCTGCTGTGAGAAAGAAAGTGTGATATACACACGATTTTGGGTTGTTCATTTCATAGTGTCTTATTCTCTTTACATTGACTAATTGTAAATTACTATATTAATTATTAATTTTATTTATTAATTATTAATTTCTATTAGAGTACTCTAATAGATACTTATCTGGAGAGGATTAAAAATGCACTGTTCTGTGTGTAAGTATTTCATTTTATTTCTATGCTAATTTAGCACAATAATGGCAGTAGGTTTCACAATAAGGTCCATTGCCAGTCTAGATTCAGATTCTTATCTTCATCAATAGTGTTAGTCATGAGTTCTATCTGGTAAATTGAGCCTTTGGTCTAATTTCAGAAAGATGTAGGCTACTCTCGTATCATTTGTGTCACTGTTACACAATGGTCTTATCTTGTCAGTCTGGTCATTATTATAGCTTCAGGTTTCACATTTATGTATTGGCTGATGATCAGTGTTTCTTTCGATAGTATTCATAGTACCATTCATTTCTATAAAGCTATCCAGTAGCAATGCAGCTTCCAGTTCAGTATCAGATAGATTTCTCCACATTTTTTTAATTCAAGTATGTGGTATCTTCAGCAATACTGCCTCACGATCAAGTTGTAGAGTGTATTCCATTACGTTAATTGAACAACAAAATTCAATTTATGTGGGTGGAGGGGGGTCTATAGGAAACCATTGATTAACAATTAAAAAAAATACAGAACCACTCCTGGTACTAGGGATTTTATTAAGTAGCATACAATATCAAGTTGGGTATTATCTACTTTCTCTATATGTTAATACTATTTAAACTCTTTTTATGGGTCTATACATCTTAGTAATCTATATAGGTTTTTGCAGTGATCTTTTAAATGATTAGGACTTTTTAGCTGATTCAGAGAGCCTTAAATGATGTTGGGTCCAGTAAGTTCTCTGAAAAATCTTTGTTTTTTTAGGTACTGTTGATTTGGGGACTTTTTCTTTCTCAAAATTATGAAGAAAAGTTGTATTTACATGTACTTTATACACACCTTCTCACCTCCATCTCTATTTTTGACAAAAGACTCTTTTACATCAAATTGTTTCTCTCATGATATTAATATTTTCTTGAATGAGGTGTCATAGTGGGCAGCTTTGGATAAAGCCATTCACCTTTTTTATGCAGATAAAATGATAGGAGGTTACTCTAATATGGCTTTTTCAACTGTGCTGCCTGGAAATAGACCTTCATATATAGCCACAAGAAATTCTTTGTTATAATTTTAGGTACTAAATTCACTCTCTTATCTTGCAACTTGCTCCTAAATCGATAATTCAAACTGGATAGAATTACCATTGCAGTGATCTTCATCGGAGTTGTCTCCACAGTCATTAATCCCATTGCATATTTTCTCAAGCTGTAAGCAGATTCTGTCATTTCTGCATCTGTGAGGCCTTGAGGGTGGGCAAAGAAATTTTACTGAAAGAACAATAACAGAGAAAAACAAAGTGACTCTTTCGGGTGCATGGAGTTATTAAGAATGTACTTTGCTTTAAATCAGATAATCCGGCTTTTGTCTTGAGTCGGAAAATGTCTAATCTTGGAGACTAAAAAAAATATAATCTTTCGTTTTTGAAATCACTAATCACAGAAGGGTACATAGTTAAAAATTATAAAATGGGATAAGAAAGGAAGCAAGTTTCACGATCGGATTTACAGTTTTGATCTCACTGAATGTATGACATGATAAAATATCAACCTTTGGTCCTGGTTCTTTAACACTCTGTGTTCAAACACATATTCAGATATGTATTTAAAGTTTGTGAGGAAATCTTTGTTATTCATTTTAGTGTGTGCTTATAAAAGTCAGAAAAGTTTATCTATCCTAGTCTTCAGTAATCTGTCCCTAATTTAAAGGATATCTCTAATTGTTACTCATATGTAGATGTGTGCTTTGCTCTGTCCTTGGTACTGAATTGCTTCTTGAATTCTTCCTATAGCTCTTATATTCTTCCTATAAATTTACCTGTGCTTATATACTAAATTTTGTCAACTTTTTGCCTAGATCTGTGATTTTCAGAGTGTCTGGAAATACAATCTACTTAAAGTATTTTAACTGCAACAAATTCACTAGTCCGATAATAATGTCCTCTGACTGCATCAGTTAACATTTAAGATATGGCTATCACCATGGTTTTGTTAATGTCACATCATAGCAAGAAATTTGAAATTATTCTACATTCCTTACTATCAATAATTCATAACTTTATGTAGTTATGACACATTGTAGATACTGTCCCCAGACATATCATTTTCTTTCTAATCCCTAACAGTTACCATAAAAAATGTCTTAGTTTTAAAATCTCCTACAGAGCTATATCTTAAATATTTTCTGATACATTTCTCATGCTCAAAGAAACTACCAACCTAACACGTTATTCTTATCTCCTCTAGAGTAATCTATCTCTTTCCATGTAAGATTTAAGACACTTTGCACGCACGGCCTAATAGACATTTTATTATTTTGTCCTATACACTCCTTCAGCTTGAATTCTTATCTTTTTGAAGAGTCTACCTGTGTACTTCATGTCTGTTCCAGGACACAAGTGACTCTCATACAAGTCCTTGATTTAATTAAATCCTGTTATATTTTCAGGAAAATTCTTTTCTTTTGTAACCAGTTATGAATGTCTCTTGCTTTAAGTTTCATGTTGTTCCACATTTGAAGTTATTGTTATTTACCGACACCTTCCAGAATTTTATCAGCATATCTTCACTTTTGTACGTGAACAAAAGATTCAAATCAAATATGGTATCTATCTTCGGGTACCATGCAGGACTGGAAAAAGTTGTTATTTGAAGTCATAGAATTCTAGTGAAATCTCCAGGAAATTGGAGGGAAACACCTTTATGAGGTGGTCAGGGAGACTCCAGAGGTATATCAAACAAACAAACAAAAAAAGCTTATTTCCATGGTTCTTGTTCTTTACCACAACTAGATAAGTAAAACTTGTTTCTGAGATCATCAAAAACTTTTGTTGCCTTACAGAGAACCAAACTGTAGCTAAGGTGAAAGCCTCCTCTCTGACAGAGTGTTTTTGTAGCCCAGGAGTTACAGTCTTCTAGGTGAGAATATGTTTCTAAAGTATTCACACACTATGTATCTGAGTTGCCAGGCAATATGTGGCCAGTTGTGAATTAACGGTAATGCTATTGCGAACGTGGCCAAACATTCTCTGATTGAATTTTAACTCCACCCCAGAGAAACAATGCTGTGTGGTGATTTCTTCCAAAGTAGCGCATATATTTTTATATAGAAGCCCATTAAAACACAGGGTGTTCTAAAAAAGGTAAAACATTACATTCAACAGAAAAAAAAAAAAAAGAAAAAAAACCTCATAGGATGGAAGGGTGTTAAGATACTAGGTGTGCAAATGATGGCAAAAAAAGATTTATTCTAATGAAAGATCTTCAAGATTAGGAAGCGAGCAATTTACTGACTTCAGGAAAACAGTGAAGCTGACCAGATTCACTGATTTTTTTTCTCCAAGCATATGTCAGCAGTAATGATTACTGTAAGAGACTGAGAAGTCAACTTTCCTAGAAGGGACTTCAAGTAGCCAAACCACCTAGAAGAGACAGAGACCATACAGAATGCCTGAATACTCTCAGACCTGTCAGACTGCATGGTAGAAGTAGAAAACAGACAAATAAGCAAGAAGAAGTAGGGTCCAGCTGAACTGCCTGAAGAAAGTTCACACTAACCAAAATACCTGGAATGAACGTTTTTCAATTTGCCAAGCTTCCTGCAAATGGTTCTGTGAGTTCGCCTCAAGATGGTGGGCTTTTAATGATGTAGTTATCTTTGTTCATTTCTGCCTCTATAATTAACCCCTTACCATTCTGTAAACTAAGTAAACTCAACAATTCTCTAGGTAAGACTTTGGTGGTGTTTTTCATTTATTTTTGCTGTTGGTTCCCTATCTGCAGTGAGTAGACTGATCGTACCTCTCCAGGAATAGTGTCATACCAGGTAATTCATTGTTGGCATCACTGACTGGGAAAAAAATCATGTCAGTGCCATTTAGTTAAACAGACTTAGTGCCAATATGCCTTCTAAACACACACACACACACACACACACACACACACGTATCTTTCTTCTTTCTTTCTTTCTTTCTTTCTTTCTTTCTTTCTTTCTTTCTTTCTTTCTTTGAGACAAGGTTTATCTGTATAACACACCTACCTGTACTGGAACTTGCTTTGTTATATATACGGGAGTGTGAGTGTGTGTGTGTGTATGTGTGTGTGTGTGTGTATGCTCATCACAAAATGCTATTGAAGAAGTCTCTTTGTAGTAAATGATAGTGAGTTTAAAAGCTCATCCATACACAAAGTTTAAAGAATAAGTGATGGATGTGTGCTCAACCTTAAACACATATTGTTTAATTCCCTCTAAAACTCATGGAACCAAAGACAAAGAAGAGGAAATAAAAATCATAAAAGGCAGAAGATATGAGTAATGGATGCAAAATGCCACCTTCTCCCCAAGACCCAGGCATTGTAACCATGAACTCACAGGAGTGATAAATGCCTTCCCTGGATTTGGGCAAGAAGGAGCTAGTCAGTAACCAGGCATAATTAGAGGACTGACTCAGATGGCCCCACTTTTCACCACTGAATTATTTGCTACTGTCATGTTAATGGAGAAGGGGATTCAAAGCTTTGAGTTAAGTGCCACTGGTAACTTCTCCAGGCTCCAATACACAGTTCCTACACAGTAGTCACACATACTGTGATAGTTAAACTAAATGGAACATAAAATGAACCCAAATGGCACGGATCTAGGAAAGAGATGAGAAGGGAAGGTAGGAGGTTAATAAGGATGGGGTAAAATAAGAAAGGACAGGAAATGAGCTGTTGGTCCTTATGTGGATGCATTGTTTAAATCTTTACAGCTCTACTTGCTTCTACACACGAGATAACGACTAGTTTAAGATCCTTAAAGACTTGGCACTGTTTAAGAGTGTAAGGACTAGAGACAAGATAGCCCAGAGAACTAGCATAAATCAATTAGTAGTGGTCTTTAAAAAATAAAAATATAATGACTCCTAATAATAACCTGCAAAGTTGGTTATACTCAAAGATCTTACAAAATGTCTTACTCTGCTATCATCAGAGATGCTTCCTCCTTCAAAACACAAGATCAAGTGGAGAAAATAACAGCCAGAGAGAGAGAGAGAGACCTTGGAGCACACAATTCTAAATGGGACATCTCTATTAAATTTGTCACCTAAGACTTCAGAGAACGACTACATAGGCATCTCTGCTAACGCCTACTTTTGAGCTGTAGAGGAACATGAGTGTTCAAGTTTCTCCACTAAACTATGGTTTGCTCTGTCTCTTGGCTTTTACATTTTATTTTAGTCTCCAAATTATTTGTTTGTTTTTTTTAATTTGCATTATTTCCTTTCTCCTTTTCCTAGTTATATACCACTCAGACCAAGATGAAAATGTTACTTCACTTTTACTTCATTTATTTCAAGATGGGACAATTTTTATTCCATACTTTTTAAATCTTCATAATAAAATAAATATTTTTCTCTGTTAAGCTTTTATTCATCACGGTATTTTATCACAGTGACAGAAAAACAATGAATCCATGCACCTTTTATTTTCTGTCATTTTTGGAATAATATGGAGAAAGTGTTGTGAATTATTAAATGAACAAAGGAGGTCTTCTCACAAAAAAAATGCTATTTATTTTAGCTTCAATGACGTAGAAGATCCTATGGCTTGAATAACTCCACTTAATGTTTACACTGATGGGAGACAGGAGAGCATGACAACCCAGACACACTCAGATTTTACAATATTTTGCAGCTGTACTGCACGGAATACTCCTCAGAAGACATTTCCAGCACAAGAAATAGCCCAGGAGGGTGTGTCACTGCAGTATGGATGGTTAATAACCAGTTAACCAGTTGTTTCCAGTTCCTTTCATGGGTTTCATGGTCAAGTGGAATAAAAACGGAATGGGGAAATATAGTTCATTGAACATTAAGATGTTCTGAGTAAATCATGGTAGGAGAAGTCACATTTTGGTATATCATGATATAAATATATATAATGACTGGTAATGTTCTGGAGTCTGTTCTTGTAGAATTATTTAAAAAAATAAAAAAAAACTTTGCTCATTATCCATCAGTATTACCCACAGAAAAAAAATTTTGAAAAACTATTTTTCCTCTGAAATCATATAAAAAATGGATCTGCCTCCTGGTTATTTTTTCTCTCCACTGTTAAAACTAGCAGTCCAATGTCGTTAACTTTGAAAATGTATTACTTTATTTGTCTTCACATCATGAAACTTAAATGGACACATCCATATTACACTCCCCTTTAATCACTTGCGGTACTATTTAATTATATCTGATGTAGAGGTATTTTCCTTTAAATCACCTCTCTTGTTGAGATTACATTACAAAAGAATGATAAGGAAGAGATTTATAAAAACATAAAAAATATTTATGCTGATAATATCAAATACTGCAATTTTTCACTGTATATATACCCAGAAAATACTCATCAAGATTAATGTGTACATAGAGAAAGAAGTTTGTGGGGTGGTTGTTGCTTAGCAGTGTTGCTGTTGTTATTTTGTTTGTTGTTGGTTTGCAAGTTTTTAAGTTTTAATTCTGATTGGCTAACATGATTTCTTATATATTATGCATTGGTTTCTGAAGAGTCTTTGCAGTAAATTTTTATCTCTGACATTATGTTATTTGAACATTCACATTATTTAAACTAATTATTAAAATGTTTTATACTAAATCATCCATTGATGTGAAGCCAAAAATATTAAATGTACCTCACTCAATTCTAATGTTCGTCTACTTTAGGTAAATACTTCTAAATAGTGTATACTTTTTGTCCTGAATAGTGCATATTTTTTGTCCTGAATAGTGCTGCCATGACAGGTAGACATAAGTGTGTTGCCAATAGAGTTATTAACTTCTGACAGCGTGATATCTTTATTACCTGGTGAAAAACTATATATGACTCTGTACCCTGTCTAACTGTCCCCAAGTATGTGGCATCTGTAGATCATCTCAATTCTTCCCAGTGCCCTTCAGAATGTGCAATGACAGCCACAGAAGAGACCATACCACACATGTCTGGGGTTTCATCTGAGTTGTCTCCACAGTCGTCTTCTCCATCACAAACCCAGAAATGGAGCTTGCAAAGGGAGTTATTACACAGGAACTCATCAGCTCTGCAGATACTTCCTCCTTCAGTTTTAAGGAAAAAGATGAGAAAATTAATAGTGCATGCGGAAGGTTTCAGCATCCTCTATTTGTTCTATTATCTACTGCTTTATTCCTTCATATTTCTTTCCTGCATAGTACCAGAAACAGGCAATTTACAAATGTTTTTCTTTAACAGCTTATTCCTAATTATACCAACCAAAATATCTTTATATTATAATAAATATATCACATTTTGTTTAGGGAATAACAAAAGATAAAGAAGAATATTTTATAAAATTTAATTTATCTTCAATTTAACACATTTTGACTACAATATAAAAGCTCATATTGTTTAAAATATGAATTTATATCACCATGTTCTTTTGGGAAATTAAAAGCAACAGCAATAACTTGCAGTTTGAGATGGCCTTTGCCATAGCTCTGATCAACAGCTGAAGGGGAGGTATTTCGTTCCTGGAGCTGGAATTTTAATTTGAAAAATATGGCTTCCTGGAGGAGGACTGTCCCCTGTGTAGGGTTACTCCAATTAAGATTGTGTGTGTGTGTGTTATATCCATAAGGATTATAAAATTGTAGGTTTCTGATGTGGGAATAAAGAAACTGCCTTGGCTTGATAGGGTAGAACTTAGTTAAGCGAGGAGGAATGAAGTGAATGCTGGAAGGGCACAGTCAGAGAGATGTTATGGACCTGCTGCCAGAGTCAGACATATCAGAACTTTGCTGGTAGGCCACGATCTCATGGTGATATACAGATTAATCAAAATGGGTTAAATTAAGATGTAAGAGGTAGCCAATAAGAAGCTAGAGCTAATAGGCCAAGCAGTGGTTGAATTAATATAGTTTCTGTGTGGTTATTTCAGGTCTGGGTGGCCGGGATGAACAAGTGGCTTTCTTGCAACAGGTTTCTATCTGGTTTTTAAAAACATCCTAATTACTGCTGAAGACACCACATATTTTGGTAATAGGAAGTGGAGAAATTAAGTTGGTGCTGATCATGAAGCTTCCTCTTTAGTGGTTAGCTTTAAAAGTTAAGAAAAAAAGTTGCTAGACAGACAGTTGTAGGAGAAAATGTTATCTGTGAATTTACCTCTTTAAAAATATGTAAGTTACAGTTACAGTAATGACTGGTATGGAAAGATATGGCCAGGGTTATAATAATGGCATGGATGCTATCTAGGCATTAACCATTGTTTTCTGATTGGACTGATTGCCAACTGTATAGGAAGAAGTGAACAAAAAGTAGCACAAATCTGGGAGATAACTCATGGCTGGGGAGCTCACATTTTCCAGGATAATCTGACTATTATTTCATCACACTGACATAGTATCTATGGCCCTATAACATCATTTCATTATCTCTATACAGGTAGATTAGAGCAACTCTCCAACCTCACTGTGAAGTTTCTTTATGTAGTGCAGGACAGAAACTCACAATTGATCAAAGTGAAGTGACAAAGTTTCTGTGGAGTCCTCAAAAATAATTGGGACATCTATATGATACCCTTACCCCAAGACTCAGGGACCATCTTGGAAGAAAGAGTGAGAATATTGTACAAATCCAATGAGAGTAAAAAACAAGGTTAAAGGTGGGTCTTGATGGTGCATGCCTGTTATTCCAGCACTTGGGAGGCAGAGACAGGCATGGTTCTGTAAGTTCAAGATGAGCCTCGTATACAGAGCAAGGACCAGGACAGCCAAAAGTACACAGAGAATCTCTGTCTCATAAAACCAAATCAAAGCAAACAAAATAACCAAACAAACAAAACCAAAAAAAAAAAACATAAACAAAAAGCAAACAGATTATAACAATGTCTTCTCTATATTGATAGGACTGTACTCATGGGCTCAGCAACTGCATTCTATGTTTACCTGTTCAAAGCTTGAAAAGGAAACAAACACATATTCTGGCATGGATGGTAGAGACCCTCGTGAGCTCTCAACCACACTTGAAGAGCTTTTGACAGTTAATGGCTTCGACTGGAAGAAATTAAGCTTTGTTATTGTTTTGTTAAGTATCTGGCTTCTGGTAGTTAGCCCATGTTCCAGTAGATGGCCTACATCCCTAATTATATTGCTAGAAGAAAATAAGTTCACTGAGCCATAAAGAAAGAGAAGAAGAAGAAGGAGAAGAAGAAGAAGAAGAAGAAGGAGAAGGAGAAGGAGAAGGAGAAGGAGAAGGAGAAGGAGAAGGAGAAGGAGAAGGAGAAGGAGAAGGAGAAGGAGAAGGAGAAGGAGAAGAAGAGCAGCTTGAAGTAAGAGGATGAAGAAGAGGAAGATGATGGCAAGGACAATGACATGAAGATTGGAGAGAGTTGGCAGATCTAGGAGGAGTTAGAGGGATAAGCGGAATGTGAATTTTATTAAAAACCATTCTACATGTTATGAAATTCTCTAACAAATTGTTATTTTTTTTAACTTGTACTTCTATTCAACATCGAAAAAGAATAAGCAGGGTTAATTTAAATTCCTCCTCCCTTAAACACTGTCCTACTCCTTATTTTATTATACAAAAACTTTATGGCATTGTTAAGACATTTTTGCAATATAAACAATTATTTCATAGAGATGGAAATACTTTGTCCATGTCATTTATTATTTTTTCTTTCAAAATATGTGCAATCAGGCTTTACTTTTGTATGTTTAATATTTTCACAAAAAATGAAAATCACGTCAAATATAAAACTTTTGAATATAATACTTTTTTGTCAATACCACATGCAAAGAACTCAATGAACTAACAAATTTTGATTCTTTGGACAGATAAGAAACACAGAACAGATTTCTGTGGTCATTGGGCACTATGGGTTTCTATGCTTCTCTGGACAACCTATTAATTTTACATCAATATCCTCATCTATGAAAAAAGCATAATAAAGTAACTTATGAACCCATATTCACAAACACTTCCAAATCAAGCAACACAGAGATACAAATTCAGAATTAAGGTGAACAAATAGGATTATTTTCCTAGTAGGAAATGATCAGGATTTTTATGCCTGTTGTGAGTTACAATACAAGTTCAGTGTGTGATAGGAACTTGGAAATTTTCACATAATTGACTTTAAAAACAGCCTGCTATGATCTGTTGTAGACATGCTTACAGGAAGAAAGTTTCAGATATATTGCTCTGAAATTTGAGTGACATTTAAAGCAGTGGCTAGGAAATTCTGCAAAATTTCAAAAGTGGAACCTGTTTAGCTTACATTGCCATCTTTTAAAACCACATAAGTCTGAGACATATAGAAGGGCAGGTGCTCAATGCATCAGAGAGTGGACTGATTGACATTCACAGTTAAGGCTTCCAATTCCCATAGAATTTTCTAAAATACTACTTTACTTCAAGTGTCTGTAACACTAAACTCTAAATTATTATAATCTAAAAGTAATCTCAATTATCAAAAATCATACAACCTAATATATAGCATTTAAAATTTTCTCTGAAAACAATACAAAGGAAAATACATGTGACTTTCTTATCAAAAAGAATCTAAACACATTCTTTGTGTAGTGGCATATGCCTTAATTCCAGCACTTGAAGCAATAGTACTTAATCCTGGGGACAATATTAGGTAATATAGCTACATAGATAGACTGTTTTCCAAAAAGGAGGAGGAGGAATGAAGAAAGGAGTGAGAGAGGGAAGAAGAGACACACAGAGAGAGACAGACAGAAGGACAGACAGACAAACAGATAACATGAATATGGAATTCAAGTATGCATTGCTTTAATTCCAAATCAAAATCTGTAGATTATGTAGTAGAGTCAAATTGTTTGGATAAGAATGGTTTAAATTACTAATCTCATTGCATGTTCTATTTTACAACAAATTAAATTCAGTCATGTTTATGAACTCTGACATATTTTACCTTTAAAAAATTCTATTTGTAGTTTATCTGTATTGTTGAAAGGAAAGGTTATCTCCCTAAGTTATTGAGTTAGATTTCATTTTATTTGGATATGCTCAGAGGGAACTGGAAATAGCACTGCTTTTTTTTATTAAGAATAGAAAAGAAATTAAATTATATTTGTAACAGTAAGCTAAAGGGTTTTTTTTTGGGGGGGGGTTTCGAATGCTAAAGGTTTTTGTGATAGCCTACTAATGACTTCAGACTGTACCATAAAGAATTCGTATTTCAAACAATGCATCATGGGACTCTTGGCATCCTGCATTTATTACAATGCTTAATTCTCAAATGACATGAGGTGCAAAGAAGCAACAGAAAAGGTGCAATTTAAAGATATTCGTTAGATTAACATTTCAGTTGCTTAGTTATATTTGTGATCAATTCAATAGATGATTAATAGGAAAATAGAAAACATAATACATGCTTGACAATGAAGATTCTGAATTATAACTGTGATGCTCAGAGCTTCACCCAGCTTCGCAAGAAAACTGATCAAGAGGACCATACAGGAGGTAGCCATTCATAGTTGTCATATGGTTTTGGGTTGGCAGAAGTTTTGATATGGAATAATATATTAAAAAGCATATAATCAGATTCCATTCTTTGAACTTGAGTTTTCTCAAAGAATGCTGTAAATTGTTTTTTTCTACAAATGCCAGAACAAGTAGAACCAAGAATGAAAGTTCAAGCCACAATAAACATCAGGTTCTTTAGGATCATAGACTCTATCTTTTAAAATACAAGTGCTGCTGTTAATTCCATCAGGTTTGGAACATTATTCTTGTATACTAACTAACCAAATCTGAGTCTTTGGAAAAATGTATTATTCTGAACCTTAACTTTATGTGTGTGTGTGTGTGTGTGTGTGTGTGTGTGTGTGTGTGTGTATTAAACTACATATAAGGTTAAAGCCTAAAGTGAGCTTGACATCTTCCATTACTGCTTCATAGCTCGCCCTTTGAGTAAGAGACTCTCACTGGATATCTAGTTCACCATCTTGACTGGAATGCATGTGTCATAAGCTCCTGAGAGTTACTTATCTCTATTCTCCCAACACTGGTATTGCAGGTATGCACCCATTTGGGCTTTATATCGCTGCTAGGTATCAGAATTAAGGTCCTTTGCTGCTCTTATCCTCTTGTACTTAATGCATCGATCCATCTTACACACACACATGTACACATACACACCTTCCTTGGTTTCCAGGATACCATTTGTTAGTGGACGTGTCCCACTTCAAGGTGACAGGACATCAATTATAATAAAAGGAAGGTTTATTTTAGCTTTCTAAAATCTAAAATCTCAAGATCTGAGAAGTATTTATCAATATCAAAGTTACTTCTTCAGATAAAATTAAACACTATAATTGTCAACACTTTTAAAATACGTTTGGAAGCCTATGGTGGTATCATCTCTTTTAATAAAATTTAAGGTGTTGAAAGGTAAAATTCACTGGGAGAAAGCTGTGATATAATTACAACAGCTACCATATAAACAAACAGACAAAAAAAAAAACAAATCATACAACCTGTGTTTCAGGACATAATTTTTTTTAATTAACTTACAACAACAAAACTGGCTGTTTTAGGCATGATGTACAAGAAAACATAGTTTCAAAAAATTGCTATTCAAACAGCTATAAAAAAATTCATACTAAAATTGAAAATGATCTTCCAGAGTGAAAAAAGTACAAGGCATCGTCTCAACAACATGACAAGAAGAAAATGTCTGACACAAATTAAAAGTTACATATCATAGAGGTGACAACTTGGTACAATCCAAAAACCACGTGATCCTTCCACTCTTTCAGAGTAAGAAAAGCCACATAGAAGCGAGGCAGATGTAGAACCTGGAGAACATGTGAGCAGTCTAGAGAACTCTAGAAGCATGTCTTGTATGACTATTGTGTCCTCTCTTTACAGATGCTGTGTCCTGTTTTCTTAAATACTTATCATTTTTCTACATAGGCTATGTCTTGACTCTACAGAGGCTGTTGTCATCCATCCTCCCACCCAGATGCTGTGTCATCTGTAGCTCACATTTTAGCACTGAACTTACGTCTAGTCTGGAGAAAGCCTGCCATCCAGTACTCTATATAAACTCTTACATCTGAGTGAGTTTTCTCTCATTGTGCATAGTTTGGGCTTACATCCTGCTTCAAAATTTTGTGGATTTTTTTTATTTACTAAAGGGAGAGTGGAATGGAAGCAGAAAGAACTAAAATAATTATTCATAGATCCTTTCATTTGCCTATTCTGTAGATACTATCCCACAACATAACTTCCATTCTCTCATTTATGAAGACTCGTACAGATAGACACACAATCACCACCATCACCACCACCTTACCTCTGCCACAATTCTCTTCATCGCTGCCATCCACGCAGTCATAAATTCCATCACACAGCCATCGAATCGGAATACAGTATGCTTTATTTTTGCAACGAAACTGATCTTCCTTACATTCTATAACACAGTCCATCTGCTCAAACACAGTGGGAAAATAGTGGTCTTCATTAATGTTGATGGAATCACTAGGAAATTCACAATACTAGATGTCAGCTATAGAGTGAGATTTAACTTTGTCTTAATGAACACAACCTCTACAAGCAAAACCATGCTTTAAGATACAGACAGAATGAAGAACCTTCTATTTTCTGTAGAAATTATATACCCGTAAAACATACAGCTATATAAAATTTCAGATAGTTCTGATAGTCAAACTTCTGCTTATTTTTTTCTTGCACTTGTTTTTTCAACCCCAGTTCAAGTAATTCAAAACTTGAAACAAATGATATTTTTACCTCATCTGAACCATCAGCACAGTCAGGTTCGCCATTACATTTCAAAGACGCTGACAGACATCCTCCGTTGGCACACATATATTCACTTGATGAGCAAGCAGGAAAGGCTAAACAATTAGAAAGCTGAAGTTTAGATTAGCAAAAATGATGACTGATACAGAAGGTAAAATATATACAAACATATGCAACTATGAATTCATGTGCAGACTAAAATTAGGTTATGTTATTTAAAAATGTTCAACAACTAGCATTAGGAACCATTTAAATTGTTATTTACACTATTTTTTTATAGGCAGGACATTTCAAAGGTGTAATTGGCTGTGATGTGAAGTAAGGACTTATTACACTAGACTTAATGAACAAGAAAAATCATTGAGATCCTTTTCTGTTCATTATGAAGAGTTAAGTGAATTTCTCACAGTTTTAAATTATCATAAAAGTCTACTTTCATAATGAAAAAAAAAACCATTTAGTAGCTATGAGACCAATTCTGTAGATTTTATATTCTTTCTTTTTCTTTTTTCTTTATTATTTATTTAGTTTTTTTTTTTGTATAAAGGATTTTATTACTTTTTCCATTTCTACCAAGTTACTAACTCTTCATGAATACAGTGGTTGGCTGTATGACTTCATGCCCCCCAAAGGACTCTGCTGAGAATATAGAGAACCGCTGCCAAACTTCCAGTCAGGACAATCATCAAAAAGAATGTCCTATGCAAATTAGGGTATACCTAACATTGGGATATATCAAACACACTTAAAACTGGCTTCTATCCTCATTCTATTTTTTTTGTTTTGTTTTTTTTTTGTTTTCTTTTTTCTTTTTTTATTGTTTATTTATTTATTAACGATTTCTTCCTTCTCCCCGCCACCACCTCCCATTGCCCTCCCCCTCCCCCATCAAGTCCCCCTCCCTCATCATCCCTAAGAGTAATCCGGGTTCTCTGCCCTGTGGGAAGTCCAAGGACCACCCACCTCCATCCAGGTCTAGTAAGGTTAGCATCCAAACTGCCTAGGCTCCCCCACATTGTAGCACCGGACTGAAATCTCAAGGTCCAAATCAAGAACAGGAGACAGAGCATGAGCAAGGAACTCAGGTCCGCGAGGGGTGCACCCACACACTGAGACAATGGGGATGTTCTATCAGGAACTCACCAAGGCCAGCTGGCCTGGGTCTGAAAAAGCATGGGATAAAACTGGACTTGCTGAAAATAATGGACAATGAGGACTACTGAGAACTCAAGAACAATGGCAATGGGTTTTTGATCCTACTGCACGTACTGGCTTTTTTTTTTTTTTTTTTTTAAAGAGTTTCTTTGTGTAGTCCTAGCTATTGTGGAACACATTCTATACATCTGACTGGCCTCAAATTTACAGATCTTCCTTCCTCTGCCTCCCAGGTTCCGAGATAAAAGGTGTGTACCACCTTGTTGGGCAGGTATTTTTGTTCTTGAGCAGAGTTAAGTGGATAAATTACTACCATATCCCAGTTTCAATTAATTATCATATAATTTGTGATAGCTTAATTTTTGGATTTTAAGGCTTTTAATGAGACTTCTAGTGTTTGACCTTATATTTGGTAATGATGTGTCTTAAATTACTTTACAATCAGTCTGAGGTCTAATTGCTTAAGCAAAGGTATAAAAGGCACCCTTGAGTTTCAATTGTTTTATAGAGCAGTTTTGTCTAGCAAATCTGATAGGTACAATGGCTAAGAATACATCTGGAAACAGAAAGAAAAACATGATCCATTTCAATACAGATCATAGCTTGAGCAAAGTTCACAGCAGTGAGTAAACTGTTTCTAGGGCCTTGTCTCCCAAGTCTATGCTTTTGTACTTATACACAAATGATATCATGGTCTTTTGAATTTGTTTTCCTATAAAACATCATAACTGAAATATCTTGATAAGCATCTTATATTTAATGAGCATAATTTAGAATCATGTTTAAAGAACAGAAACATATGAACTAAATTATTTTTCTATACCCTTTATGACCTTCTAATTTTCATTTGACTTGTTATGAGTCATAAATACAAAAGAATGCATGTGCATCTCAGCTGGCCCATGCAACCGCTGCCATCTGTTTCAGAACCTCACCTTCTGTGACTAAAACCTTGATACTGCATTTAAATCAAATTTCATTTTATAATAAGTGAGATCAATTCCAAGACTGATTTTTGGACCCCATACATAACTAGTTATTTTATCTGCCAAAGTGTCTTTGAAAAACAGGAAGATACACAAAGAACTAATTCACAGATACTTCAATTGATCTTTAAAAGTCAGTATCATGTGGATCTGTGCCAGAGTTTTCTGGACAAAACATATTGATTTAAATTGAATCAAGTTTAAAATAGCCAGTAATTTAGATTTCCTACTCTCATTTACCTGGCTCACAGTTCTTCTCATCTTCTCCATATTTACAATCTTCATGCCCATCACACTTCCATTTTGCTGAAAGGCATTGACCATTGGAACACTGAAACTGATCTTTGGAACAACTTGTTTCACAATTTTTCTGCCAAATAATAACAGAGAGATAATTAAATTAATTGTTTTAAGAAAAATATCTGCAAAGCCAAAAGACAACAACGTTTATAAGGGTTTAAAAGTCACAAGAACGACATAAGATGTAGCATATGTTCATTGCTGGCCTGTGAGTACAAGAGACAGATAATAATTTCAGTTTTTTCTGTGAATAGTCTTACTTTTTCAATTTTTCAATTTTTATTTTTAAGTTAAAATATAATTACTTCATTTTTCATTTCCCTTTTCTTCCTTCATATCCTCCCGTGTTCTCCCTCCCCTCTCTACCTCTTTATTTCATGGTATCCTTTTCTTAAGTTCTTCTTGAACCCTCTTTGGCCATCAATTGTACCTCCACACATGTGTACATGCAAATATACATGTGAAGAAATAAATTACTTGCAAATTGTGTACATGTGAAGAAATTAATATCTTTGTAAAAAGGTGATCAGACTTTTCAAATGCAATTCGAAGAGAGTTGTCCTTTGTGGAATAACACCTATGGGACTGTAACTACTTTTAGCAAATCAAGACTTAACATTGCTTATGTTTAAAAGAAAAGGTTCTTTTTTTTCTTTTCTTACACTAAAGGCAGTACAGTTAGGAAAGTGTCCTTTTATTATATCCAACAACAGTCTCTTCCAGATAAGCCATATTTTACACTTGCATCCCAGGGCTGGTATCTGTCACCCAGATTTGAAAGTTCTGAACGTAAATACAAATTCAAATTATTGGGACATTCCTTTTTAAAGAAAGAGACCAACAATATGTCTGCTATCGTGTAGCTCAAGAACTCAATTCATGTCACCCGAAGAAGGTGAGGAACAGACTGGAAAATATTTATCCTCAATTACAGTCATTTCAACTTTTAGTAACTAAAACACACAAATTTGTGGAGTCCTTGGTTGGCGAGCTACTCTTTAACATGAGACATGCCCTATAGTGGTTGATAAACTGTTATTACACTAGAGAACACTGATTTCCCTCATCCAGAATATATGACAGTCCAGTGGTTATCATAAGATAAAACAAAATCTAGAACATTGAAGTTGGAAAAGACAGATCAAGAGAAGGAAAGGAGACTAAGAGTAGGCCAAAGAGTTAGAGACCTATTCATTTGCATCCACTAATCCCATAGAAACACTTATCTGGAAGCCATACTCTAAATGCAGAGAACCTGGTGAAGACCCGAGAAGGCTCTATGCATGTTGCTTCAGTCACTGTGAGATCATATGAGCTTTGCTCATGTTGATTTAGAGTGTATTGTTTTCTTGTTTTCTTCCATCCGTTCTGGCTCTTACATTCTTTCTGCCTCATGTTCTATAGGGTTAGCTGAGCTATGATGTTTATGGACCATTTAGGATTGATATTTCAAGGTTTATCTTTCTCTCTGCATAATGTCTGGCTATGCGTCTCTATATTTGTTCATATCTGCTGCAGGAGGATGCTTCTCTGATGATGGTCGAGGAAGGAAAAGATTTGTTTCCCTGAGTCAGGGATATCTCAATATGGATGATTGTTTTCTAATTCTATCCATTAGACTGCCAATTTCACGATTTCATTGTTTTACTGGCTGAACGATACTACATTGTATAAATGTAACACATTTTCTTTATCTATTCTTCTGTTACTGGGCATGTAGTTGTTTACAATTTGTGACTATTATGAATAGAATAGAATAGAATAGAATAGAATAGAATAGAATAGAATAGAATAGAATAGAATAGAATAGAATAGAATAGAATAGAGATGATCATGGTTGAGCAAGTGTCTTCGGTTGTATTGCTATGAAGAGACACCATGACCTCAAATACTTTTATAAAGGAAAATAATTAATTGGGGATGGCTTACAGGTTTAGAGGTCTTTTATTATCATGGCTCAGAAGCAGAGACAGTACTGGAGAGAAAGCTCTTAAGTTCTATAGCTAGAGCAGCAAACTACAAGAAAAGAGAGGAGAGAGAGAGAGAGAGAGAGAGAGAGAGAGAGAGAGAGAGAGAGCTCTGTAGACTAGGATGGCCTTGAACTCAGTGATTCATGAGCCTCTGCCTTCAGAGTGTTGGGGTTAAAGGTATATATCACCATACGTCACGCTTTCCTTTCTTTCCTTTCACTCTCATGTAATTGTTCTTCTCAAGTGGAAACTGAGCTGAATGGTGTCTTGATCTGAGATCAACACTCCTTTTATTTCACTTCACATGAGGCTTTTCTTTAAAATTTTACACTTTCCAGTGCTCCTTTTCTCTTCAAACTGTACATTTTGTATTTTTCCATGTTCAGCTTGCTCCTTGTCATCATAAATCTATATAAAATTGGCCACTAATAACCACATGACACAGTCTACACTATGCTTCTTTTAAATCTCTGCAAATGCAATTCTTCCAAATCTTTTCACTTTAACTTCAGGCAGACTTTTCAGACAATGGTAAAAGCAGTCAGATTCTTTGCCAAAATATCACAAGAATGATTTCTAGGACACATAATAATATTTTTTCTGAAACCTTTTGAGTCAGGCACTCACACTTCAAATCACCCTTGGCATCAATGTCGTTCAGGTTCCTACTACTATGGCCCAGTAAGTCAGGCTCAAGGCATTCCAATGCTTTAACCAAAAGTCCTAAAATACTGTTGACAAAAACATGGTCAGGACTCTCACAGCAATACCCAAGTCCCCAGTACCAATTTCTTCTCAGTCAATGTTCTTTTGCTGTGAAGAAACACCATGACCACAGAAATGCTTATAAAAAACAAACAAAAACAAAACACAACAAAAACAACAAAATGCATTTGATTGGGACTGGCTGACAGTGCAGAGATTTAGTCCATCATTGTCTTGGCTGGAAGTATGGTGGCATGCAGGAGGACATGGGGACAGAGAGGACCTGAAAGTTCCACATAGAGAGGTGTTGGCAGCAGGAGGAAACAATGAACCACTTTGCTGGAGCTTCTGAAACCTCAAGCCTGTCTCCAGTGACATACTTCCTCCAACAATGTCACACCTGCTCCAACAAAGCTACATCTACCAATAGTGTAACTCCTTATGTTCTTATAGGGTCCATTCTCACTCAAGCCACCACATGTGGCTTAGCTGAATCTTAATAGATATGTATGATCGTGCACATGAGGAACCACCACAGTAATTTCTATAGTGGCTGTATAATTTCCCACTTCCACCAGTAATATATGAATTCTGACTCTCTACATCTTTGCCTGAATTACATGTCACTGCTTTGTTGCTGATCTTAGCTATTCTGCCAGGTATAATATCAAAAAAGTTTTGATACACTATATGGCTTCTGGAAATTGAACTCAGGACCTCTGAAACAGCAACAAGGGCTCATAACTACTGAGGCATCTTTCCTATCCACAGCAAGGCAACCCAGGTAAAAAAGACAAATACTGTAGGTTCTTATTTTTATAAGTGGTTATTAGACATAAGACAAAGGATAACTAGACTTCAATCCACAGCTCAGGAGAAGCTAGGTAACAAGGAAAGCCCTAAGAGGTACACATGAATTGCCCTAGGAAGGGAAATTAGGTGAGATCTCCTAGGTAAACTGGGGATGTGTTGGGAGCAGTAAAAGGGAAGAATGGAAGATGAGAATATGGGGTAATGGGATGATTGAGGGGGGAGACCAGCAGAGGAGGAGAACAATGAAAGAGAAATCTTTATAGAGAGAGCTTCTGTGGGGTTAGGGAGAAACCTGGTGCCTGGGAAATTCCCAATACACAAGTATAACTCCAGCTAAGACTTCTAGCAATAGTGGAGAGAGTGACCGAACTGGCCTTCTCCTGTAATCAGATTAGTGAATACCCCAACTATTCAATAACTGATGTAACTATATGCAGAGATCCATAGCCAAGCACCAGGGTGAGCTCTGGGAAACCATTCAAAGAGAGAGAGAATATAAGCAAGGGAGGTCAAGATCGTGATGGAGAAATCTACAGAGACAGCTGAACCAAGCTCGTGGAAACTCATGAACTAGGACTAAGACTGACAGCTGTGAAGCTTCCACGGGACCAAACTAAGCCCTCCATATGTGGGAGACCGTAGTGAAGTTTGCACTATCTGAGGGGTCTCTGGCAGTGGAACCAGGATCTACCCCTAATAAATCTGTAGATTGCTTTTAGTAACATTTTTACTATGTTAATCATAATGATTAATGAGAATGGAAGATCGTCCTATTTTTTGGCATCTTCTGCAATGTGTTTCTTCAAAGACTTAAAGTTTTTATCATGCAATTATTTCATTTGCTAGGGTAGAGATACTCCAAAATATTTTATATTATTGTGAGAAGTGATTTTCCCTGATTTCTTTCTCAGATCATTTGTCATTAGTATATAAGAAGTCTACTGATTTGTGTGAGTTAATTTTCTATTCAAATACTTTACTGAGTTTGTTTATCAGCTATTGCACATTCCTATGAAATTTCTGGTAATTTATGTATATTATCATATTGTGTAAATCTAAAGATACTTTCCAGGTTTTCCCCCCGCCGTGATCTCCTTCAGTTGTCTTATTTTTCATGGTAAAGTTTCGATTACTATAATGAATAGGTGTGGAAAGATTGGATAACATTGCCTTCTTCTTCAGATGGATACGGGAGCAGCGAAGTATATATCCTATCTAAGGGAGCCATCTTAGGGTTGGCAAGAGACTTGACTCTTGAGGGGTTCGCAGGTGTCCAGGAATATGTCCCCAGCTGGTACCTTGGGCAACTAAGGAGAGGGAACCTGAAATGACCCTATCCTATACTGATGAATATCTTGCATATCACCTTAGAACCTTCATCTGGCGATGGATCGAGGTAGAGACAGAGTCTCAATTTGGAGCAACGGTCTGAGCTCTTAAGGTCCAAATGAGGAGCAGAAGGAGGGAGAACATGAGCAAAAAATCAGGACCACGAGGGATGCACCCACCCACTGTGACAGTGGAACTGAGTTATTGGGAGCCCACCAAGGCCAGCTGGTCTGGGACTGAATAAGCATGGGTTGATTCCGGACTCTCTGAGCATGGCGGTCAATGAAGACTGATGAGAAGCCAAGGACAATGGCACTAGGTTTCGATCCTAATACATGAACTGGCTTTGTGGGAGCTTAGCCTGTTTGGACGCTCACCTTTCTGGACGTAGATAGAAGGACCTTGGTCTTCCCGCAGGGCAGGGAATTTGGACTGCTCTTCAGTATCGAGAGGGAGGGGGAATGGAGTGGGGGGAGGAGAAGAGGAGTGGGGATAGGGGGAGGGAAGTGGGGGGAGGGCAATATTTGGGAGGAGGGGAGGGAAATGGGAAATGGGGAGCAGGTGGAAATTTTAATTAAAAAAGAATAAAAATAAATAAATAAGTAAAAAAAAAAAAACTAAAAAAAAAAAAAAAACATTGCCTTCTTCACTTCTCCACTAATTTTAGTGGAATTAATTTGTGTTTCTCTTTATTTAAGCTGGTATTTGCTATATACTTGCTGTAAACTGACTTTGTTTTATTTAGATATGTCCCCTGTGTCCATAATCTGTCTAATAATTATATTATGAAAGAGAGTTGGATTTTGTCAAAGGACTTTTCTATATCTAATGAGATGACTATGTGTTTTTATTTTAACTTGTTTATAGGGTGAATTACATTTATTGATTATGTATGCTGAGCCATCTCTGAATCTCTGGTGTGAAGGCTACTTGAACATGGTGGTTGATCCTTTCAGTGTGTTCATGAACTTGATTAAGTTTGCAAGCATTTTATTGACCATTTTTGCACATATGTTCAAAAGGAAAATTGGTCTATAATTTGCTTTCTTTCTTGAGTTGTTATGTGATTTAGATTTATTGGTAACTGTGGTCTCATAAAATAAATTGGAAAATGTCCAATATGTTTTTTTCTGTAGAATCTTTGGAGAAGTATTGGCATTAACTCTTCTTGAAGACTGATAGAATTCTAGACTAGGTTATTTTTTCTAGCTTTTTATTTATTTTTTTATGCAACATAAGGGTGGATCTTGTTTTCACATAAATTGTGTTAGTTTCTGGATTTTTATTAAGAAGATGACACCATTGAATGAGAGCTATCAAATTACAATGAATTTTTTCCTATTATTTTGCTTGTTGCTGTTGACGATGGTGGTGGTGTGTGTTTGTGTGTACTCCCTTTCTTTTGATTTAGTTAGTCTGAGATTATTTTTCCCTGTATGTAGCTAACTTCTATAGAAAATGTCTTTACATTCTTTACCTTCTATCACTTTTTATAAAGTTAGATTTGTGATAGGTACTTCTTAAACTTAAATATATCATGAATTTCTTCATCTACTGTGTTTGAAAGTATTGTTGGGCATAATAATCTGAGCTGGCATTAAAGTCGAAGCTATTCTTTTCCTTAGAGTCTCCATTCAGTACTCAGGTGTAATACTAATACTTCTGCTTTTATATGTTTCATGGTCTTTCTTTTCCTTAATGGTTTTACTATCCTTTCTTTGTTTGGTACATTTATAGTTTTGATTATAATGTGCCAAAGGGATTTCCTTTTCTTGTGCAGTCTATTTGGTGTTCTATATGTTTCTTGTATGTTAATAGACATCTTTAATTTCGAGAAAACTTATTCTAAGAGTTTTGTTGTAAGTATTTTATGTTTTGACCTGCATTTTTTATTTCCCTTATTCCTATTATTCTTAGATTTAGTTGTTTTACACTTTCCCATATTTCTTGGATATTTTGTGCCAGGAGTATTTTGTTTTTTCCTTTTCTTTAACCAATATATCTATGCACATTGTGTTTTCAGTGGCAGGATTCCTTCTTCCATCTGTTTTATTATAATGGTGAAGCTTGCCTCTGTGGTTCAAAATTGAGTTCCTAATTTTTTATTTCCAGATTTCCCCCAATTTGGTTTTTCTTTATTGATTCTATTTCTACTTTCTTATTAATTTCCTTCCACTGTTTGTTTATTTGTTTCCTTCTTGAGGACCTCTATCATACTTATAAAAGCTGTTTCAAGTTTTTTTTTTTATTTTTTACTTATAGTTCAACTATTTGAATATTCAGGGAGGAACACATATAAAACAAACAAGAAGCCTAGGGAAGTCTACTTCACACTGTCATCCATTTTTCTCCTAGTGTTCGCTCTCATGCCTCATCTCTTTTCCTCTGAACTGATCTTTTTACCGTTTAGTTGTTTGTGAGTCAATTTTTCCATTATGATATTTCCTCCTAAATCACTATGCAATGGTCTGTCATTGTGGCTACTTCTGCTTGCTCACGGACAGATTTCATTAGAAGTCAAAGAAGATAATATATATACTGTAGGAAATCTCCCAGATATTTGTGGGGAATGAGATAATCGAAAGTGATATTCACTTGCCATGGTTTGAAGATTGGTTTTAATAAGCTGTACAGCCCAAGCATCTTTGTGGACTAATATTTTTCTCTTGCATAGAAGTTTCTATTTTTTACAATCTGTACTTTTTCCTTTCCTACAAATGGCTTAGGAGCTCACAGCTATAGACATTCCTGGGGTAAAGAGGTAAATCATTGTTCTTCTTTCAAGATTAATCCTCAGTTAATGAAGGAAACTGTCTTTCCTATTTTTTAATTTTATATTTGCTAACAGATATTTATTAGACTTTCTTCAATACAATTCACATTTTCTTTCTATACTTTCGCAAATATTAAAGTATTATTACTTGCCAGAGACTTTCATAAGTGATAATGAAAAAAGGGGATTATTTCTTATATTATGATCACAAAGACCAATGTAAAATATCATTTTCAAAACTACAATAACAAAAAAATATTGATTGTCAAGATAAACAAACATGTATCTTTTAGAGAATGCCTTTGAGAAGAAGTTTTATCAGAAGTGGATCTAACTCTGGGACAGTATAAATGTTTCAAGAATAGTTTGAAATACAAGGCATATGGAAGCAGTGATGATGGAGAACTGGAGAATCTGTACCATTATGAATGCCATTAATGTAAATTTCTGTGTACTGTGGTAGAGAGTACCAGGTTCACCAAGACTACCTAGAAAGCACAGAAAGACCACACTCATCTCCAACAAAGTAAGACTTCAAGACTCTGTTGAATGAAAGTGAACCTTCTAGTCTAACACTAAGTCTCAGAAAACACTTCCAGTTTTTTTTTCTGAACATAAACAGGCTATGATTTCATTATTGAGGACTTCATTATTGAGTTATCTGTATTGTACACTTAATTTATTCAGTGTTTAAAATTAAGAGATGTTGTAATTTAGTTAAACTTCTTTTCCTGTCCTTATAAAAATCAAGGTTTTTTCATTTTATGTCTTAGTGTATTATTGTTACTAATTTGCATATATTGAGTAATACTTGTATGTCTATAATTAATCACATGCCTATAATTATGGTGAATAATCTTTTACCATGCTGTTGGATTTAATTCGCGAATATTATGGCAAAGTTTTTTGTATCTACATTCATAAAATGTGTAGGCTTGTAGCTTTTTGTGTGTTGTATATTTTCCTGGTTGTGACTTACAATTGAGCCCATATATATAAAGATCATTCATACTTATGAACGAAGTGTTTAAATCATCAACACTTCACAATTAACATTTCTTTCATTCTCCCACATTTATGTATATATATGAATATAAAATTTACATGTATAAATATATGTCTATATATATATTCCAAAATATTTTAACATGAAAATGATATTGGCAAATTTACAGTGTCTCACAAATAATAATCCACTAGGGTATTTAAACCACATGAAATATCTTTAGTTAATCAAATATATAATTTGGCAAAGTAAGGTTTCAATGTAGGTCTGCTTATTGACTATTGGTAAGATTACACTTATATAAAACTTTGAATTCTCTGTTTTTTGGAAAAATTATTTACTATTTAGATATTCTATTCATTCTTTAAATAATATCCGTGCATTCTAAATTTAAGTTCCATTATCTCTTCTAGAATTTTTTTCCTTGAGAATTTTATGAATATATTTTGAATATATTCATCCTCGTCTACCAAGTCCTTCTGGCTTTCCCCTCAAGACTTATTTGTTTTAATTTTATGTGAATAAATGTTTTGTTTACATGTATATATATACATATGCATATTTATTATACAGTTTCTATGAAGACTAAAAGAGAAAGTTAGATTCCCTTGAAGCTGTACTTACAGGAACTTGTTAGCAAGTGCTCTTAACTACTGAGGCACAATTTCTCCAGCCACAACTTATATTTTCTGAACAATATTAATATTTTAGCAAACCCAAGAGACATTCATGATCTTTTTTTAAGTGCTATTATGAATTATGGGTTTTGAGCTTATTTGGTTTCAGTCCATCATAGTAACTTCATTTTGAATACTTTACTGGTTCTTGTTGTCACTCAAGAAACTTTCAGTCTTGTCTCTATGCCCTGTGCTCACTATACTTTTAGTTATGTGTGTTTACAGTCTAAGACATTGCTAACATTTCATGTTATGAAATTTTTTCTCAGTTCTGAAATTCCACATTTCCCACAGTAGCCCCATTTCTAATAAGTGGGAAATGATCTGTATAAATCACTGTGAACACTTACTACTGGATTTCTCTTGGTTTTATACTGTTTTGAGGTAGATAGTTTAGAAAAAAAGAAATATTAAGCAGGATCTCATATTGCTTTTTTAAATTTATTTTTTTGTTGCTTTATTTACTGCCAGTCAACCTAAGATCCATACCCATAGCCCACATGGGGTAAACAGAGAATAAACTCTCTCATGTTGTTCTCTGATCTTATCTATATTGTGGCATGTGTTCATCATCATTTTCCAAACAAAATACAAAAAAAAAACTGAACAAATAAAAGCAAATTTTTAAAAGATAGTTCTCTATATAAGCAACTGAGACATATGATTGAAATTAAATTAAGTAAATTAAAGCTTTAAACTTTATTTTATATTGTTTTGAGAAGACATGGTTAAGAGCACATCAACACTGAATAGGTATGTATACATAAAAATACAATTCTCCTAACTTTTCTACTTCCTAGTAATATAATCTTTATGCAACTATCCTTTCTATTTTTGTGCTAAGTTCTCCTTTGGATCATTTGCTTCACTGTCTTTTATTAAATAAAATGTTATTGTAGGCTTTAAAGAAAAATAAATAGAATTTGCTGTGGACTACACTGTCTGGAAGGGAAGACAATAATAAAGAATAATTTCCTTAGAGCATTGCTTTGATGACACTTAGTAAGTGGAAATATATTTTACCAGGAAAGTACTTGCCCAGGAACTTAGTGAATAAGATGAAAGTTATTAGTAAATATATTTACTCTGACATGAATAATATTTTGGAAAAGATTTACACTATAATTAAATTTTGATGTTTTTTTATATATTTTGAACATCTCGTAATAACACAAAACAAGAAATCATAAGACTTTAGGAATATGTTTGAAGTACCTGAAACAAAATAAAAATCAAAAACTTGCCATGGCATCAGTAAGTTGCATGAGCTATATTTTCCTGACTTAGGAATGTCTAAGACATTTTTAAGTTATAGATGCAAAATGAGTATGTGGCTCATCGATGTAAACTAGTCTCCTTGTAGAATCCTAAGAAAGAGTTCAGATTTTGATTTCTGAATAGTCCTTCAATAAAATGGATATTTTCCAACTTCTCTTGAGACACTTTTGCAAAATCTGAGGTTAATTTTTTGTGTTCTTGCGGTGAAAAATCACACATAATCTCATTCAAACACCACATTCGTAGCTGTCATTAGGGTGAATTTTCCAAATGGCAAGGAAATAAAAGTATCTGTCCTTATAAGAGTGGGGGTAGACTGGAAAACCCATACATTGTGTGCACTGTTCTACAAACAGTAGAGGCAGGTTGTGTTTCTCTCTCAGAAAGGGACTCAGTGGATACTTAGGGAAGTTAGACCTGAAACAGAAACCGGGAAAGCTTTAGGAAGGATCCTCTTCAGTTACTTCAATGGAATTGTTTCTATGAGTAACAAATGCATGTTTTAGCCGACGAAGCAATATGTATCTATAGAAATACTATGTGAGTGAAAAAGCAATGACTTCCAAAAGGGACTGAAAACCTTTGCCCCCTTTGTTTACTTACATCCCCTATTTTCCTCTTGCATAATGAAAAAAACTAAGAAAAATTTTCAAAGTGATCATTCCTGCATTTGCTCCGGATGATGTAATCCAAAAGCTGGTATCATTTCAGTATGATTAGTTTTAAAGTTGCATAGAGTCATGTGATACATAGCAGGGAAGTCTAAACACAATTCAAACTAGCAGAATTGTCCAGAGAAATTATCTCCTATTTCACCTAAAGCATAGGCCTTATAATAAATGGATTGTGATCCATCATCTAAGGAAATTGTGGTTTCATGAAACTCATAGTTTCATGAAAATCGATGACCCACAGTAAAATTTATAAGATTGGAGCCACTGAAGAAAAAATATTTAAAATACATAAAATATTAGTAAGAGCTGTAAATACTCCGGCAAATTTATGAACAAATCCACAAATGGCAAGGACACCAGGAAGAGAATTTCTAAGCATACAATTCCCTGAACAGATATTCAACAGTGAAGAGAAAACACACTATATTTAGTTGTCAGAAGTAGCACAGTTATTCTATGAGGTCTGTGCAGCGTAACACATAAATTAAAACTATCTTAGGTCACCCAGAGCAGGGTACACTGCAGAATTCTCCTTGGTCACACTTATCATATTCAGTGATGATAACCCTGTACAAGACCTGAATTACCTTTTTTTGTGCTTGTTCACAAAGATCCCTACCTCATCAGAGCCATCTGCACAGTCAAACTCTCCATCACACCAAAACCTTGATGAAACACAGTCCCCGTTGCTGCAGAGAAAATCTTTCATTGTACAGGTCTGGGGCTCTGAAGATAGAAAAAAAAGCATAGTATTATATCATCTGCATTCTGAGCAACATGAGGAGGTAATGAAAAACCGATAGAGGTTAGGCAAGCAGAGGCAATGAGATCATTTAGGGGGAACACCCCAAAGGAAGCTATGGAACAGAATATACTAATTTTCAAATTTAATTTCAAAGTAATTAAAAGAAATCATTGAAAAATTTGAAAGCTTTAAAGGATGGGCTATTACTTAATAAAATATAATTTAAAAATACAATGTAATGTGAAAATTTATATGTTAGAATATTGTGCCATAGTCTTTTCCATTTAAAGTTTTAAGTTATTTAATGTATTTAATAAACATTTACTGACTTTCTATATCTATTATTATATTTAACAACATGATAGGAGAATAAACATTGATACTGACTTTTAATTATGTATGGTAGGGATTTTATTTATCTGATTTTGTCATGGAAAATCCAGGGTTCATAGGTCAAGAAGGAACATAAACATAGCCTTAGGAATGGGTAGGTAGGCTTTCTAAAACAACAACAACAAAAACAGCCTATTTGTTGGTGCAATTGTTACCTTTTGTTCTTTATAATTTTCCTGTCAATTTTGAAAATTTGCTCACAATTGATTTAATTGTAGTTGGACACATTTCTTATAGGACTAAAATCAAACAGCGTGCCTTAACGGCTTCACTTTAGGCTTAGTGGAAAGAGTTTTTGTCACAATGTTGAGGTCTGATTTCAGAACTTGACTTCTGGACGTGATCATTGAGACAGTTGGGATCACCCTTCTCCAGTCTGGAGTCTTGGACGAGAAAAATCAGCCTCTGTTTTCTCTAATCATTAATCATCTTCTTAAAATGCTTTATTTCTTTGTTTTAACTTATTGTTTAATTACATAACAGCTGTGGCCCATGCAATAATTTCTTTGTCCACATGAAAGAGGAATAAATAATAGACATCCAGCCTGAGGAACACATACATAGAGATGTGTGCTCTCCATAATGATGGTGAGAAACTCAGCCTTCTGTTAGAAATATCTCTGCTTGAGGTTTTCCACAACACAGTCTTGCATTAGACATCACTGTCTATGAGCTATTCATTCTCTGAATGTTAGCAGGGCTTGGCTGGTATCATAACTCCTACATTTTAGTCAATGGGAACTTTGAAGAACCATGGAAATGTCATATGTATCAGAGAGTTCTTTTTTCAACTTTAGAACTGACCATGTCTTAGTAAATTACCTTTAGTCTATAAACAAAATATGATTCAGAAGAATGAGAGCAAGTAATTGACTGGGCCTAATAGTTTACCCCTACAATTCCAAGTTCGAGTCCAACTTGGAGAGTATAGCAAATCATAAGCTAGGTTACCTTCATGGCAAAAGTTTCTCTTAAAGAAAAACAAAACAAAAACAACAACATAAAAAAACAAGCAAACAAAAAGCCCGGAAACCAAAGTATATATATTTTTTTCTTTTTTTGATTGCTTTATTTTATTTTTTGTGCATTGGTGTTTTGCCACAGAGAGTTGTGAGCTGTCATGTGGGTTCTTGGAATTGAAACTTTGTCCTCTGGATGAGCAGTCGGTGCTCTTAATTGCTAAATCATATTTTCAGGCCATAATGGACAGTTTCCAACAGGACTCTCTGATTCTGTGTTCAGTGGGCATTATAGTAGCAGCACTTTTTCTTGTCTTTATTCCGTGAGTGTGTGTGTGCATATATTTCCTTTTTCTGAAAATAACTCTGTTGACACTAATAAAAGCAATAACTGCCAAGCATTAATTATCTAATTGCCATTAGACATTACGTAAATTTATTGCTGAGTACTTGCTTTAACTTACTGCTCAAACCTCAAAGCAACTGTGTAATGCATTTGCATTACTTTTCTCCATGTAACTGAGCAAACTTAGGCATAGAGAGAATTCTAACTTTACTCTAAATGGCAAATTATTCAAAAGAGCTAGTATTTAATTGAGCCAATACAGATAGATAGCCAAGACTTGTGTAGTTTACATTGCTCTCTACAGACTGCAGAAATGATGACAGGAGAGTAGGAAGCTGAATTTCTTTTGTTGGACACATGCCTATCTCTATTTTACTTAATTTTACTCATCATCACCTTACACAAAAGTTACAATGTTGTATTGGTCTTTGTTTTTTTTTTCACTTTTTTAATTTATTTTTTATTGAAAAAATTTCTGCCTCCTCCCCATCTCCCATTTCCCTCCCCCTCCTCCCACTCCTCTCCCCCTCCCCCACTCCATTCCCCCTCCTTCTCCAGTCTGAAGAGGAGTCAGGATTCCCTGCCCTGTGGGAAGTCCAAGGTCATCCCCCCTCCATCCAGGTCCAGGAAGGTGAGCATCCAAACAGGCTAGGCTCCCACAAAGCCAGTTCATGCAGTATGATCAAAAACAATAGAGTACTACTCAGCAGTAAAAAACAATGACATCTTGAATTTTGCATGCAAATGGATGGAAATAGAAAACACTCTCATGAGTGAGGTAACCCAGACCCAAAAAGATGAATATGGGATGTACTCCCTCATAATTGGTTTCTAGCCATAAATAAAAGACATTGAGCCTGTAATTTGTGATCCTAGAGAAGCTAAATAAGAAGGTGAACCCAAAGAAAAACATCTGCCTGGATATGGGAAGTAGACAAGATTGCCAGGCAAAAACCGGGAACTTGGGGGTGGGTTAGATGGGGCTAAGGGGAAATGGGGAGAGAAGGGGAGGATGCGGGGAGCTTGGGGGAATGGGATGGTTATGATAAAGGAAGTGTGGATATGGGAGCAGGGAAGTATGTATGCTAATTAAGGGAGCCATCTTAGGGTTGACAAGAGACTTGACTCTAGAGGGGCTCGCAGGTGTATTGGACTTTATGAACACAAAGAGTTTTATTCTAAGAAAAAAAGAAATGATGATGCAGTAAGTGCAATTTTTAGCAATGATGGTTAACAAATTTTAATTATAAAAATCGAGATAGAAGGTACAGTTGTAACATAAGCTAAATGCTTAAAAACTACATAGGAAAATTCACATATATGTGCTTGAAGTGAGCAGCAGGATTCTCTGCTTCTGTTATAGCTTATGTTTACTCTATTTCAAAGAAAACGTATTTCTTATGTGCTAAATATGCTTCATAGGCTTTGACATACTTTGCTGTATGGAGAGTTGTAAATTGTTGACATAAGATTGTAGATATGTTATACTATCTGCTGGAGGCATTTGCTTGGTAGTTATACAGTCAATTTGTTTCATAAAGTCTTTGTCCTAAATCATTAGTTTTGTTGCTCCAGTAAAGAAGAGAGACTGCTATTTGCTATGAAAATATGCTATGAAAATATTTTAATTAACAATGGAAATTCTGAGTAATTTTTGCCATGAACTGAAATATGCCAGCACATATATCTCTGAACAGAAACAATGGTAACTCCTCATACATACATGTGCCATTGAGGATCGGGATGTGTAATATGTTTCTAAATCTCATTTACATGGCAAAGAACATTTACTTATCTTAAGATAACTGAAAACAAAAGTTTTCCAAATGAATTTAAATCAGTTACTTTTAAAATTCCAATGCTTAAAAAATCTTTAAGCCTTTCTGATAAAGTAGAAGAATAGTTTTCAATTGACCTGTATGCTTCTTGATGGCCAGGTAGCATTATTTGTGCATATTAGAACTTCAGCAGTGGGGAGAATGTCCCTGTCTGATAACCGATTTGTAAAGAGAGTCTGAATGCCATCTTTCCCATAGAATAACTAAAATGTTGTTCCCATTTTCTCTGTCATATGAACTGTATTCCTATTCTAAGAGTGAATAGGAACCCAGAACATGAACTGTTTACAATGTTTTGAAGAAGCTTCTAGGGGGTCCATTTCTTCTGTCTGGGAAGATTCCTGGATTTCAAAGTAACGATGAACCATGGGGGCAGGGCACCACACAGAATGGCTACTTTCTTCAGTATTAAGGGAGGCAAAAACAGAGTCTCAGCATTGGAAACTGTAATTAAAACCATCCTTGATGAAAAGAAGACAGTGAAGTTCAAGAAGGAAATCGACTTTCTGAACCACACACTTTATAGCATAGCATAGCTATGCAATCTCCAGATTCTCTACTGAGCATCAGTTACTCTATGTTCAGCAAAAGTTATATTAATATGGGTGTCAGTAATTTAGAATTGTTGCATTTATTTTATAGTATATACCATAAATAGTTTGATATAGATTCAATGCTAACTCTCTAAAAATTCAAATAAACTACAGGTACCTTGTCTATATACAAAACCTAATTTTGTGATAAAATAGCATGGCGTTCAAGAATAGATAATAAGCTATATAAACATATAAACTACTAAACTATTTACATTGATTACTTAGCAAATATCGTATTTTTTGACAATGTAAAAAAATTATGAGACTTCTCAGGCATTTTCATGACTGGTTTGGATTAAAATATAGTCCAAGGACAGACAGTGACATTTCCTTGATTGTAGAGCAGAGATCATTGCTGAAGCAATGTCCATTGAACACTTTGCAGATGATATGATCAGCAGATGAGAATCAATGATTATGGACCAATAATTCCGTGTGAATGTAAGAATGCAAAAAGCATATTTTATTCACACACAGTTGACAATAAATGCCTCCACTACTGTTTTAATTATTCTCGTGCATATAACTCAAGGTTTTGTAACATGGTTTAAAATAAAATATAGTAAGCCATATTCATAAATATAGCAACCCAAATGAGAATTTAAGAGTATGTGAGTGCTTCTTAAGAGAATATGTGTGCTGTTTCTTAAAAGTAAAATTGATTTCTGGTATGTTTTGTTACTTAATAAATGATTAACATAAAGTATTGATTATTCATCAAAGTGTGCATTAATGATCAACAGTTCTGAAAATATAATGACATACTATTACTCACATATATCCATGCATTTATGATATAAAATTTATAAATTATAAAACCAACATATAGTGTGTGTTTGAACATATATGCTGTATAAATAAATATACATATATACTAGTTTTAATATCAGAAACTAGAAATACATTGATGACATATTAACACAGCAACATTTGTCTGAACTGTTTCTATATTTTTAAACTTTTTGTGGTAACTTCTTCATTAACAACTTTTGATTCTGTAGAACTGCGAGTGTTTGCAATGCTTAAATGTTTTATTCACTTCTGGTTCTTTCAGGGTAGAATTTTCAAACACCCAAACTTAAAAACTATCTCGGCAAATATAGACATCTTTATTCTCATACACATTACTCATTTAACATGATAACCTACTGTAATACTTGTCTTGACATATATGTTCATCTTGCATATGTTTTTGCTTTCCTTTGCCCCAACTATAAAATAATTCATTCTTATGCAGTGTCATGTCTCCTTTGAAATGTCAAGATTCCTTTTCTTATTCAGTAAGCTCAAAATATATATGTAACTATGAGCTCACATAATTGTTTATTTTAAATGGACATTTTCCTTTCGTCTTTCTAATGTATATGTTTTCCGTGACTAGTGAAGTCAGAATAGTTCTTTGGTCACTGGCTGATTTCTCTATGTCTGAACTATAACACCCAGCCACATTGGGAATCCCAGCTGATTTACAGACAAATTATCTTAACCCTCATTCTTCTCTTCTTTTTTGTATTGAAGCAATAATCCAATTTCTTGCACAATTTCAACAATTCAGTGAACAAAGGTCTTCATTAGCTGGGCCTGGTGGAGGGAGATTATCATGCAAGGTACTCTGGATGGTGATGCAGGAAGTTTACAAATCTGAGGGTTGCTTGGGCAACACAGTGAGTTTAGGGCCAATTTGGTCAATTTGCAAATTCTATCACCAAATAAAAATAAAACATGGTAGCAAATTGACCTAGGACACTCAAGTCCCATGTTTCATCTATTCACACACAGGAAAGAGGGGAATTCAAGAAGAGTGGAGAAAAAAAGGGAGAAATGTCTCCAAGGTTTCTTCCCACCTAGCCTGCTGTCCTCTGTATCCTTCAAAATGAAATCTTTGCCATCTATATGATTAAGACGAAGCACATCAACAAAATCTAAGAAATATCTGATGCATCAAGTAGCACTGGACTGAGCCCCCAAGGTCCAAATGAGGATCAGAAGGAGGGAGAACATGAGCAAGGAAGTCAGAACCGTGAGGGGTGCGTCTAACCACTGAGACAGTGGGACTGATCTAATGGGAGATCACCAAGGCCAGTTGGATGGAACTGATGGAGCATGTGATCAAACCGGACTCTCTGAATGTGGCTGATGGTGGGGGCTGACTGAGAAGCCAAGGACAATGGCGCTGGGTTTTGATTCTACTGCATGGACGGGCTTTAGGGAGCCTAGTCTGTTTGGATGCTCACCTTCCTGAACCTAGGGGGAGCGGGGAGGACCTTGAACTTCCCATAGTGTAGGGAACCCTGACTGCTCCTTGGACTGGAGATGGAGGGGGAAAGGGATTGGGGGAGGGGAGGGAAGTCGGAGGAGGTGGAAATTTTCAATAAAAAAATTATTTTTTATTGATGTCCTATATCCATCTAATTTTAATATAAGTTACTGGACATATCTGAGAACCTGTTTTATAAAGGTGGTTTAAACTGCTGAAATGAGTCTAACAGTCTCATAAGTCCATAGAATATTCTTTACATTTGTAGACAGTGACCCATTAGGATTATGTATATAAAAGTGAGAGCTCGCTATGTGCCGCCACAGTCAGATATCCCCAATAATTTGATTGTCAGTCACAGGTGTCACCTCCCCAAAAGTTATTTGAGACATTAACACAAGTTGTGCAAGATGAACATCTAAATGATTCACTCCACAACATACATGCCTTCAAATAATGTATTGCTGTGTAGATTATGTCAATGTCTTCTGGGAATGATTGCTCTTAACAGATAATATTACTGATATCCATCTGCATCAAAACTTTTTAGGAAGGAGCAAAATATAGATACTTAACAAATATAATTTGGTTATTTTCTCATTTTAATCATGGTGATATCGCTTTTTACTTATACATAAAGGCAGTGACAAGAATTTTACTGAGGAATAATGCTTAAACACAGATACTCTGTCTTAGTGAGAAAATATAATTATTGGATTATTATTGCTTTCAAATTTATTGATAAAAGTTCAGCAGGCATGTGCCATCAGTGTTATTCTATTTTCCGAGAAAAGCATCCTGAATGCAGATGGTGTTCACTACTCCAGAGAGGATAAATGATAACTCACTGAAAGATGCTCATGGGTGAATTTGTAGTGTGAAAGGATTGAGGCAGAAATGGAATGAATAGCATCCGTTAAAAATGATATGTGTTGTGCTGTCTGCACATCAGTCAGCTCATTGTATGAACTTGCATCAAGAGCTTTCTTCATTGCATACTAATGGGCTGTATTAAACCTCCTGATACTCTTCTACCAATTCTGCAAGCAGAAAGAAAATAACTCCCAGAGTAAGCAGCCCAATCATTTTACCCTTTAAGAATCAGGTCAATTTATTCTATATATTCTGTCCAAATGTGAATATATGTATAAAACTGTGAACATTAGGACAGAGGGGTCCAAATTTTTCTTTAACAGAAATAAATTAAAAAATAATGCCATCCTGCTTGTTCATTGAATGGAATGTCAGGCATGGAAGGTCATGAGGCAAAATTTACTTACTGCAGTTTTCTTCATCAGAATTATCGCTGCAGTCATTCTGGCTGTCGCAGCGCCAGTGATCTGGTATACAGTTGTTGTTCTTACACTGGAATTCATGAGGTCCACAAGTCTTTTTATCTGCAATGAATGAACCTGAGTTTACATGACTGGCTTTCATTATGGCATCCTTACAATAGCCTAACTGCTATGTCAGTGCATGGCATAGCATATCTCCGGAACTTCTATTCAGTTACTGACTGAGAAGTATTCCAAGGAGAAAATGAACTCAAGTTTTGAGTCCACTTGGCCCTTTGCACTTGTTCCATATTACCAATGGAGAATTAAAAAACAATTAAACCAACAAGTGATGTGTGCAGTAGTATTGTCAAAATTGTCCCAAACTATACTTCTCTTTCTGCTTCTACGAATAGTAACAAAATAAATTATTGTAATATCACTGAGCATTTATGTTGTCCTGTTTCACAAAGAGCTTATAAATATATGTTATCCATGTATAACAATCTGCTCATCAATGTTTCATATTTTCCCTGCTGCTAGTTGCATGTTATTGGTCAGTCCTGGCTATGGTTCACTCATAAATTGTATATTATGTAGGTTGAATGTGCATTATTCAAACAGTTTAGGATAGGAAGCATTTTATGGTTCCATAGTTTTCAGATTTTTACACCCGTGTAAACATGATGAAGTATTTCTTGGATGACTACGAAAGGAAAATACAATTCATTTATTTTAGATAATATATTATATAATATTGACAATATATAACATATAAATGTATAGTATATACCATATAGTAATATATGACATATTTAATAAAAAATATCTGGTGCAGGAGAATTGTCTGTATTCTGTCAATCATGTTTTAAATAAACACTGATTGGCCAGGCAGGAAGTATAGGTGGCAAAACCAGACAGGAAGTAGAAATGATGCAAAGAGAACAGGAGAATTCTGGGAAGGAGGAAGTTGATTCCCCCCACTCCTGCCCATATCACCAAAGCACCAGGATGTGATCTGCCCCACTGAAAATGTACTGAGCCACATGGATAACATAGATCAGAAAAATGGGTTAATCAAGATGTGAGAGTTAGCCAGTGAGAGGCTAGAGCTAATGGGTCAATCAGCTTATAATTTATGGAGACCTATGTGTGATTTTCTTTGGGGCTAAACAGTTGTGGGGTACCGGGCAGGACAAAACCCCCAACAACAAGCAGGCCCCCGTTCATGTTATAAATATCACATCTATATTTTTATATTATATATAAATAAGATTTTATACAACTTCTTCAATGCTCTCATGCTGTGACCTGAGTCTGCATATATAGCATATAAATGTAGTAAATATATAATATATAAATAAAATATATATTGAAATATTTTTTTTGCAAAACAAGATTTTATAAAACCTTTTCAATGTTCCTATGTTGTGACCCGAGTCTAACATAAGTAGTTAGGTGTGAAGTTCTCTTCTCTTGGCAACACAGTCATGCTCATAATTTTTTAAGGTCTGAACCATTTCAGAACTTAGTCTTTCAAATGCTCAACTTATATCAATGCCTCTTAGTATGTGTGCAAAGCAGGAATATTGAAAAGATTTCATTCTACACAAATCTTCAAACAATTCCCTGAAGTCTAAAGAGAATTTTTAACAAGGCTTTGACTGTACATTAAATCAACAGAAACTCCTTCAAGTTTAGGACACTAATGAATTTTCAGTACTAGTGAATAACATGCCAAATACTATAAAATATCTACTTTTACTCCTGATTTGGTACTATATGTAAGTTCAGATCAAATTAATATGAAAAACTAAGCAATAGACACATAAACTGAAGTGAGAGTTTCTCCATTTCTCTAGTGTCAATCTAACTATAGACAGCATGAACTTAAACTTTCACTACTCTTTGTAGAATCACTTAGAATTGAACTCTAATGTCGGTTATGATTTAGCAGGATTGGATTGCTTTCCCCTCTTAATTGGTATTAAACTGAGATTTCTAATGAACTGTGTGTTGATAATACTGCCCTTGATCAGTGGCTTAGACTGACTACATATGTTCTTAAGGGTCAGGATACAAATTCAATAACAAAATTGTAAACTGAAATTCCAGTTTACAAATATTTTTCTTTTATACATGCAGATCAACTTCTCAGCCATAGTTAAATTAGGTATATGATGTGTTCCTGGAAAGATTCACAAACTGAAAGCTGGGGGTCCCAGCTGGTGTAAATATTGCCATGTGATTGTGTCCTGAGGGTGCCAAACTTATCATCAGCAGTGGCTGTAGCTAAATGGTTGTTAGGAATTGGGTCCTTTTTAGACTGAATTGGTCACTACAATCCTAAAAAGTACATTTTGTCCTCAACACCTTCCCTGAGTGGGTCTCTGTACAGCAGGAGGTGAGCAGCTTGGCTTACTCCTTTAAATTCTTCCTTTATGTTCTTACATAAAGAACTCTTGGGTCTAGAAGCAATAGGACTGCATACTGAATCTTTCTTTCTGTCTTTTATGTTTTTAATGTCTGATATTGTGTCATAGCCATGAAGAACAGAGTTGCATAGCCACATCTGAGTTGGACAGGGAATCTTACATCTTCAGACTATTAAAATAAGTGAACTGAAAGTAACAGTAGTTACTTGGTGATGGTTGCTACTCTGTATTCCAAAAGTGCACAGTGTAAACTTTTAACTCCAATTGATAATGAAAAGCAACGTGATTTAGGCATAATTTAGAAAATTAAATAGTAAATATCTGTTCTGAACTCAGCCCAGCTCCTAGCTAGGCATTTTAATAAACACAATCACTCTGAATTCCCATTATATCTCAATGAAGGATTATTGCATTTATTTAAATAAAGGAGAAACATAAACATCAGAAAGTTTAAGTAATTTCTTCAATCTTACAGAGGAGCTCAATAACGAAACAGGAGTTTATATTAAGCTAGTGCTCTGAAGCAGTGTACAGAAGGAATTCTCGTGACAGAATTTAAATGCAATTCTCTTCCGGAAAAAAAAAAAAAAAAGACTGCCTATATTTCCTTCCTACCCTTCCTGCTTGCCTTTTAATGATTACTCAGAAGTGAACCTATGCCAGTAGTAGGAGCTATACTTGGTGTTTTATGTTTTCATACTTTATTTATTTAAAGGCTAATTTATAATCTGAAGAATATCCATATAGTATAATACAAACATTAGTTGATAATGAAATAAGCAACTAATACTGAGATTTAATTAATGACTTAAAATTGAAACTTGGTACTCAACAATTCAGCCAAATTATTTTATTTTGTCAAAAAAAAAAAAACTCCTCTAGAATGCAGCCCTAGATAAACATTAATTTTATTTGACTCTTAGCATACATTGTTTAAATTATTTTAGGTGATGTTTTGAAAATGCATGTAACTTTAGAAAAGATCAGAATCAGAAGGAAAATTTACAAGGCGACCTAAATTTCTTTCATCAGTTCCAGGAAGGGCCACTCTTGATGATGAGAATATGAGATTAGCCTAATTCTAAGGTACGTTAGTGATTTCTGAGTTTCTCAAAAGCATTTTAAATTCATTTTTATATTATTTTATAAGAATTATTATTTGAGATTAATTTACAAAGATATATCTCATTAATGGAATTTCCACTGAAGGCATGCAAAAATTATATTTGGAAAGATGAACTGATTTATGTGAAACTATATAAATTTTATTTCCAAGTTATTTAATTTTCGCTATGAGATTACATGAAAAGCACGTAAACACAACTATGTAGCCTTGTAGAACATTTAAAATATCCCGTGATTGGATGTACTACAGTGCACAAGTAGTATGTGCCAGGTATACTAGTTATATTTCTTAATTTATTATTGGTGTGATAAGGCATATTATAAAAACAACTCCAGTAATGAAAGGAAGGTTTGCTTGACAAACTGTATGAGGGTATAATCCATTATAGGGATGATAATGTAGGTGAGATATGAGACATCTGATCACAATGTATGTGTAGGGATAAGCCCCACCCATTAGGGGGCGTGTTTGCCTCGGGCTAATGTTTACTGATAAATCTGCCGGGCGTGATCCCAGCAGCCCCTTTTTTCTGCTTTCCTGTTCTCAGCAGGAACCTGTGGTCCTGTAAGTCTATTTCCCCATTAAAGCTGTATATATTTTTATAATCTGTCTGCATTCATTTACGTCGTTATAGGGACTTTTTAAGTTTATGAGCTTTTTTAAATTGTTGTTGCACGCACACCCACAATATATCTATATTTATATCTATATATCTCTCTTTTTATCTATCTATCTATCTATCTATCTATCTATCTATCTACTATCTATCTATCATCTATCTATCTATCTATCTATCTATCTATCTATCTATCTATCTATCTATCCTATATAGCTCGTTTAGTACAATGTATATACTCTGCATAAACTTTGTATATATACTAACTATAAACTTTGTATATGTTTAAAGGGTTGGTGTTTTGGTATTGGATAATCAATTGGAGTTCCTTTGCCATTGGAAGTTTACTCCTTCCACAGCTATTCTCAGAGTTCCTTAGTTGCCTATAGTTCCACCAGTTTGGCTACCTAAACAAGAATGACATTAAGAATAACGCACCTGAGACTTCAGCCCTAGACAAAAACTATAAGAGTCCTAATCATTTTTTAACAATTGCAAGTGTTTGTTCTGCCCCATCAGGTCTGCAATTTTTCAGTAGCTTGCATTCCTTTTCTTACTCAAACATCAATACTTCCATGTCTTTTTTGTCCCTTTCACTGTGAATGAGAATACAGCCAGCATCCATGTCATGGTTTGAATGCCCTCAGGGGTTAGATATTTCTTTCACTTTATATCACTTTTGAATTAAGTGTCAATTAGTTCAGGACAAGGAAGAGTAAGTTCATATTCTTTTTTTTTTTTTTTTTTTTTTTTTTTTTTTTTTTTTTACCAGAACATAAATCAAATGGCTTACATTCCGTTTTCTAATAAAAATTTGTTCTTTGACAGCTTAGGAGTTGGGCCTTCACTGTTCCAACTTCTTTGTGTTTTCTGGTTTTCCAGACTCCAAAGATAACAACCACTAGTTTCTGCTTACATAACTCTAGGGCTTCTCAAGACAACTGCAAACCTTTCCATATTGGTTCCTTAAATAAGTTCCAGAAACCTATAAACAACAAATTAATCACAATAACTCCCCTGACTTCATGGTATCTGTTTTCTGTCTTAATTATTTGCTCTGTCAAAGGATCTTACATTAAACTTTAAGGAAGAAAGGAAGCATATTTTGGTTTCATAATCCATCATGGCAAGGAAAGCATTCTATTAGTAGTGGGTGTCAGCTCATCATCACATTGCACCTAAGTTCCAGAAATAAAAGAATGAATGTTGGTGCTGAGCTAGCTTTCTCTTCATTTATACACTTCAGATTACTAGGCTATGAAATACACTATTCATATTTAGGTGCCCCTTTCCACTTAAATTTGCCCAAAGAGGAAAATTCTCTCCAGATATTCTCCAAGCCTTGTATTATAGCTGACTCTAAATACTGTCAAGTTTAACAATAAATATTAAACATGGCATTGAGGAAACTAAAAATTTGCCTTTCCCAAACCTTCTCTCATACCTGAAATCAAAGTCACTAGAATGGGACCCAGATAATACTACTATTTATTAAAAACAGCTTGGTGATTTCATTAAGCAAACACTGAGGAGAAAATAATACACATGTACCTACAAGCACACACACCCACACCCATTTCACACTACAGTACTCCAGACTATCATCACTTCTCACTACATCCAGTGTTTTATCATAATTAGAAGAATAGAATGGTAGTAGAATAAAGACTTTCCCCACATTTTTAAAATGTGGTAATTATTTTATCATTGTTCATAATGCTAAAATTTGGGGAACATTATGAACATTGATAAAATAATTACCACATTTTTAATTTCTTAAAGGTTTTCTCATAAACTAGGAGGTACTGTTACAAATATGATCATTCAAAAAAGTAGGGTCAGGGATCCTCTATATGTACTCTATACTGGATTAATTTTTGCATATGTATACTAAGAAGAGATAAAAGAAGTTAGTGACTGTACAATTATGTCTCTGGAAGGAAGAACTAGAGAACTATCCTGTCAACAACATTAAGAGAGACATATAAGTATCTCTTTAGAGACAAAGGAATCTACGGATGATAGACGAGTAGTATGAATAAAAAAAGGGAGTAGAATATGAGAATCATCCATATGCAAAGGATATGTGTCTGTAAGATTCTCATAGGGAAAATTACAAAACATTACAGAAAGAAACTGAACAGCTTCTAAGAAGTACAGAGGCACAGTCTTCAGTGATTTGAACCCTCAGTTGTTACACTGACCATTTAATCTCACTTTATCCACAGTTGGTTCCCTAACGATGACAATTCCATTACTACCTTTAAAAAGATAGTTATATTCAGCAAGACCGGTTTTGTCCCATGCTTTTTCAGACCCCGGCCAGAACAATGGCAATGGGTTCTTGATCCTATTGCACATAATGGCTTTGTGGGAGCCTAGGTAGTTTGGATGCTCACCTTAATAGACCTGGATGGAGGTGGGTGGTCCTTGGACCTCCCACAGGGCAGGGAAACCTGCTTGCTCTTTGGGCTGAGGAAGGAAGAAGACTTGATTGGGGGAGGGGGGGAATGGGAGGTAGTGGCGGGGAAGAGGCAGAAATCTTTAATAATTAAATTAATTAATTAATAAAAAAATAAAATATGAAAAAACTATAAAAAAAGATAGTTATAATTACAATGATATAAGAAAGTATCCATGATAGAGAATAATTAAATCATCTTGAGAAAGCAGGAGAACCTTTAAAATATGTTTTAAAGAAATGTTATAAAACTATGGTAACTGTAGGGATATAATATTAAGTGAATGGCTCCAGAAGTCTAACATGCAATCCCAACAGATTCCAATAGCAATCCCTAATCAATTTACCAGTAAGATGAAATTCTAAATAAATATTACTGAAATTATAAACATACTTCAATTACACCTTAATCTATATCTAAATTATGCTTAAATGATAATAATACTAATAAAAATTTATGGATTATAAGAAAAACTTTTATAATCTTTGGGGAGATAAGAGTTCCAGAGAAAGACCTCAACAACCAGTAACAATAGAAAAAGTGGAAAATTGGTTTGCCAAACAGTTTTATGTTGACTTGATGTAAGCAAGGGTTATTGTGACTGAAGGAATACCAAATAGCCACTTTTTGATGATTATTATTGTCTTTGTGGAAACATATATATATGGTCCTTACAAAATACACATAAGTGTATGTGTATACATACATATACACATGTAAGTATATATGGAGATATGTCTTAAATGAAATTAAGACACTTAGAATCATCTTTAAAGAAACATAGACTAACAAAATTCCAGTACAGGCACCAGAAACATCCTTCCAAATGGTTGGTCAGGGTAGTCAAATTTATTCACAAAGAGTATAGATTATTGCTATAGCCCTTTGTTGCATATTAGGGCTGCATGTGGACCACTATTATTGAAGATCCTATATACTTAGGATACAGAACTCACATGATCTCAGATGATCTTCTCAGACAACATCTTTTCTGAGTTCTAGTTTGTATGCTTTGAGAAAACACTAACAAGCTACTAAAGAAGGAAAGGAACACAGTTCTACCCAAGCTGTCACACCTATGAAACACAACAATTACTGACATATGGGACACTCACATGTTGGTGGCAACCAAAACTGTCTAATTAGACTTAAGGCTCATTCATCACCAGGGGAATCATGCTTGGTACTGGAAAACCAGGCAGCTTCTCTGGGTTATTGAAGTCATGGATCTTAGAAGAGAATCTACTGATAACACTTTTTACACTCCCACAAATTCTTACTATATTCTAAGTCTTATCCTTATAGGCAAAGATAAATGTAGCTACCATCCCTCATAAAAGAAACTTCTATTTTGAGCAAATGGAGATTATCACAGAAAACTATAACTGATTAATGATTGATGTCAGTGGGCCCACCTTACTGAGAGAAGTGTCACAACTGGCTAAGTAGATTTGAAGCTATAAGAAGGAAGGCCGAAAAAGCCATCTAAAGCAAGCCACTAGTCAATGTGCGTCCTTGACTTCAACATCAGAAAGTTTGATTTTCTTGGATGATGGACATAAAGCTATAAAATAAAATTAATACTTCGATCTTAAGAAATTCTAGTTAGGTCATTAATTGTCACCAGGAGTAGAATATTGTTGTCACAGACCTGACCATGTGTTTGGGAGAGAATTTTAGTTGTATCTGAACTTTGGGCTTGAAAAACCATTGAGTGCTCATAGCTCAGTGGCCTGTTCTGTGGAAGCTTGGAAGATAAGAAACCTGAATTAGTGCAGCTGGTGGTTTGACATGTGAAATTTAAAGAAAGTTTGAGAGTCCCTCAAAGTCACTATCTGGAATGTTTGCTTTATGTTGAGAATTAACAATGACTAAAGTGAAATATGTCCTTTGCAGGGACAATTGATGCTGGCTCACTGGAACAGAGAAGTAAGTAAGGCAAATTTGAACATATGGTCTTCATGAAATACTGTGCTACCATCTTTAAGCTAACAATTTTCTAGAAGACTTAAGATTCCTGTTGGTGATTGTTCACCTCTGAAAATTAACTTCATGTTAACTTCTCATCAATTGGGATCATATTATTCAATGAGCATTTTCATACACATTTCCCCCCCAAGGGTGTAGAAGAATGCAAAAATGTTATAGAAGATGAGAGGAACGATTCTCGTTAGAGCTGGTCTATCTGGGATCCACGTACTTCTGTTTTGTTTTTGAAATTTTATTTTTCTCTTTATTAATCCAAGAAGAATCAAGGGATGCTTACAAGTAAAACAAATTACAAAATGCTTAATTCCTTTATGAAGAGGAGAATTAGGAACAAGCCAGCTCTGGAGAAACTCTAATAATGACACTCTCTAAATTGTATGTCATTTTGATGTAATTGTCAGTGGAAACTTTCCAAGTTTGCATTATCCACTTTTAGAAAGTGTCAATTTGAATTCTGCAATGCTATCACTCTTGACAAGAATGTGTCTTCATCTTTATTTTTGAAAAATTGTATCGTAACATTATGCTTGCGAACCGGGGGTGGGCAAAAGGAAGTTACTTACATTTTCATCCTTTGCCTCTGTATTGTGTCTACAAATTCCTGGCTACTCCACTTGTCTTCCTTTGCTCAAAAAAAAAATCTGTAAACTTGAAAATTTTAAGACATATTTTATGAAGAGAATTATATTTCTGGATCAGTTTGAAGAGGAATCAAATTTCCATAATACAGAAGCATAAGGTTTTATTTAGAGTCCTCAAAGAACATCAGTTACAGAGTCAGGTAACAATGTTCTAGAAATTCCATCTTTGTCTATTCTACAAGCTAATAGATAGAGTTTACCTAAAGCTTTCCATGTACTTATTTTATTTTCTTTTAAAACAAAAAATATATTTTGAGGCAATTAAAAAGTGAGCCTACATTTTGAAATGATCAGTTTGTTGCAGCTCCTCAGTGTGTCTGACTCTGACAGTCAGAAGCACACACTGAATACACATTTTTGAAGAACAGGTTCTAATTTTAATCACAGTGGAGTGGGCACAGCAAAACCGAACAGAAGCAACCAGAATGTGAAAGACTATATGCTAGGAAAATGTCTGTCAAGTCTTTCTCCTCTACTTTAACATGAACACTGAAAATAAGTACCACATTGAACCTAAAACCTGGCTTAAATATGAACTCATGATTACTGAGCAGTAGTAATAACACAGTCACTTAATAAAAACCTGAAAAAATGGTAGATATATATTTTAGTATATTTTATCAGTTGGTGTCAAGTTAAAGAGGGTTGAAAGTGATATTTATCCAGAAATTGTGAAAATACAGGTCTGATTCAGTCTTTCCTATCTGTTGCCATGCTACAGTTCTGCTACACCCTCACAGTGTCTTTTTTTCTTATAATTTTTTTTTATTTCTTTATAAATAATACCATTCAAAATTTCTACTTCCTCCTCTCCTCCCACTTTTCTCCCTTTCTCCCTGCCCCGTTCTCCATGCCCCGTTCAGTCCTAAGAGAGGACAGGGTATCCTGCCTTGTAGAAAGTCCAAGGCCCTCCCCTCTCTATCACCCACTGAGACAGTGTGCCTGAGCTAATGGGAGCTCAACAAATCCAGTTGGACTGGGACTGAACGAGCAAGGGATCAAACTGGACCTTCGGAATGTGGCTGAACTGGGGCAGACTGAGAAGCCAATGATAATGGCACTGGGATTTGTCTCTACTGCACATACTGGCTTTTTTGTGACCCTATTCTATTTAGATGCATACCTCACAGGGTATCTTATATGTTAAAGTTTGGGTGTAAAGTGTCCCCACTAGGTTCATGCGTTAATGGCTTGCCTTCTGGTTGGTAGATCTAATTGTCCCTGGGAAAAAAACTAACAGTGAGAGCTTACTAGCATAAGGATAAATTCCCTGAGGTATTCATTATTTGATGAGATTATTGGAAAGGAATAGAAAATTTGGGATGTAGAGCAAACTTGGATGAGTTTCTCTCTCTCTCTCTCTCTCTCTCTCTCTCTCTCTCTCTCTTTCTCTCTCTCTCTCCCTCTCTCTGTATGGGGGATTGTCTCTCTCTTTATCTCTTTCTCCCTCTCCCACCTCTCTTTCCTCTCTCCCTCTCATCGTTCCCATCTTGTTTTGTTCCCACCCAAGCTCTTTACCATGACTTTCAGCCTTGCCATGGGCCAAAATAATAAAGCTATGAAGAAACCCTGGCAACAATGAGCCAAAGGAAAAATCACTTGACTGCCAAACTATTTATTTTACAACAAAAACAAATTGTCAGTACCTTTTTAGAGGAATCAGTAGGCAGTGAATATTTAAGTCAATCATATAACCCAGAGTAGAAGCAAGCACATTTACCTCATGAAAAGATAGATTCAAGAAATATTTTTAACAAAAATATAAAGGCACACGAAATAGAAGCAACTATTTTGCATTATTATGTTTTGACCAAAAGTTGAAAGTCATTTGAACATTAGCTATCAAATATACACTAGAATATGGGCAAAGCATTTGGTTAAGAATGTTATAATCAGGCCGGAGAGATAGTTCAGTCTTAAAGGACAAGTAAGTTTGGTTTCCAGTCATCATGTCTCCTTGTTCAAAAAGTTTCTATCTCCAGTTCTCAGAGATTTAGTCCCTGTGCCTCTGAAGGAACCTATACTCACAGCACATACCACTCCCCTCATACATGCATTAACATAATTTAAAATGGAACTAATCTTTAAATTAGAGAGTTTTTTTTTTTTTTTTTTTTTTTTGGTTTTTCGAGACAGGGTTTCTCTGTGGCTTTGGAGCCTGTCCTGGAACTAGCTCTTGTAGACCAGGCTGGTCTCGAACTCACAGAGATCCGCCTGCCTCTGCCTCCCGAGTGCTGGGATTAAAGGCGTGCGCCACCACCGCCTGGCTAAATTAGAGAGTTTTTGATTCAGTTGAAGATATGGTTAGCAGGTAAGAACACTTGTCATGCAAACATGAGAACCTAAATACCAATTTACAAATACAGAACTTACCAAAAAGGAACAGATCAGTTGTAGTTGTGCCTGTGACTGTGCCCCAGTCAGATATGGGACAGATACCATAGGATCTGTGTCTTCATTGTTATTAGCCTAGTTCTGTTGACAAAGGATTTAGTCCCACCCGGTCCTAACTTTACAGGCTACAAGACAATTGTCCCACAGCATAAATCCAAGTTCAGTGAAACACATTTTATCATGGGAATAAGGCAGAAGGTAAAAGAGATGTTTGAAAGCTCCTCTGCCCTGTGTGTGTGTTCATGATTGCATATGCCCCCCCAACAAATGACACCACACACATCTCTTCTTCAAACCCCATATATACACCACACAGCCCCCCAAACACACCGCATAGCCAAACACACACAGCTATAATACCCTCACCGCATACCACCACCACACACAACACATACCCCACACACATATGCCTATACATATTCAAGATGACCTTAGCTTTTAAACATTTTGAAATTTTGTCATTTACTTACTAAAATCCTTTTCCTTTATACTACATAAAAGTTGAAATGCTTTTAGCATTCAATACTGCTAGTGTTGAGTGCACAAGTTCCTTTTTAATTCCACTTTTATAGGAAATTATTTAAATTTCTATTCATTAAAAAAATCCTGGAAGGCATTTAATTATACATTTGTTTTTCTACATAGACGAGGATTTCTTATATGTTTAGAAAATATTTTTCTTTCTAATGCCACCAATGTCTTGCAGAAGCCATAATTCATGTGATGTACAATGCTAAATAGTGTGTTATTTTCTGCCTGAGGGCAAGCAGGTGAAAGAAAAGCATGGCCTAGCAAATTCTTTCTGGTGACAATCCTACTTAGTGATCTACTTATGGTCTCCATTTGAAAACACCTTTTATTTTTATGTACCAGTTTCTTCAGCACAGCAGACTACTCAAAATCAGAATGATATTTTAAGGTCCCAAATAAAAGCAGCACTGAGTCAATAAAAGAAGGTGTCAGTTGTGTTCGATGACAATGGCGAGGCCCTTACTCAGGTCTTAGACTGTGACCTAGATTTTAGCCATGCTCAGGAAGCTTTACACTCCCATGCACTTCTGTGTTTGTTGACATTGTCTTTTGCTGTTCTTTTATCCTTTAAAATGAGCACAATGTCTCTTTTAAAACATTTTCAGTTCAATACAAAGTTTTGTTTAGTATTTGTGGTAGGAGAACCATAGGAATATCACATGTAAAAAGAGAATTAAGGTATTTATACCACAAGCACTTAACAATTGGTCTCCCTTATATTTGATGTATATATGATATATATACTCATGATCCATCTACAGGAAAATACACAAGTATTTTCTTTTTTTTAAATATTTATTTATTATGCATACAATATTCAGTCTATGTGTATGTCTGCAGGCCAGAAGAGGGCACCAGACCTCATTACAGATGGTTGTGAGCCACCATGTGGTTGCTGGGAATTGAACTCAGGACCTTTGGAAGAGCAGGCAATGCTCTTAAACACTGAGCCATCTCTCCAGCTCCACACAAGTATTTTCTATAACTGTCCTAATTCAGCACAGAAATCCCTTCCAAGAACATTAATTCTTCTCTTTCTAGGAAGCATCCCCATTACATAGAAAATAAGAGTGTCCCTTTTCCTTTCTTTTTAGGTAATTTGAAGTAGTCTGTATTACTTTGCTGCCGCTCAAAATTTTTTGATACAATGGACCACATGCCCAGAAAACTGTTCGATAATATATGTTTTGTTATGTTTTGTTGATTTTCTCAACATCCTAGGTTTATTTCCCTTCAATTTTATTCACATTTTCTAGAATCATCTCTCCAATAAACCACTTGTCCTCACATTCTTGCAAGTTCAGGTGTAATTCTGGGGAGTAAACTTAAGATCCTTTATTTAATAAAGTAACTTTAATATCTACTCTCGGTTGTACAAGATTATAAGCTCTGAGATTTTTGAGAACAATTGATACCTGACTTCACTGGCATTTTATGCTAAAGACCAAGTAGGGGACTAATAGTATTTTTTTTTAAAGTTCATTAGATGGTAAAATGTTCTGTTGAGAGAAATAAAGGGGATATTGAAGAGTTGATATTGCTGTAGATTTGAAAACACAAAAGTTTGAAAGTGAGCTGGACATTTGATAGAAGATAACATTGAACTATATTATTTTCTGGGGGATGGGGCATTGGAGCTTGAAGCAATAGTCTTGAGGTGTAATCAGAGGTGGGTCGTCATGGGATTGCCAGGGAAAGCACAGTGGTTAGTGTAGTTAGCAGAGAAACTCAGAATGGACAAAAAAGTCAGAAGGGCCACCAATGGATGGCACTATTAGCAGGTGTTAAAATGTTTCAACATAGTTTTTATTTTTACTTCTCTTCTTTGAAAAAGGTAATTACATAAGAACTTGTTTCTTTATTCATAAGTGATTTCTGGATATGCATTTAGTTTATGTCAAAATATTGAGAGATTTGAAAGGCTATTAAATTTTGGAACTGTCAGGGTGAGTTATTTGGCCTGTGTATTCAATAATTTCTTGACTGTGTTCTGAAGTTTAAAGCTATCAGTATGGGCATATACTGATAAAGTATGAAGTAGGTGACAATAAGACAAATTTACCTTGGAAAAAATATTGAGAATGTATAAAAATAAAATGCATATAAGTTTGCGTTTGACATGAAACTAATGAAGTTAGTTTTATTTTTTATTTCACTTATCAACTAGAAGTGCCAAGAAGTTCTAACCTGTCATTCAAAATGATATTTTATTACAACATTGCTATATTTGATTTCAACATGGTTAATATAGTATAATTTGGATATATGAGAAGATATATATTGCATAATATTCATTGGGTTGTATTGTAACATTCTATTACTATTTTAAGTTTTATGTTTGGGCTTTAAAATGCTAATGTTTACTATATATTTTCTGAGAGCTAGACCTAAGGCAAAACTAGATTTATATAACCCTTTCAGCAATTCAATAAGTAAAGCATAGTGAACAGTCATAAACAGTGCAACTCAAGTTGCAGTAAATTACTGCTCCCAATGCCCCAAACTCTTAAACTGTGAACCTTGCACCGTAGTATGTAACTCTAGCACCTGTACAACTGAACACAGAATTTACCAGTTGCTCCCTTCTTCTGTACTTTTAAAATTATCTCAATCTTGTAAACTCTTAGGTCGATAAAATTATGTGCATTTTAAATTTTTGCAAAGATAGTTTCTAAAATAAGTGGTTGACTTTGCTATTAAACTTCAAATCTGAAACGTGTCTATACTGGGGAATAATATTCTTTTACCGAGAGCCATTTATGCTGGAAGACAAAGAGGAACAGTATTGCCAACCTTCAACCCTATGACTTGTTATTCCTGAACTGTTTTTGCCATAATTTGGCATACTTATCACCTATATTAACTCATTGAAAACTAGCTCCCTCTCTCTCTCCTTTTTCTCACACCCAATTTGTCTGATTTTATCAATCAGCACAGAACATGTCCCTTACTTGACTTACAGTTCAACCAGGTGTTACCTATCAATAAATGATCACATTATCTTTTATCTTATTTCTTCATTGACTGCCTAGTCAGCAAGGTATTGATTTTTTTTTTAAGATTCTGCTTACAGTACGTGAATGTTCACTTGGCTGCATTCCCAGATGTCTTTAAAAACCTTAATAGTGATCTTCCTTGTTAGATGTCTTCATTCACCTTTTAATAAGCCTGTTTGCCACCTATAATAATGCTGCCCCTTATGTAGAACCATATTTATCAGAGAGATAGCAGACATGAAAGAAATGCAAAATTATGCTTGAGGTGAATTTAATATGAGAATTCAAATAAAGGTACCAATAAAATTTGCATTTTAATAAAACCATTAGACAGACACAAGCAGAAAGTAAAATATCTCAATGGATAGTATAAATCATGATTAAGTATGCATTAATTCAACCCATTCAAATCTCCCTTTAGTCCATTTAAATCACCACTACAAACAACAAAGAAAGAAATAAGCTCCTTGCATTACTTTTTATGTGGCAGGTTGCTAGCATAATATAATCTAAAAAGAATTGGGCCTAAATCATAACTCATAATATTGATAGATATTGATAGATATTAATGCTCACAGGAGAGCCCAATGGAAACTGGATCATAGGACTGGTTAAATCTTTTACATGAAAAACTTGACCTAAGGGTGGAAGAGGTACAAACAAAGTATTGAATAATATTTAAAGTTACTTCCATAAGTCACGTGGCCTAAAGTACATAAATGAACATCCCCACCTACAAAATCCCAAACCTGAAATCTCAATTCTCTTTCAACATTTAAAACACTTTTAGAATCTATATGACACCAGAAATAGAAAAGTCTACATCTGAACTAAAGTTACTCAAGTGGTTATCATCAAAGTAATGACAATTTAAAAATATTTTATGAAATTTGCTTCTTTATCCTGTTAACCCCATGCTTTGGTCCACATAGACCTATGTGTTCCTAGCATTCACAGTTCAAAATTCAGGAAATGACCATATTTTGGTGGTCACTGTGAATAATAAGGAGGTCTCTCATTTAAGAGCCTAGATGCTTACGTTGTCTCAGAGCTGATCAGCTAACCTATGGCCCAGGCTGAAGCAGTTTAACCGAGTTTAGGCTCTGGACTGGATTGGTCACTGAAGTGTGACAAAGCAATTTCTGTAATGGATCTGCAGACCCCTTGTGGCGAGATCCAAGTGTTGGCCTTCCATCAAACTTGCCAGCCAGGGCCAAGTAGCCAGTATATATCAATATATCACTAAACAGAAACGCATAAATATATGCCCAAACTGCAAGAACATCTATGAACTGGGGCACCCTGGCAGGCATCGAGGAAATTCTCAGATTCAGTGATGTGAGGTACCTCATTTCTCTTCCTTTCTATTTTTTTGAATGGGGCAGAGCTGAGCTGCCCCAGTAGTCTAGTAGCTTAAGTTGACGATTTAATTCTGCTAGTCTTCATGATTTCAGATGGCCAAATGTTTTCTTTTAATATTTGGATTGAATTTAAACCATACTTGGGGAAATATTTTATATTCAGGAAATATTTGTTACTTTATTGGTATCCTTATGTTGTTAAAAGCAGAATAGAAGGCAAACTTGGGAGGGGAAAACAAGATAAGGTCTTGCTGAAGAAGACCAGGTACACATGGAGAAAGCAGTGTAGCAGAAATGCCTTCAGGTGACTCAATGAGATAATGAGAGGGGGAAGGATGGGAATGGAGAGAGGGATATAGATTGTTCTGTCCCTGAGTCTATAATTGTATACTTTTATATCAGGTTACTATCCCCTATGAAGAAAACCAGAGACAACACAGTTAGTCACAGATGGATGAACGGACATCAGTGTTCTCTGAAGAGCAGATATAGGAAAAGCAATATGAAGAGTTGCTTTGCTGTAGCAAAACCTGGTCATGTGGAATTGTTTCAGTGCTGAGTGGCATGCTGTCACGATCCCCTAAATTAGTGTCTGCTGAGGAGGTCACTGCTCTTCTATGTAAGAAGCCAGTCTGGACCCGCTTATTACTGCATTCGTTCTGCTTGCCTATCATCAAATAGAATTGAAAAGATAGTACTAAGTATGGAGGGAGACCCAATGTGAGCATGCTCACAAATCGACTGCTGCAGGTGCTATTTTCCTTTCAAATGCTAATTAGTAGATAATGTTATTGTATAAGAAAGAAGCACATGTTGATCCAACACAGATCTCAACAAGCTTTCCTTTGTGTGTTTTGATGGAAATAGGCTTGGATTTCAAAACCCAAGACAGACACATCTACATCAATGATGTTTTTGTAAGCTAGTTAAAAGAAGACAACTTTGAAGTACCTATAGTTGAGAATAAACTGAAACGTGGCTCAGTTGTCCGAAAGACACTCACCCGGCAGTCTGGGTCCTTATGGTCTGGCCTACTGCAAACATCCCCAGGCCTACCCATACCACCAGGTGACTGGGTGCCATTAGGGTGAGTAAATATATGATGAACAACAGGGAGAGAAAGACTTGGAATTGTTTGATTGCTGTAGTAAGAGGCAGTTCTTAAAAAGACAGGACAGTAAGGTATGGACCAAAGTTGGCAGCTTGCTTGCCCCATGGTGTCGAGAGCCATGTCTGTCCTACCACAGCTGGCATCTATGTTGAGGTCCATGACCCATGTTGCTGACAAGGCCACAGGAATACCCAGAGTCTAAGCTGCCACCTGTGGCTAGTTTTAGACGGCTGTGCTGCCTATGATGTCATGTGAAAATAAATGGCCTGTGTTGCCATGGGGAACATAATGATAGCCAGGCCTGAGTTGCTATCAGGGTCAAGGCCCTATAGCAGTCAGGGTTGATGTTGATATCTGTGGCTTCAGTAACCAATTAAGGCCATGTAGGTGATCAGTGTCTCGGCTACCACCTGTGGCCATGTTGGTATGCTAGGGTTATATTGTCATGGGGACCATAAAACTCTGAGTGACTCAAACTGCCACATGGGTCATGGTGACATCTGAACCTAAGCATCTACTGAGGACCATGTCTGGTTCCATGGTCCTATCACAGTCAGGTTCTGTGTTTAAGTCCACGGCCCATGGTACCACCAAAGGCCACATGGAATCCCTGGGTCTGCATTGCAACCTGTGGTCATGTTGGTGTTAGGCCAATCTAGGTGGTCTGCACTACCACGAAGGGTCATCCTTCATATGGGCCTGGGCTGCTGCTGTGCACCATATCTGGGTCCGTGGCCTAGCAGCAGTCACAGTCAGAGTTGATGTCCATGGCTTCTGTTGCCACCAGTGTCGAGTGGATCCTCAGAGTCTTGATAGCTACCTGAGTCCATGTTGGTGTCTGAGGGTTTTACTGTCTGCATCCGTGTTTCTTTTGCAGCTAGGAGTTGGTTTGTGATGATGTCCATGGTCCTTGTTACCAGCGGAGTAGTAAGAACCATGTGTGTTGAAATCCAAAGGACATACTGAGCAATCCCTCTCTGTTATTGGAAACTGCATCAGGCAAGATGGTCCCTCCCTTACTCCCCCCACAAGGGAGAACTGGCCCCTGCACTAGGGAGAAATAACCACAGCGTCCCAGACCAATGGGCTCAGCTACCATCCAGATCTACATCCTGGGCCTTGGGTTGATTCATCCTAACGTCTACTCCATCTATGGCCTACTGGAGTGTGTGAAGGGACTAGTCCTGGAGAGTGATAGCTACAGAATCTCCATTGCTCATAACAACAACAGGATATATAAGAGGGTTCAGTGAGGGTTCAGTGATGATGGTGTATCAGAGACCTTGAACCAGACGAATAACTCATCTCAATGAATATTTTGTAGGTGGGGCTAATTGGACAATAGCGTATACTGCATAACATGACTCAGCTACTGGTGCCACAAGGATAAAAGAAGAGGTATTGGAAAGATGGAGGATCAAGGTGAGGTTTTGCTTGTTTACTTTGTTTTGCTTTTAATTAATTGAGAAAAGAGAATGCTGCAAGGGTGAGGAATGGATATGCAAGAACTGGGGATTAGGGTACATGATAGGAAATTCCAAAGAATCAATGGTTCCCTGTCCTCTCTTAAGGAGGGAGAGGGAGAGAGGAGGGAGTGTGGGGGAGCGGGAGAGGAATGGGAGGAGGGGAGGAAGTGTAAATTTTTTGAATGGAGAAATAAAAAAAAATAAAAAATGGAAAAAATAAGAACTATATTTAAAAAGAAAAAAGAATAAACTGAAACCAGTACTACATATGCATTCTCTGTATTATGTAATCCATTTCTTATAATGTTATTAAAATTATATTGGATGCCAGGCGGTGGTGGCGCATACCTTTAATCCCAGCACTCAGGAGGCCGAGGCAGGTGAATCTCTGTGAGTTAGAAACCAACTTGGTCTACAATAGCTAGTTACAGGACAGGTTCCAAAGCTACAGAGAAACCCGGTCTCAAAAAACAAAAATAAATTAATTTGGATAAAACTTGTTATTAAGATATAAAGCAAAGAAAACCAGCCTACAAATGACAATCACAATCCCAGAGAACCTAGAAAACAATGAGGACCTTAAGAGAGGTATACATGGTTCTAATCTACATGGAAAGTAGAAAAAAAAAAAAAAAAAAACCGGATCTCCTGAGTAGTACATTGTGAGCATGGGAACCATGAGAGAGATTAGAAGAGAAGGGGAGAGACAGCGAGGGGAGCAGAGAAAAATGTAGAGCTCAATAAAATCAATTTAAAAAAAAGAAAAAGAAATTACTTTCTTTATATTGCAACTGAAATTACACTCAGTATCTTCCTATTCCATAAGATTAAGTAATTTTTAGAGAGAAAATAGCTGAATAAATCATCATATCCAAGACTCCAAAATGAGGAAAAATGAACCACCTCAAGAGATCTGAATCACACCTTACTCAGACGCAGAGCTGGGATTGGGCACAGGCCTCTGTGGAATAAATTAACACCCAAACTGGGCAGATTCTTTTGAAACATATGCTTTACCATTTATTAATGTGTGTATTTAATTTAACACCTCTCTCACTCTGTTTCTGCATTTGTTACATTCGAATAATAATAGTAACAACTCTTAACATCGACATCACCTCGTATAAATGTTTTTCTACTGGTTAAAAGAAAGCAATTTGCCTATATGCTCTCTGTTCTCACATTTCCACTCTCTTCTCTTTTCTGATAGTAGGTAAGAAGAAAGTCTCATACCTCCCATCAGAGCTACCGAATCCTGGCTCCAAACACAGATGGGAATGACACAGCTCTGACAGAGTTCAAGAGTCGGAGTGAGCACTTAGACCACATTTAGAAGCGTTGCTCAGGGAGCAAAAGCACACAAACTGTTAATGCCTCTTATTGCTGTCTTTTACACTTGATTATCTTCAAAACTGATGATGTCTCTGTGCTTTCTGGCCAAAGATCTTGTAAAGAACCTCTTCACAGAACACTAAAATTGGTGACAGGAGAGAAGCCAACATCAAAATGGACAAATAACCAGAAGGCAGAGGGAAGAGGTATGGAAAAGTCATAATGACAAGTATGATTCTTTGTAACCAAATAATTTTTTTTCAAAAAGAATTTGAAGGGTGATACCCTGTGTGGCTATAAAAGCTACTTCTTGAATGTCCGAATTACTGAACAAAACCTCAGTGCCATGGGATGGGAGGTAAACCCCCTAATGAGTTGTTTGTTAAAGAGACACCATAAGTTTCTAAAGCAATGCACTCAAGCCATTCCATTGCTTCTCTGTGAGGACTAAATGACAAGAACCCATCACTAAGGACGATGTATTTTGGGCATAACTTTAGCTTCAGACTTCCTGATGTCCTAGGTAGAACTGTCTACACTGATCCAAAGCAGTAACATGAAGAGTTTCAAATGTTTCCAATCTATGAACTAATTATAGTTTCTAATAAGTTATTGTTGTCCTAAACAATCAAACCTTCCCCATTTCTCTGTCAGACCTAAGATCCTAATTAACATATAAAAACATTTGGAATGTAATAAATTACCACACCCTATTTTCCACCAGTGAAAGGGCTAACCGTGGTGTCAGATAGGAGCTTAAGCCTATAGTTGATGGTTCTGTGTTTGTTGAGACTCACCAGTTAATGTTTTATCAATACATTTTCAAAATGTACTGATATAAAAATGTTTCTTCATTCTGATACTACACAACTGGAACATTGTGTTTGAGGGAACTGAAGTCATTGTTACATGGTCAGGTTCACTCAAGTGTAACCCCAGAATAAACTATCTCTTATGGGGACTTGCATATAGGTAATGAAACTGGCTTGCGAGGTGCCTGCTACAGGCATCAATGCTGGGGCACCTTTGAAGTTAAACTTCCAGGTGGCAGATATGGAGCTATGAGATTTGGTTGTTGCCTTGTTGGGGTTTGGTCTTTCTTTGGTGTAGTATTTATTTAGTATGACCTCCTTCTTTTTTATACTGGATATATATATATATATATATATATGTATATATATATATGTATATATATATAGTGCTATAATATGTTGGAAGTATATCATATTATATTTATTTCACAGGGCACCACAATCAAAATATTGCCTTGAGTCTCAGAGAAGCCATTTGACTTAGGATTTATGAAGAGTGTTCAAACTTTAATGACTATGGAAAAAAATGGCATTTTGCAGTATGATATGACCAAACATTTATAGGAATCAAGAGTTGACCGTAGAGATTTGAATGAGAAATATTCCTTATAATCTCAAGTATTTGAATATCTGCTCCCTCTATGGTGACTCTGGGAGAACTCAAGGATGTCACTGAGAGTAGCCTTTGAGAGTTTATTAACTTGTCCTGTTTCCTATTTTCTCTCTGCTTCATATGTATGGTTGAAGACATGATTCCTCAACCTCTGAGTACCTGCTTCCATGCCTCCCAGTCAGTAAATCTTCTCCTGGAATCATAAACCAAATAAACTGTTCCTTCCACAAGTTGCTTTGGCCCTAATATTTTACCATAGAGCCCAAAAGTACTGTAAATACAATTAATTACATAACAAATGGTGAGCCCCGCCCCCCAACACACACACTAGTTTCCAAGGAATAGTTTTAATCCAATGGTGGTAGAAACAGTCCTTTATAGACTAAATGGCTCTCAAAATAACAAAAACTTCAGTTCAGGAATGGAAGAGTTAGAGAGGAGTGGTGTGTTGACAATAACGTGGTGATATAAGAGACTATGGGGAACAGAATAGTCAGAATATTTTATATACACATATGAAATTGTCAAAGAACAAAATAAACTAATAAAATAAAAAGAGGCAAATAGATCAGTAAATTCTCTATAGACAGAAATGCTTATTTTCTCTTTTCCAGGAATCCTTTTCATTGGAGCTTCTCAAAATAATCATCAATGAAAATTTAGTTCTAGACCATTTTCAATGGTTTCTTCACTTAATAATTCAAACTGTGTGGTGAATGATAATTTTCTTGTTGTTACAATTCTCTCATTATACGATGGCTCTAAGAGGGTACTCTGCTTTAGTGTTCCCAAATAGGCTTACCAGTAAAATTGGAAATAGAAATACATATGGAAGCATAGAAGATATAGTATGTTGTAGAAATATTTATATAAATGCAGATTAATGCATTAACCTAATATAAATATTCTGCTAGGAAATAAAATGTTCTTCTTCTATAAAAGCCTATGATTTCAGACTGAAGATTACACTTGTTTTCTGCAAGGGAATGAATAAAACACAGAGTACATATTTAATGTATGTAATCATGTTTCTGAAAGCTAACACACATATATACATGCATGTACACTCAAACACACACATATTCTCTTTCACTCTTTCTCACATACACAAGCACACTTATAAGTACTATAAGTACTGAGACAAATGAGTTACAAAAGAAGCCCTTGAGTGATATTGATGAAACAGATTCCTAGTGGATTAGTGCAAAGGTTTACACTAATACACAATTATAAAGCACAGAACCTATAGTAAGAAACTGGATATAAAATAAAATATTGACATCACCAAGATTATATTTAGAAACATATCTTCAGTCTCAATATAGTTTGTATTAATGTTGATTTACTCGTCTAGCCATTGTTTAATAATTTTTGATTTAGAGAAAAACCCTTAGAGACTATTCTAGAACAGTTTCCATTTTTAAAAAAATCATCACTAAGAACCTATGCTGCTGCCTTTTAAAATGCAAAAATGTAAAACCTACAAAGATATTGGTTGGATATCATATCTGGCCCTAAATTCCACAAAACTGGGCAGCCAAAGGAACTAATTTTAAGTTGATGCAGCATATCAATCAGAAGACAGCCATCACTTAATAGTATTGTGTATTGTACTAGGAAACATCTTTAAATGAAAGAGTTAACCCCACGTTGCTTGGATTCATTTACAGGCAGTCATGCCTTGGGAACTGTGCCAGTTTTGAAGTTATTTACAAAATTATTCTTTTGATGTTAAAAGGTATCCTCTTTACCTCAGCATGAGACCTTGATGTAGTTAAGCTCACACTTTTTAGGCAGATGTTTGTGATATTTCCATTAATTAATTGATAAAAATAAATTCTGTATCCAATAGGATTAATAGTCTGTCTTTTGCTCTAAAATAAAAATACCCATTCCCCTGAAGTACTCACAAACGCCAATCTTTTCTTTTCTTGTAGTTTTTATTTAAAAGTTTTTTTTTTGAGGCAGTCATAGCAGCATTATTTGTGATAGCCAGAACCTGGAAACATCCTAGATGTCCCTCACCTGAAGAATGGATGAAGAAAATGCAGTAGATTTATACAATGTACTATTACTCAGTGATTAAAAAAATGACATCTTGAAATTTGCAGACAAACGGATAGAATTGGGGGAAAAACATTTTGAGTGAGGTAACCCACACCCAGAGAGACAAACATGGCATGTACTCACTCGTAAGTGGCTATTAAACATATAAAGATATAGAATAACTAGGCTACAGTCCACAACTCCTGAGAAGCTAACGAGGACTCTAAGAGAGACATACATGGATGCTCCCAGGAAGGAGAAATAAATAAGATCTTCTGAGTAAATTGGGAGTTTGAGAGGGGGGAGACTATGAGGGAGCAGGATGATTGAGCTGGTATAGATACAGAGACAGGGCGCAAGGAAAGAGATATCGTGATAGAGGGAGCCATTATGAGGTTAGGGAGAAATCTGGTGCTAGAAAAACTCCCAGGAATCCAAAAGGATGAGCCCAGCTAAGACAGCTGAATGTACCTGAACTGGTCTTTCTCTGTAATCAGATTGATGACCACCCTACTTGTCATCATCGAATCTTCATCCAGTAACTGGTAAAAGCAGATGTAGAGATTCACACCTAAGCTCTGTGGTGAGCTCCCAGAATCTTTTCCCAGTTGATGTGGGAAAGAAGGGATTGTATGAGCAAAGGGGTCAAGATCAGGATGGGAAAACTCACAAAGACAGCTGACCTGAACTAGTGGGAGCTCACTAACCCTGTCCTGAAAGCTGCAGAACCCGCATAGGACCAGATTAGGCCCTCTGAATATGGGCGACAATTGTGTGACTTGGGCACCAATTTTTTCTTAAAAGCAAAAGCATGTTGCTGCTTTTCTGAATATTTGAAAATCTTTGCTTTTATCTCAGAAGACAACTAAAGTATGTTGATTGAACTTAACCATCTTCTTTCTTTTGAACAACTTAATTCCTGATCATCCAAGACCTCTTAATAAATGAAAATTATAAATTATTTTTGTTCTGACCCAATTAGCTTTAATCACAAAAACAATCAAATGTAGCAAGTCATTTAGTGACATATTTATTATCTGTTCTGAGGGTCATGGTATTTATGTAGGAAGGGATATGTTCTCATTATAAAATGGAAAGGGATATATCTATTTCCAATTTCTCCTCTTCTCTTTCCCACAGCTTTGTTTGAGTTCTGAGAAGAAACATAAGTCTTAGCAGTTTCCACCATTTCCCAGCTTCTGATCCAATGATTTACGCTGCATTTTGTACTTTAAGGGATGAAGGCAGTGGCTATTTTTTTTTAAACCATAGATTAGTGTAACTGCCAACCATCATCAGAGAAATTTCCTTTGGTACTAGGTAGTGATTAATACAGAATTCACAACTAGTTACACTATAGACAATAAGAAACTATGGCGTTCTTAATGCCAAGCAGGACATCTTTGTCCTACTCCTTACCCACAAATATCAAGACTCACCACAGAAAAGGGAGCAGATACATTGTAGGGGACAGATGTACTGGATGACTCTTCAGAAGAAATGTTTTCAGGACATGACCTGCAGTTGCACACACATACTCACAGCAGTTGTGGATGCATACACAGGACCTCCACTAGATCAAGTCAGCCAAAATTGCAGGATGGGCATGGGAAGGACTTTCAATGCCCTAAGACTTGTTGAGATGACATGGACAACTGATGATTGCTACACATAAGAACATACTGACAGCATTATGTAGATTTAGTGAATTTAAAAAACAATAACATGTAACTCGAAAAAATGTTAGTGGTAGGAGATATACAAAGAGCTAGAGGTGAGAGAGCAACAGCGGGTTTGATCAATATACAATATATTTATAAATGAAATTCTCAGGCAATATTTTAATTACATGTGTGCAAACTTTAATAAGATAGAGTTTATGCATTAGAAAGGAACATTTGGACCAACAACCTCAAGAATAAGCTAGAACAAGAGAGTAAAACCAAATCTCCAGAAAGAGAGAAAACAAAAAGAGCCCTCATAAATCATGAGGCAATAATTTCAAAACACTCATTTGAAAAAGACTTTAAGTTCAATCATAGGAAAACTTGCTGTTCACATACACAAAAAAAGAATTCAAGAAAAATATAAAAATGGTACAGATACTCCACCAAAGAAAATATAAACATACATATGCACACGAAGTGATATTCAGAACATGCCATTAGATAAAAGAAGCAAACAAAACAACAATTTATCATTACTATACTTCTAGTAGAAAGACAATGATTTATGGTATCATTATTACCAGAGATGAGGGGCAATCATTCAATCACTCTCAAGCTTCAAAAAAATCATAGAAAATGAAGCCACATATTCATACACATGCATGAAATATATAAACATACATACATATATAAATATATATTATCCAATGTTGTGAAATTTGCAGTTTTAATGTAGTTCCTTCTGTGCTTTAAGTAATAAAAATAACTGTTTGGGTGTTTCAGTAAAATTAGAATGAACCATTTATTTCAGTGTCACAAAGATTCATAGAAACCACTGACACACTTATGAGTGGCATTTTCAAGTGTTTTTGTGTGCTTCCTATTCATATATGTTTGTATATTTTAGTCCTATTAGTTTTCTGTGCACCCAACATAAAATGAGAGAGGAGAAGAGATTTAAGGGAATCAAGAGAGTTCATAACAGCTAATCGTGAATGGAGCAGCAGAATTTAGGAATGATTTTTATGAAGTCACACAATAAGGGCCTTCAGCATTCTTTCCTCTGAAAAGAAATCATATGTCCCATCATGTGATTTGGAAGGCATGTAAACAGCTCTACATGCTTCCACACTCTAATAATTTAGGTCTGTTTTGCACTGTGATAGAGAAGAAACCATAAAGCAGAGAAGTTAGTATGTCTTATGCAAAAGTGAAAAACTACATACATAGGTAAATTTAATGTCAATGCTCTGAAGTCTAGAATTATGGAAGACATATACTTGAACAACCAAAATAAAACGTGTTTATTTTATTTTTTTCACTCACTCCTCACTCACTTTTGTAGAGATGATTCAGCAATAGGTGCTTGATATACCTTAGAGAATAGCAAGTATTATTTAAATTCACTATTTGGCAAGAGCTACAGGATGGCTCATAGGGACCTTTTAAAAGGCAACAACATAAAAGGGCTTTCAACATACACTGAAAACTCAGCAGAACATATATTATAATTTCTATAAGTGGTGTGAAGCCTCTCAGAAGCTAATTGTACCAGGGCCAATAGTGTGAGAAATGGCTTCATTTGCTTTTACATGAACAAAATACTACAATTAAAAGTTGTCATTTCATAATCAAAGATAGCAAAGTACAAATCATGTTTAAAATATGAAAGCTGGGAAGCTTCAGGGCAGAGATTTAAATATAAATAATAGAATTAAAGATATAAGCCAGGTAAAGAACGAAAGATTTCAAATTCATTGCCTGAAGGATGGTGATAAAATAAGTTACTTAAAAGTCTTGAAACAAAGAAATTTTTACCCAATGGAAAATGTTAGGTTGATTCATATTTTATTTTAAAAAATACATAGCTAAAAGTATCTCTAAATTATATAGAACAGGTTTTATATAAACAATAAAAGTGGGAACAGTACAGATGCCCAGTACAACTGACCTCATGACCTAAACATTAATGAGTTTTGTTGCAATAATGTATAGCATATGAAATTGTGGATATAAGACTTTCTTAGCCCCTCTTCAGTTGTAACTTGGAAATACAGTTGATTTTATTTAACCAACATGTCTATGAATACCTTGTCAGTAAAATGATAGAAATAAATGAATATATACGCTGAGCCAAAACATGGAATTAGTGAAAATTTCAACCCATACAGTTGAAAAACAAGCTAACAAGTATTTTTTTTTTTTACCACATCCATTTCACTCTTGGATGATAGTCCTAGCTCTTGTCAATCAGCTCACATGTAGATTTCTTAGAGTATATAGGCAACAAATATGTGTTATCATATTGTAACTATGTACTCTATCCATATACATGATAATTCTCTGTATATATATATATATATATATATATTGTATATAAATAAACCCTATTTATGCAATACAGCAATCCACAGATTAAAAAAATTGATTCACCTGCATTACAAAACCTTGTCTCACAACTTTTTTCATCTATAAAACAGTTAAAAAACATATAACTAAGACAGTATTCCTAGAAAAGTTTGAGGGAAAATAAAATACCTGACCCATAATTGAAATACATCTGTTTTTATTTATTCAAATTTTCGTTAACTGCAATCTAACAAATCTCATTGTGGAAGATAGCATTTTTGCCAAATATTATAACCTGGTAGAAGGTCACCTGACTTTAAAACTATCACACTTTATCTGTAATGTGTGACTATTATTAATAAAACTGCTATGAATATTAGTTGTGCTAGCATTCTTGTAGTAGGATGAAGCACCCTTTGGGTATATGCCCAGAAGTGATATAACTAGATCTTAAGGTACATCGATTCCCAATTTTCTGAGAAAAAGCCATATTGATTGTTAAAGTTGCTGTACGAGTTTGCACTCCCACCGTCAGTGGAGGTGTGCTCCTGTTGCTCCACATCCTTGCCAGCATGAGGTTTTGTTTTTGTTGTTTTTTTTAATCTTACACATTCTGACAGGTGTAAGGTTAAATATCAGAGTAGTTTTGATTTGCATTCCCAAGATGGCTATGTATGCTCATTATTTATTTCAGAGTTTCTTTCCCATTTCAGATTCCCCTGGTGAGAATTCACTGTTTAGATATGCATCCCACTTTAATTCGATTATTTGATTTATTAGTGCCTAGTTTTTTTTTTATTGTATATATTTTCGAAATTAGCCCCCGTCAAATATGGAGATGTTGAAAATCTTTTCCCATTCTCTAGACTGCAGGTTTTTCAAATCTATTATGACCTTTGTTTTACATAAACATTTCAGTTTCATACATGCTATTTACTAATTGTCAATCTTAATGGCTGTGCTAATGGATTTGCCTCTAGTGCCAATGCGTTCAGGGCTACCTCCCATTTTCTCTTTTATCAAGTTCAGTGCATCTGGTTTTATCTTGAAGCTTTTGATCCACTTGGACTTCAGTTTATGCAGAGTGATAGATATGAATCTATTTGTATTCTTCCACTTGCAGACATTCAGTTAGAGCTGCTTATTTGTAAAAGGCGGCTTCTTTTTCCCCACTGTATAAATCTGGCTTCTTTATAAAAGTCAGGTCCATAGGTGTCTAGATTACATCTGGATATACAGTAGCCTTTTCCCCTACCATGTTACTTTGTCCAGCCTTAATATGGGGGAGGTACCTAGTCTAATTGGAACTTAATATGCCACCTTTTGTTAATATCCCTCTGAGTCTTACTTTTTTCCAAAGGGAAATGGAAGAGTAGTGGACTAGGAGCAGAAGAATAGTGGTAGGGAGGGACTGAGAGGAAAGAAGGGAGGATAAACTGTGGTCAGGTAACATATATAAGAGAAGAATGAACTTAAAAATATATAACTTTTATAAACACACTATTTCAAACAAAAAAAAAAGATAAAAGAAAAAACCCCAAAGAAACCAAGCTATTTTAAGATATTTTTTAATTAGATTAATTAAGGAAGAAAAACCTGTAAATAATCTCCTTTTCATAGTCCATACAACATTACATGGAACAAACAAGCTTTTCTTTTTGTCTGATTGACCCAAACGTAATTGTCAAGTTTGTCTACTCTATTGCTGTGGCCAGTATTAAATCAAACTCCTTCAAGATTCCAAGATAGACTTAAGTCTAGCAGTTTTCCAAGAATCTTCCCAGGTTCTAGATTTGGATTAAGAAACATCCAGCTTCATGGACCAAACACCTCTGAGAGTTTGATCTTTCTGTTGTGTGAAAACCACTGTTAGAATTGCTGGAATATATCCTGTGAGTCAGTCTAATAAATCCCCTTTAATAACAGTTTGCTCCTATAGAAATCTCCAACAAGTACACCACCTTAGCAGTGCTAATGTAAAAGGATGGAAAAAGTATTCTAATCAAAGAGAACTAAGGCACAATATCTAAAAAAAATCCAATATCTAAAGGTGGAAATTCAAACCAGAACTAATTAGAAGAGAAAGACATAATGAGGAACATTTATTTCCCATTAAAGGAAAAAATCAATATGCAGAATCCAAAACATGCTTCCACCAAACAATGGAGGATCATCAAATTTCATTAAATTAAATTAAATGATATTAGATCATCAACAATAGATTAACTCCACTACAATGATCCCGGGTCAGTATCTCAACCAGTTCTCACCAAGAGTGGTCATCAAGAAAAACAAAAATGACAACAACAAGAAGAAAATATATAAAGAAATCCTTCAGATAATCAAGTGGACCTAAGAGATATCTATAGAACATATCTTCCTAAACACCAAAAAATACACATGGGATTACAAAAATCCCATGGAACTATAAAGTCCACACAATATTGGGACCCAAAATAAGTATCAGAGACCAGAAGAATTGAAATCACATCCTATGTAACCACAATGGGATAAAGTTAGAGAGGAACATCAATAGAAACTACAAAAATTAAAAAATACAAAACAATAACAAAAAGGCCTCATAGAAACTAAACCACCCATACCCGCATGATGACTGTGACAAGGAATAAATCCAGAGAAAATATAAAAAATTCTAGAGTAAAAGAAAATAAAAATATAACACATTAAATTCTATGGGACACAATGAAGGAAGTTCAAGGATGAAAGTTACAACACTAAGTACCTACTTAAGCAACTTTGAAAGATGGAAAATTAATTAATTAATGATGTACCTGAAATTCTTCTAAAAACAAGTAAAAGCATGCCTCCAAAAATGAGATAGAAAGATATAATCAAAATCAGGGCTGAAATTAATGAAATAGAAATGAAAACAATGTAATACAAAGTATCAACGAAAAGACGAGTTATTTCTTAAAAGATATTTAAAAATTAACAAAAAATAGAGAGAGGTATCTAATTAACAGAATTAATGGTAAAAATTGGAGACATTAAAGCAGAAGAGATAGTGAGGACTTCTGGGAATTCTGAGCACATATTTTTTAAAATGAATATTCAAACTTTAGAAATTAAAAGAAGTTAATATATACATATATATATATATATAGTCAACAGTAAATAAAGGTGGAATAAATACATTTGAATATATTGAATATAACATCCAATGAAATGTTGTAAATTCTCCCAACTAAAACAATGCCAGGGGCGGATAAGTTCATCACAGTATTCTATCAAGTTTTAAAACAAGCAATAATACCAATACTCCTTAACTGTTCTACAAAATAGGAACTCAAAAGAAGAATTCTAAATTTTATAATTAAAGTTATTATTAAACTAACAAAAGCTATCATAAAAATCCTTAAAGAAATTTATAGGCAATATCTTTGTTGAACATAAAACCAAAAGTTCTCAATAACACTTGAAATTGAAGTTCAAGAGCAAATTAAGAAGATTAATCACAGTTATCAACTTTGCCTCTTCCAGAGATACAGAAATGGTTCAACATACATGCATCAATAAATGTAAGCTACAGAATAATTAGACTTATTCATAGAAACTACATGATTATCTCATTAGACGTAGAAAAGGCCTTTAACAAAATTAAACATCACTGCAGATTGATAGTCATAAAGAATGTTGGAATATAGGGTATGCATTTCAAAATAATAAAGACCACATATAGCAAGTCTATAAGTAACAGTTTGATAAGTAGAGAAGTGTACAAAGAACTTCCACTAAGATATGGAGGGAGGGGGACTGGGGAAAGTGGGAGGGAAATGTGGGAGGGGAGGAGGTGGAAATTTTTAATAAATAAATAAATAAACAAGGATGTCTATTCTCTTCCCTCTTGTTCAATATAGTACTTGAAGTCTTAGCTAGAGTGGTAACAAGTGAAGAACTTAAAGAGATACAAATATAAAATAAAGGAGTCAAAATATCCTAATTTGCAGATTATATGATTATATACACAAAAGATTCTAAAGACTCCACACAGAAATCTTATATCTGAGAAGCACATTCAGCAAAGTATCAGGCTATAAAATTAACACAGAAAAAAATCAGTAGCTTTCCAAAAACCAACAGTAAGCATACCAAGAAAGAAAGCAAGGAAACAATTTCACTCCTAACAGTCATGTGTGTGTGCATGTGTGTGTGTGTGTATGTATGTATATATGTATGTGTGTGTGTGAGTAAACATAATCAAATAAGTCAAGTAAGTGAGAAATTTATACCAATAAAACTTTAAGATACTGGAAAGCAAATAAACTGAAGAAGGAGATACCAGATTGCATAAACATATCCCACACTCATGGATTGTCTGATTTTATGGTAAAAATAGCCATCTTACAAAAATCAATCTACATACACAATGCAATACCCATCAAAATTCCAAAACAATTATTCACATAAATTGAGAAAATAATTATATTTCATATGGAAACTCAAATGATAAAAATAGCCAAAATTGCCTTAAACAATAGAAAATATGCTATATTTATCATTATCCCAAATTTCAAGTCACTATAGAGTTATATTAACAATATTAGTTTGGAATTTCAAAGTCTTGGGCCACTTCTAGTTGTTTCTCTCTGCTTCATGCTTGTGACTGAAATTTGATCTATCAGATTTCTGACCCTATGAAGTCTGCATCTTCTGCCATGCCTACCTTCAACGGTGGACTAGTAAACTCTTATGCTTCTAAAAAAGGTTAGATAATATAAGTTTAATAAGTTATTTCTGTGTTTCATCACAGCAACAGAAAAGTAATGCACAATTCGTAGGTGTAAGAATGTAAGGCCTACCAGGCCAAAAGAAACCAACCTGGAGTCTGCCTGGAGCTGTCAGAGGTCCTGACTGTATCTAGCCAACAAGGAGCCACAAAGTGGTGTTTCCTGAGTGCCTAGCACCAGGGGCTATCAGAAGTCCTAATCATGCCTAGCCAAAGATAGACCAGTATGAAATGTCAACAGTCAAGGGATGAGAATGCCTGGGTGCTGGGGGTGGGGCACATAAATTTTCCCCATTGTTAAATAAATGAATCTTCTGTATATCTTCTACCTGACTCCCGGTGTCTGTGTTTATTGATGTCACGATTTTTTGCCCCCTCCCCCAAGGAAAACGTTAGGGCCCAGCAACTCTTGGGCATATTCTCATATGAATATATATCATATTATAGAGATATCTGACCATCCATTGTCAGTGATGCTCTATTTAAAATAGTCAGAAATAGAAAAAAAAGGATATCCTTCTACTGATTGTTGAATAATGGAAATGTTGTATATTTACATAATGGCATATTTTTTCAGTTGTTAATAAAAATGAAATGGAATAGCTGGTAACAATCAATCCAACTGAGGTAACCCAGAACCCTGTAAGATATATGGCCCACATAATCAAAATGCTATTGCTCAAAAATTATAGTTTTGACACACAGTAAAATTATATAAACTTCAGTGAACAGTAGGATTTTACATTTCTTCTGTTTTTCCTAAACATCCAGAGAAGCCCCCAGCCTCCATCAAAGGAAGACGGGTGAGCTTTGGGGATGGATATGTCTTAGCACTTAGGCAGGGAAGGAAAGGGTGTGAAAAGTAGAAATCATAGTGTGAAAAGCCATATGTCATAGGCAAGATCTGCTCTTTCTTTTAATTGCCCTGAAATCATGCTAACCTTTTAAAGAAATTCAGTGAGTAGTCATTTATTGTAAGAAAACATTCAGAAAAATAGGAATATTGAAGGATAATATTTTAAATGGCAATAAGAATAAACAGTAACTTACTTATAAGGTCCATAGTCCAGGAAGAGCTGATATCTCAGACTAAACTCCACCTCCCCTCTCCATCGACATCCATCATTTTCTACACAAGCATTGTGCGTAGTTGTGATGATAAAAATGATTATTGTCTTGTCTTTATCATACGTCACAGAGTATTAGTGAAAGAAAATAGACACCTAACAAGCAATGTTGATGCTTGATCCTCAATGTTATTTTTGTAAGAACGCATCTAGGTTTATTAACTATGACTCTAGAAACTGTACCTTTTTTACTTACACATAGATGCTTTACCAAGGGTTAGTATTAATATACAAAGAAATTCAACTTTCCACTGCAGTTGCTTGATTTCAGTAATATACAGCACAGACATACAGGCATAGGGCTAAGCAAACCTAAAAGAGTTGAAAGTACAAGTGAGGAGTCAGGCATGAAAATGCTACCCCAAAGTCTGTTTAAATGGGGTTTTATACAGTCAAATCTAATTAACCAAGCATTTTCCCCCAAAAAGTAGCTCCTAGTTATCTGAACTTAATGTCTACACTTTTACTTAGTGTTTTTTTTTTCTATAAGAGGATAATGCTTACTTTCTTCATATGCTACTGTAAATCTTCCTCTGATTAATAGAAAGGTATTCACAGGTTACTATCTTGCCACTTTAGAGAATTAAATGTTTGAAAAGAATGAGAGATAAAGGCCTGTCAAAAAGGTTTTGCAAACAAACAAAAATCACAGAATATGAACTGCCCAGTGATAATTTCCAAGAAAACAACTACATCAACTGCACATTTTGTTAAAATAAATTGGTTTCTACATCAATTGAGTTTAAATTCCTAGTAGACAGGAATCTATTTCCTCACAGTTTACTACGGATCTCTCTAGAGTCTAGAATATTTGGCAGGTTACCTGCCTCCTTGTGTGGTTCCAGTTAGTTTCTTGAAACATATTTTCAAACTTATAGTCTATTTTATTCAGGAAAAGAAAAAGAACCATCAACAAATAACTGCCCAGCCTTCTCGTGGACAGATCGTCAGTGAATAAAGGTCAGAAGAATGTTGGTAACCTGAATATTCCAACACTACAGAAGTGGTTACACTTTCTTTCATACATGCACGCATGCACAAACACACATACACACACACATATGCAGAGAGAGCTTGCTGTCGTGGCTACTTGGAGAAAAAGAGTTTCTCAAAACAAATAGATTAAAGAAAAATATGATAAATGCATAAAAAGCATAAACTACAACCAGGCAGTGGTGGCACAACCTTTCATTAATTCCAGTACTTAGGAGGCAGGGGCAGGCAGATCTCTGTGAGTTCAACGCCAGCCTGGTCTACAAGAGCGAGTTCCAGGACAGGCTCCAAAGTTACAGAAAAACCTTGTCTCGGAAAACTAAAACACACACACACACACACATACACACACACGAGAGAGAGAGAGAGAGAGAATATAAACTGCAGTAAATACATAGCACCACTGTTGAAATATCATTGAAACAACAAAATTTTCTTTGTACATACTAAATAATTTTCCTTCTTACCAAGCTTTAAAAGCATTCATTTTCATCATAGCTACTTGAGTGATTAGAAATATATGATACTAAATTATTACCTTTAAGAATTTCCAATTGCTAGCCGGGCGGTGGTGGCGCACGCCTTTAATCCCAGCACTTGGGAGGCAGAGGCAGGTGAATCTCTGTGAGTTCGAGTCCAACTTGGTCTACAAGAGCTAGTTCCAGGACAGGCTCCAAAGCCACAGAGAAACCCTGTCTCGAAAAACCAAAAAAAAAAAAAAAAAAAAAAAAAGAATTTCCAATTGCTGAGACAAGAATTGCATTGGGCAGGGTTTTAAAAGAGAAACATGAAGCTCTGTGATTGTGTTTTAAGGTTTTAGAATTAAATCATCAACCCCAAGCTCCACTGGGAGATGAATACCATATAAGGTGTCCAGAAATGTTATATTATAATGACTCCTCAAGATGTTTTAAAAATCATTCAGAAGGATAGAGAACATGAGCAAGGAAGTCAGGACTGTGAGAGTTGTGCCCATCCACTATGACAGTGGGGCTGATCTAATGGGAACTCACCAAGGCCAGCTGGACTGGGACTGATGGAGCATGTGATCAAACCAGACTCTCTGAACATTGCTGACAAGGAGGGCTGACTGAGAAGCCAAGGACAATGGCACTGGGTTTTGATTCTACTGCATGTACTGGATTTGTGGGAACCTCGTCTGTTTGGATGCTCACCTTCCTGGACCTGAATGGAGGGGGGAGGACCTTGGACTTCGCACAGGGCAGGGAACCCTGACTGCTCTTTGGACTGGAAAGGAAGGGTGAGGGCAAAGGGAAGGAGGGGGAGGGAAATGGGAGGAGGGGAGGAGGTGAAAAATTTTAATAATAATAATAATAAATAAAAGTTTTACTAAGTAGAAAAAAATCATTCAAGGTGCAATAAGTATAAGATGAGAAACAGTAAAGCAAGATGCCTTTTTGTAGGAACAATCACAAGCAAGCGTCTGTGAAAATCTGTGTTCAAGAGGTCCCAAGTATCAGTAAAAATTTAAGATCAGAGTAGGGTTTGAATACATATGGGAGCTTGGGCTTTTAAAACTAGGACTTAGTTCTCTTAATTCTATTCCACAGCCTAGGGTCAAGGTTTTCTTGAAATCCCTCAGGGTGTTTATGGATAAATACATGCCTGTTTTCCAACAATAAAGTCCCGCTATCAAGTTTCTCTAAATATCTCCAAAGCTAGATGCCACAATCTTTAACACAGCTGCCTCTAGCCCTACCAGATAACCTCACAATGAGAATGCTCACTTCACGTGTTTGCTACATAAAATATACTGGACCAGTTTGTAATGGTTATGAAAATATAAGAAATACAGATTCAAATCACTAAGTAGATGTCATCGTTCATGTGCCATCTTTTTGAAATTTCCTCCTTGTGGAATAAGCATTTGCAAAGGGCTATCATAAATGTAAATTGGAGGAAATTCACAGTTGGTTGAGTACAACTATCATGTAGTACATTGCTCTAGTTACAGGTATCTGGGCTGGAGCTGAATTTCATTCCTCAGCCTCAATCCAGGACCCAAAGCTGAAATAAATACAATTCAACTTGTAACTGGTTATATGGTAAATGCAGTCCTCCCTCTGGGTTTTATTAAACCTAATAAAAATAAACACCAATGCAAAATGTTTACAACTCAGGTTTATTAACTGTTTTGTCTTCAATTTACTAATTTTTAATAATTATAATATATAGAAATAATCTTCAGCAAGAAAATAGATTAATTACTTGTTTATTCATATTTATATAATGATACATCACAAAATAATGTTTCCCAATTAAAGAAACTATGATGTAATTTGTGAAATTTTATTTATCTTGTGTTTCTATGTATGCCTTTATGTTGATGACTGAGCACACAAGCACGTGTGTGGAGGACCTAGGACCACTCTCTCAGGAAATGCATTTATCTCATGCAATATCCCTTGTGAGATTCAGGAACAGAACTGTGGTCATCAGGCCTGTATGCAAAGTACCTCTACCCACCGCATCATCTTTCTGCTCCTTAAGTCATAACCACTATCCATATAAACATGGTTTTATAAGTTATTCATTTCCTATGTATTTACTTTATATTTCAATCTGTTAATTTCTTACTTTTCTAAGGCATAGACAGCTTTGCTGAGAATTGCTGGATGATGCCAAACTGGGATGCTTTCCAAGGCCCTACATAGGGATCCCTGGAATAATTTCACCCTTACAAAAGGATCCCTGCCCTGAAAAACATTGTGGTCCTGGCAGTGTGTGGCAGCTTCAGCATAATGTCACTCAAATTTCCTGACCACGCTGTGTGCTGTGAATACCATTGGTGAATAAAGAAACTGTCTTGACATGTTGATAAGGCAGAAATTAGATAGGCAGGGAAAACTATTCTGAATGCTGGGAGAAAGGAGGCAGAGGCAGAGAGAAGCCATGAAGATGCAGCCAGAGACAGACGTGCTGAAACTTGGCTGTGATGCACAGATTAATGGATCTGAGTTAAAGTAATATATAAGAGTTAGTCAATAAAAAGCTAGAGCTAATGGACCAAGCAATGATTTAAATAATATAGTTTCTGTGTGATTATTCTGGGGCTGAGCATGCAGGAACCAACAAGTGGACTCCAACAACATGTTTGAAAGGGAAAAAAATCAAGGCACACGCCAATTCATTCTATGTTTTTGGTTGAATATGTTCAATGGAATAATCACACTCAAAAGAATAAAGCTACTGAAGAAATATCAAGTCTTGTTAGTGTGATGAACACAAGCACCTTTATTTCTGATAACTAGTCGAGAAATGTCTTTGTTGAATTATATAATCTATCAAAACAAGATTATGTTAAAATTTCAGGATTATACTATAGAAATTACACTCTAGCCAGTAAGGAATTTAAATTTAATACCTCATCTTATTTGCCTTGATTAAAAACCTTGCAGAAGGCAACACAGCTAATCCGCCAGTGAAATTAACTTGCTTACCAAAGCCCCTAATAATGGGGGAATTGATGAACAGTATGCGTGGAGATGGTATGATTAACTGTGCATACCAAGTGGTAACTGACAATTATAGGACACTATGGTAAGCTACAATGGTTGTGTGCTGCGAAGACAGGTTTATGGAATTATTTTAAGTGACTAAAGACCTGTCCTTTTTGCTCTTCTCTATAAACGGAATTTCAGAACCTTATGATTTTAATTCTCTTCCCAATGAGGAATCTTTGTGAATGTATTTAGACAATTCTGAATGGCTTGGAAGTCCCATATTCATTTTGCACAATTTTCATCTCTTCTAATCAATTACTGGTTTAAATGCTTTTTCTTCTCGGAATGCCAAGTTGACATATTTGCCTACAAAATGGATGAAATTAGTATTTAATAAATGTTGATATAAAGAGTTGGACTTAAGAGCTGCATTTCATCCCTTCTCGGTCTTGACATTTTTAAAACAGGATACTTTGCAGTAATCTATGACTGTAATCTTCATTCTAAATTATAAGGAAACATTGTACTAGAAGATAATTGCAAATATTAACATTTCAAAAGAGTTTTCACAATCATAGTTATTTATTAAAATGGACCCAGTATTTTATTCACTTTCCTATTCTTTCATTATGTTTTGATTTACCCCATGATTTCTCTAAACAGCTCATCATTTGCATTTACTTCCATCTTATGCTATGCTTTCTGTAAACAGCTCATCAGCTGCATTTCATTCCATTTTAATCTGTGCCTTTATTAAACGGGCCACGCACTTCATTTCCTTTCAACTCAGCCTGTTTTCTGTAAATAGCTCGTCTAAGTTCGTGATGACTCTCAGCACAGAGGAGCTAACTTGTCCGTGTACACTTGCTGCTGAGCTGTGTTCAGGGTTTTTTTCCCCTCTGTGCTCAGCTCAGATTATGGCACCAGCGCATGAAGCTGACCTTTGTAGCTGCAAAACACTCACCACAGTTGGCTTCATCAGAGGCATCTGCACAGTCTGGGTCCTCGTCGCAAACCCACAGTTTGGAGATGCAATGCTTCGTCGTCTTGCATTGGAAATAATCAGGAGAGCAGCTGTTTTCAGCTTAAGATAAAAAATATCTATTAATGTGTGACATTCAGCATAAATGAATATGTTATTTATTAAAAGCAGTTAGACAAGGACTTGAGACGCCCAATGAGAACGTCTCTTTTCATTAATGGGTACTGAGTAGAGAAAATGTGTGTTTTAATTCCTGTAATTTGGAAATACAAAAGATAATATAATTTTGTGAAGATACATGAATGAAACCAACATTTTCAGGAGAACTACAGATTATATATTTGTAAACCACTTCCTAAGGTGGAGAATTCTGTCCTGAAAAATAGATTTTCAAACATTTTAAGAGTTCATCCTGATTCATTTTATAAGCCCAAATGACTAAACTTAGAAGACAATAAATGAATGAGGAAATGAAAAGTCCAAAAGTTTAATAACAATCCTCAGAAGTAGTTGGGCTTTTTGAGGGAGTAGTAAACATTTGATTCAGACTGTAAACTTATGGCAACCCTGGTCACTTTACCGCAGCCACTGCTAGAGTGGCCAGCTTTGAGAATAGGTCCAAACTACTCAGATCACAGCGCCTCCATCAAATTGCTGAATGCCTGAACATTATTTACTGAAAGAAGCTTTATAGAACGAAATAAAAATTCATCAGGACAGAAATATTCAAAGCAGTTTTGTTGAAAACCTGAAAATTGACAGGTGCTCCATCTTTTGGGTTCTCTGTGTGTGCGTGTGTGCATGTGTGTACATGTGTGTGTGTGTTTGTGTGTGTGTGTGTGCACATACATAAATACATGACTTTCTAGCCATTTCTCCATGTGGAATAGAGCCATTTGCTTTCTTTTATTGTATTTGATGTTTGGGTAGAGACAGAAGTACAATGTGACAAGAACAAAATAATTTACTCTTATTCTTTTTAGTAGATTTTAGGGATTACTATCTGAAGCAGTATTTAAAACTAATTGTGCTTTGATATCGCATAATTTCAACTGGTATTTCATGGGAGAAAATTTCCTAATAAAAATGGAATTAATTTTCCATAACTCATTTATCAAAAATCATAAAGTACTTATACTCAATGCGGGAGAAAGTCAGTTTATGGGAACACATCTTGTAATCGACTGCTATGTTGTTTTAATGATAAAGGTGAGTATATCCTGTTCTTGTCTGACAAAATATCCAGGTAGCTGTTAAAATAAAGATTATTTGTATCTTTTCATTTTTTTCTCTGTTCTATGGAGAACTTCATAAATAAAGCATTGTAATTGACAAAATTTAGTCATTTCTTGTCTATATAATTCCTTTGTTTCTTTACAGTGCATGAAGATTAATTTTGATTCGAGTTTCAGTTAGCATTCAAAAGTCCAACAAGACCTGACATTCTGTGTGACTTACGACAGTCCCTTTCATCTTCCTCGTCCCCACAGTCATCTTGTCCATTACATCTGAGGTTTACAGGGATACATTTCTGGTTCTGGGTACACTTGAACTGACCTGGCAGACAGACATGCGTGTCTAAGACAAAGAGAAGAAAATAATGTGAACTGAGACCCAAGTCTGCATTTACGTCAGTGCAGTCAGGAGCAATCAAGACCTAGATGGATGTGCCCAAGTTAGGACTTTAATCACCTACCACAGTTCAGTTCATCTGAGTTGTCTCCACAGTCGTTCTCCCCATCACAGATGAAAGCGGGCAGTGCGCAGAGTCCTGTTCCACACTGAAATCGTCCTGGCTGACATTTAAATTCAGCTGGGAGAGAAAGCGTGCAGGTATTGTAGATGACAATCTAAGTTCCTCATGTCTTACACAGAAATTTTCTGACACTGTCATTGGTATTTTGCAATGAATATATGTTGAGCATAAAGCAAAAGCCTCATATCTAGAGATCTACTGGCTTGGTGAACATCTAAGTCATGGGCAACTCGGATGGCCTCCCGACTTGCACTTCATAAACTCTCTTACCAGAGACACAAAACTGCAACATGCAAACTATAACTAAAAAAAACAAGAATAATGGTAATATAGTGCACTACAGCTATAATCTTGGTTCTGGGATAGCAATGACAGGTTGAGTCCTGAGAAGTGTGAACCAGGCAGCTCAGCCTAGTCTCAGAGTTCCAGGCTAAGAGTCTCTGTCTCATCTGAGGAGGAAACTCAACATTGACCTCTGATGAGCTTCCTGTGCACATCTCAACACACATGCATTTGCTCATTAACATGCATGCATATATACACATACAGGTACACATATACACACACAAAAAAACACATACACATTAGGAGAGCACTCTATAGTGATCTCAGCTCAGTGCCAGGCTGTTCCTAAACATACTAGAATAAAGAGCTTTTACTCTAGTTCCATTTTTTTAAAGTATTATTTATTCTTTCTGCATTGCTGCCTACAAAGTACTATGGCCTTAGCATATAATCTTTAATGCTAACTGAATACCTCCTGTGCAAATCTCATTAAGAACATACTGTTTTTTATATTAATTGCATATAATATTTTGATGTCAGAAATATTTTGCATACCATTTTCAATATTATACTAAATACTTTATAATTGGTAGCATTTCACAATACGTTTGCTTATATATAAGGAATAGTTAAAAATAAAGACGATCTACTGACTGTTTTCTGTGTTAGCTACTAGGTTACAACTACCAATCAGCGAAGATTTTTATTTATAAAAATTATAGCTTTTCACATGACCAATAATATGACCATTTAAATATATGGAAACCAAGTGTTGTTGATATTAACAGTTCAGCCATAGAGGTATAAATTTCCAGAGGTAAACACCAAGTTCTGACTCAGACCTGACTCACAATTCATATTACTCACAGGGAAACACTATTTTGAACTCATGGTTCCAATGGCCTATTAATTACTGACAGATAGGTTAATATTAATTTCTTTATTAACTCAAGTTGGGAAATAAAATATAATTGGAGTTTTAAACTTGGTTCAGGACAAGAAACTTGATGATGAATAAGAAAGTGATCTCTAAAGCCTAGGTAGCAAGAGCAAAATTAGACATGGTCATGACATCAAACTACAATTATTTGTAAAGAAAATGAAACAATCATAGTAGGAGAGACAACCTAAGAAAGGGAAAAATGTTTCAAAAATATACATCCTAATCATGGCCTGATACACTAAATGCATGAAAATCAACTCAAACATAAATTAACAAATTAGAAAATTTTAAGAGTGGGTTAAATGCTTAAAAGAAAAAAGTATAAAATACACTACTAATTTCAAAGGTGATAAATATTAAAACTATAATGAGATACCAGCTCAAATTTATCAAAATATGTATTATTTTTTAAAAGCAAAGTTTTCAAATATTGGGCAAGTGTGGAGAAAGGGACTGTAAACTCTTGATAGCAATATAAATTAGTACATAGGACAGAAATTTACCGGAAACTTCTTTAAAAGTGAAATAGAACTGGCATGTTATTAGGAAGTTCTGATATAAATGGACGTGTACAAAGGAAATGAAATCAAAGTGTTGGAAATTTGATGCCATGCCTGTATTTGCTGCAGTGTTACAGTGTTTACGGTGGCACAAGAAAGCATCACGTTATGAGTACACAGAGAGATAAACAAGGACATATCACAGATAAACACTGAGTCTCATTCATGCTTAAATAAGGAAGAAATCACATTTGTGATAATTTGGGGGAATCTAGAAAGCATTCATCACATCAAATGGTCCAGGCCAAGAAAGAGCAAATGCTCTTTTATGGCATTTATATATGATGTTTTAAAACAAACAAACAAACAAACAACTCATTAAAACAAAAAGTAAAATGGTAGTTATTAGTGGTTACAGAGTGAAAGACTTGGGAGATCTTGGCCACAGGACATAAAAATTCAAATAGACAAGAAAATTAAGTTCCAAAGAATGATTATACATTGTAGTCACTATATTTTTTAACAACATGTTCCACACTTGACGATTGCTTACAAATGCTCTCCATGTTTTCAAAACAAAGCAAATAATGAGCACATAAGGTAATATACATGCTAAATGGCTTCAATTAGCTATTTAATATATCTGTCACATGTATTAGAAAATATATATATGTCTTCACCATATATATAAATTTACTTTTTAATTAAAATAATATATGCTAATACTAATGTTTAACCAAGATAAGGTTCCTTCACCAGCAATGTGCCTTTTCTGAATTGTTCAAACAAACATAAGCACTTGGCTACATATATTCTGAAAGTTTGTAACTGGGAGAAACTCTTATTAACTCTGCAGTTAACTCTTCACACAGTGGATTACAACATGATATTTCAAAGTTACAAATAGAATTCAGAACGTACAAATATTTAAAAGAACAATCATTGTGATTCTGTCTCTGCTCTAAGTCTTTGATGTGGTATTTCCCTCAACAATGGTGGCTCTGGTCAGTAAAGGTCATCTTAGGAGGACATCAACAGGTACATCTCATAATGTTTAAATATACAAAGGCAAATTATATTTACTTTATTCACTGCATTATAGAAAAATACCTTTTACTGTGGAAAACTAATTCTCTTATAACAAATAAGTCATAGTGAATGTTCATCATCATCCATACTACCCCTTCTTTTGGCTGCTATTCCAATTCAAAAACTTTTAAAAAGAATAATTTGATCATAACTTTATACCTATTATCCATAAGTACTTCTCCTCATGCATTGTCTACTAGAATGAAGATAAAATCTATCAACAATGCCTAAAACATCAAACACACAAATAGATTAGGAAAGTATTGGCTTTCACTTTATTTCTCACCAAAGAGGTGGCTTGATGCTTTCCACATAAAAAGAGAATATGGGAAAGAACTTCCAGAGTATGAGGATAGTAATGGAAAGGAAGATGAAACACAGTTCATTCAAGTAACAATCTGTAAGTGTGAAACGGCTTTATAATTGGTGTGAGAAGCTTCTTCAGAAGTAAATAACTGCCTTTCACTTTGAGGATACTTCCTCTTCAGTGGAAGTCTTAGGATCTTGAACTCAGCTGTCACGGCCAATCAAGGTCAATGCACGAATCAAATGTCAGTGCCACGTCAGGCCAAATATGCACCGAGACACTAAGGGAATTGCCAGGATTGACCGTAAACTCTTCATCTTGACAAGGAAGGATTGGAATGACCTATGGAGTGAACTATAACAGAATTTCCAGAAAGTTCTCTGATTGCCCATTACCATTTAAGTTAACAATGACTGCAAGTTTAGAGGCTCTAACCAGAGCTGTCACAGCCAGGAACCCTTTTGCAGTAACTGTTAAGGGCAAATAAAATCAACTTACCATAAATAAAATTTAACATTAAAAATTCGGACTCCTCAAGAATTTTCAATATTTTAACACTGACAAAAGAAATATAACTTTCTATCCATTATATGGGAAGGTATTTCTGCATCTTGCTGATCTGCATTTCAAATTCGGTGAATACATTGAGTTAAAAAAAAAATCACACCAATTACTATACTACTGACCACTGTAAGGGAAAGGTTTTGTTCAGAAAAAAAAAAAAAGTCATGAGGAACAAACCCAAGATATTGCGACTATTTGTATTTACATTTTTATAAGAATTGTGAGATAAACTTTTTCTAGATGATTTCTCCAGGTGTGGAATGTGAAGAACACCAAAATCCAAAGCCAGTGTTCAGAATACTCACGGCAGTCTTCAGGCTCATCTGATCCATCGCCACAGTCATCCACGGTGTCACATTTCCACCAGAAAGGGATGCATTTATCAGTTTTGCACTGAAACTTTAAAAGAGAAGAAGGTACAATTAGAATGTTGATAGTCATTACATATATACAATGGGTATTCCTGCAGAACATGGCACAGCCCCTCTAACTCTCTCACTGTAATGCTGAATACACATAGTCTTAGAGGCTCCACAACAAGGAATGAATGCATACACACCAACACAATCTGTCAAGAAATTTTACTACTCTGAGCATGTTGGAGATTTCCGTGCTCACAATCAGACTCAGGTATTTCCATGCTGTCTGAAGGCCTGCTTAAATCCAACAGGGCACACAACTAAGTAGCTGCTAAAGAAACTGGATGGCCATAAAAGTGTCAGATGTTTAACTGGCTCCATATGAATAATGTCTCTGAAACACTATACCAGGTCCAGGGCTATCAGGAAGAGATATCTACATAAATTAGGTAAATATGAATTAATTGAAGACAATTACATTTCCATAAGAATCTTGGCAACTTCACTGAAAATCAGGCCAGCTCTTACTAATTAAATGTTATGGGTAAACTTGGAAGATTCCTTCCAACTGTACAATCACAGTTCCTGAGTGTCATGAATGTTCTCAGTCCAAACAAGGAAACAAACAAAAAACTATCTAAGATCAGAATTTGTAATTTCTCACATAAATATTGTTGATCCTTCTCCAAAACTGTAGTCAAAACAGTTAGTTTCAAGTATTGGAATTATTTTAAAATACATAGAAGATAGTACGCTTGAATGTAATCAGAATATAATTATACCTGTATGAAGATCTTTTACTAGAGCTTATAATTAAACACATGCTAAGTGTTTAAAATGTACATTTTTTTTTTTTTTTTGCCAGAAACTAACTTTATTTGTCCTAGGTCATAACTTCTGGAATTGTTTCTTGGTGACCTTGAGAATATTGAAACGCAGGGTCTTGCTCAGGGGCCTGCACTCTCCCACAGTGATAATGTCGCCCATCTGTGTATCCCTGAAACAGGGGGACAGGTGCACAGACATGTTCTTGTGGCGTTTCTCGAAGCGATTGTACTTTCGGATGTAATGAAAATAGACCCGGAGGATGACAATGGTCCTCTGCATCTTCATCTTGGTCACGACACTGGACAGGATCCGACCTTTGATGAAGACGTTGCCAGTGAACGGCATTTCTTGTCAATGTAGGTGCCCTCCTTCGGCGTCTTGAAGCCTAGATGGATGTCTTTGTAGTACCGAGGGAGTTTTTCATTGCCGGTTTCTCTAAGCAGAACACGCTTCTTTTTTTTTTTTAATTTATTTATATATATATATATATTTTTTTTAATTAAAATTTCCACCTGTCCCCGTTTCCCATTTCCCTCCTCCTCCTTCCAAATATTGCCCCCTCCCTCTACTCCCCTCCCCCTATCCCCACTTCTCTTCTCCACCCCCCACTCCATTCCCCCTCCCTCTCGATACTGAAGCACAGTACAAATTCCCTGCCCTGCGGGAAGACCAAGGTCCTCCCACTTCTATCTAGTTCCAGGAAGGTGATCGTCCAAACAGGCTAAGCTCCCACATAGCCAGTTCATGTATTAGGATCGAAACCTAGTGCCATTGTCCAGATGCCCTATCATATGACAAAAGTATCTGTTCAACTATGTTCATAGCAGCATTGTTTGTAATAGCCAGAACCTGGAAACAACCTAGATGCCCTTCAATGGAGGAATGGATGAAGAAAGTGTGGAATATATACATATTAGAGTACTACTCAGCGGTAAAAAAACAATGACTTCTCAGAACACGCTTCTTGTTTTGGAAGATTGTGGGCTGCTTTTGGTAAGCACGTTCGGTCTGAATGTCCTCCATCTTCACGGCAGCCTGAGGAAGAGAGGTGGTCCAACTCCCGGGTTTCCTTCTTCACTATGCGAGGTCCGGAGCGGAAGTGTTTGGTTCTATTTTTTTTTACTTACTGTTTTGTTTTTATTTGAAATAGGAACTGACTCGGAAGCCAGAACCAACCTTGCACTCATGGTAATTATTTTAATGTGCTAGTATCTCAGATATAGCCAAACAATAAAAAATTTTAAAAACACGTAGGAAATGTATGTTATAAAATTTAATATAACTTAAAATTCCAGTCACTCAAAGCTCCAATGACAGATGCTATTTTCAAGTTCTTCCATTGAAAATAACAAAGTTGATGTGGGATTCCCTTCTGGATGCTGTGAATATGTATTATAACCATTCGTCAATAAGAAACTGCTTTGGCCTCTGGCAGGGTAGAATATAGTAAGGTGGGAATTTCAAGCAGTGATAAAGGAGGAAAGAAGGCAGAGTCAGGGAGAACTAGCTTCCACTTCCCACATGGGAGATTACAGGTACATATCTTTATCTCAGGTGCTTTTATGTGACAGTGGGAGTTGATCCATAACACAAGTCAAATACTGTGTACCTCATGCCGTGAACTGTTTATATTGTCAAGTTTACTCTGTAGAACAATGCACAGTGACCCAAAGGCTTAGTCAATTTGATCCTTAGTGCTCTTGGGCAATGTCGCCATATTTAATCTTGCTATTATTTAAAAATAAAATATATTAATCTTACTAATATTTAATTACAAAAATAAAAGCTAATTGTTTAACAGAGTACTAGTATCTCAAGTGGTTGACATTAAATCACTAATAATAAGCAATTAATAAATATAATTCCCTTGTGTTGGTCAACGTATATTCTTTACTCTTATTTCTCTTGCTTTAATTAATTAATATGTTTGCTTGTTTGTTTTGACGCAGGTTATCCTTATGTTCCTTCAGCTGTCCTGGAACTTTACTATATAGACCAGACTGGCCTTTACCTCAAATAAATCCACCTGTTTCTGCCTCCCAAGTGTGAGGACTGAAGGTGTGGATGATCACAACCAGATTCTTCTTTGTTTTTTAAAAGAGCTTATATTCATGCAGATTGGAAACCTTTTATGAATACATTTCTTAAAGTTATTTCCTTCTTGAAATGTAATACATTAATTCCCATGCAAAGGATTTGGCATTGAAAAAGGGTAACTTGAAAATATTGCTTTGGTCCAATTATCTTTAATAGACATGGGTATGAAATACATTTGTTCATTCAAAATGCAATTGCTATAGTAAGAAAGTCTCGGCTATTAGTAGATGCTGAAGGTGTCCAGTACCATAGAGTCAATTCTGGATAGAATTAGAAACAGGAAAGTGAATCCTTCCTCTTGTAGAAATGTGGAAGGGAATAGAGAACAGGAGCCCGGGGAAATCTATCTATTCAACTGATTTTTCTATAATTTGCTTAGCCTGTGGTTATGTCTGTCGTGTTTTTTCCTAAGTTACCAGAGGAGAAAAATACCTTTATACGTAGTTGGCTCTTTGGGGAAATGAGGCTAAATCTGAAAGCAATTACCCTGAACATTAAATATTTCCAGTCATTATAGGATATCAAAGTACATTAGTGAGAGGATTCCATGTCTTCTGAGAATCTTCAAAGTATTCCCAATTATGAGAGGGAATTTTGTTTAAGTTCACAAAATATATCTGATTTATAAATACCAACTGTTGGAATTATACATAATATGAAATTCTGCTCTCATTTCAATCTAAAAAGAATATAAAGGGGTTTTGAGTCAAAGAAACCATGATAAAGCACACTTACATTGCCTCTTAATTATAACCAACATTTTATTATAAAAGATTTCATTCATATCTTAGAATCATGTTTTCATATTTACATTCAGTTGCATTAAAATTAAAAGTATAAAATACAGTAATATTAAAAATAAAAATATAAAACTGCACAGTCCCACTTCTTGCCTGCCAGGTTGTAGCAGAAGCCAGTCTTGAGGAGCAGCCAAGAACCTGGAGCAGAAGGAGGTGTCTCCCCACTGCACCCCAGTTAGAAAGCAAGAGTGGATGCTGCTCATGCTCTCCTTACTGAAGCCACAGTGTGGTTGACTGTATAGTGGAGTACAAATACAATGTTTTACAGCAAAATGAATTAACTGTTCCAACATGGAAATCATCTAGATGTGGAAAAATCTGCTAGGATGGCTAAGGGAAATAAACAGGATAAGGGTGTGTTCTCCAATAATTTTGTTGAAGAAATAAAGCATTAGCCGGAATCCGAGGATAATACTTTGTCCATCAAATGGGAAGCTGAGGAAAAATAGCAGATCGTGGAGAGTGGATGAGCCCTTAGTACGTCTAGCTCAAGGAATTCAGCTGATTCACAACTCTAAAATGTTTAGGCAACAGTGTTCTATATTATTTTATTTATCTTATTTATTTACTTATTTTATCACTACATATTTTTCTTTTTTTTTTATTCTTAGACCAGTGGATTTTTTTTTTTTTTTTTTTTTTTTGGTTTTTCCTTAGGCCTCTAGGATTTCTCTTCTCACTCAGGTTCTGGTCACATAAGCAGTGTTGGATATGGTCTTATTTAGTGGAGGAAGCCTTAAGTCACATGAGCTATTACTTGGTTACTGCCACAAGTCTTGTGCCACATTTGCCATAGCATCTCTTTAAGGTAGTATACCATTGTAGATTAAAGGTTTGCGACTTGTCTTGCTGTTTATGTTTATATTTTGTTAGTGTACTGAGTACCTTCCTGAACCAAAGAAGCTGAAATGTAGGGGGAAAGGCTCTATATAGTCACCGGCTCAACATCTCTCTATTCAATAAGACAAGTAGATGTTGTCTTTGTCAATAGTTTTGTGGCATCAGTTTGTAGAGAGGAACCTATAGCCTTAGCAACAGGCTTGGTTGCTTGATGATTCTCAATGATCCCCTAATCAACTCTATAAGATGTAACCCAATTCTGGGACTGATGCTTCATCTGATGACAAGAGATGGCCAGTTAGGACTCTGTCTCCCCAGTATTTGATCACTTCATTTGGATTCCCTTCTTATATTTTTATATTTTAGGAAGTTTCTACTACATTATGTTTCCATTCTATCCCCCAATGGTCCCTTAATTTTAGCTGCCTCACCCTTTTTCCCTCCCCAAACCATCTCCCCACTTGATTCTCCCACTTGACCCTCCCGTCCACATCTATCTATCCCTTTCCCTTTCTTAAGGAAATATATCTGGAGATATTTTTAAAACATGCTCTGGGAAAACTAGGACAAGAAATTGCAGTGGTTAAATATAAGAGAGGGGATAAATAAAAAGAATCAGAAAAGACCTTATTCCTATAGTCACTGTGATCTAAACCTAAGAATAGGGAGGGAAGGAAAATAGGCATTGACGGCAAAAGTAAAGTAACATTGCAAAGCATTCTGTTACCATGAATGGACCTAGGAAGATTAACGTAGTTTTAGGCTTTATTTTTTCTTTTTCTTTATTAACCCTTTCAAGACAGGTTTCTCTGGAGTTTTGGAGCCTATCCTGGAACTAGCTCTTGTAGACCAGGCTAGCCTCGACTTACAGAGGTCCACCTTCCTCAGCCTGCAAGTGCTGGGATAAAGGTGTGCTCCACGATCGCCCAGCTGATGAGCTTAGTTTTAAAAAAGGTGAGATGATTCATTTTGGTGGATTAAGAGACTGGAGCCCTGTGCTGGTGGAAGTGTGAAATAGGGAACAGAACTGGATCTTTATCCAAAGACATCCAAAAGCCTTTGCTTTCCAAAACTGTGTAACACCTGGTAAGGCTCCAGGAACAAAGGCTGGCTTATTAGCTGCAGAGAAGAATCTTTTCTTTCCAAGTCCAAAGAGGAGAGGAAAATTCACTGCTAGAACAGAAACTTAAACAGTGCTCCTCCAGTCACACCCAGAGGCCCACTCTTCTTACCAAAGCCAATGTTATATCCAGATCTCCTGCAAGAGTTCCTCCAGAGAAACCATAAAACAAACAATCAAAATAAAACAGTTTCTCCTCCACCTCTGTCAGTCAAATACTGAACCAGTGTCAGAACCAAAGCTGGATCCAGAATAATTGCTATGAAGGCCAGAATTGCATAGACCTAGAGGCATTGATGGCATGACTGCCTCAGAGAACTTGTTACATTTCACCAGGAAAAGATCTAAGATGCTTGGAAAAACTGCCTGGCCTCCTAAATAGTGAACATTCTCCAACTCAAAACCCAGAAAAATCTGGAGGTCACCAAATGAAGATAGTACGAGAACTCAGCTTTAAAAAAGAATTGAGCTGCTCTTCAAAACAATGTCTTTTGTACCTTCAAGTGATTCTAAAGTAAATACAGGCACTCTCCTAACTTCATGAGAAATTAAACATAGAAGCCGATGATATAAGGGAAATTTCCTGAATGAGTTAAGATCCCAGATTATTGAAATTCATTTCTGCTATTTGCTTCGAAAATACTACTGAATCTCTACAAAAGAAAGAAAATTTATAATAGCTTTTTATTGAGAGTCATATTTTTATTTTAAGATTTCTATACTATAAACAAAGTAGTTGTTACTTTGGAAGTAATATGTCAGATAAGGTATTTGAGTGGGCCAAATTTGCTTTTAGGAACAAGAGGCATTGCTCTCCTGATAAACATAGGGATGTAAATTCTATGTGTGTGTGAGTGCCTGTGAACATTTATATGTGCATGCACACACACACACACACAATTTACTTTTAGCTTCTTACTCAGGATTACACTCATGTGTTTGCTTATCCTCAGTGTTCTTTGTATTTTGGATGATAAAAAAGAACTTTCCTACTTACCAGGTTCTGTACTCTTGCATAATAAATAAATAAATGATAAAAATTAATTCAGCTTCAGAAAAAATTAAAACATATGCTTTGGTGGGTATTTTCCAAGACTTCATCAGATAAATTTTAGACTACAATTATCTCTCACCAAAAGAAGGTATGACTACAGAAAAATGTAATACCTAGTACAGTGAACTATATTTGAACTATGAAGAAATCCCACTTAAAAATAAGATAAGCCATATTAAGATTGATCATTTTTCCACTTTCAAGAATAGTTTATATACCTAGAACAATCACAATCAGTTTTTGTGACAGGATTTAATCTTGATTTAGAATAAATTCTCTGACTATATTTTAATTCCAGTAGAATACATATTGGAATATTTTGGCTCTTTTACTTTTATAAAAACCATGCCATTTGAGGATTATATTATTGATACCAATTACTAAATGATAACAAATCAAATGCCTTAGTAGCATTCACTTGAAACTGGCATTTTAATTTTATTTTTCTGTAAATGTATGGTTATATGTGCTCCTATGTGTGTGTCTGTACCCATAGATACAAACACACAAGTTCATGGAGGATGAGCATAATTATGGCCAACCTAGCCTGAAGAAGTAGGTCATAGGTAAACCTTGAGTGTTCTTTCTCAGATGCCTTCCATCTTGATTTGAGATGGGGTTTCTCTTTGGCCTGGAGCTCATCTAATAGACAAGAATATATGGCGATGGATCTGCCTCCACTTTCCCAGCCCTGGGCATTCAGACCAAAGTCACAGTGCCTGTTGTGTTCTTGCTTTTTGTGCTTAATGATGTTGTTTTAAATGCAAACCCTGATAGACAAACTATGCCCCTCCCGCATGGAAGAATACGAGATACCTATGCAGCCCCTGAAAATTGATTAATATTTAGTGATGTGAGTCCAGAATACTTAGGTTATTTGGGTTGTTTAAATTTCAAACTCACTGAAAATTGTGTCCTTTTCTCTTTCTCTTTTGTGTAACAAATTTTTAAATACAGTATTTTCTCTTTTTCTCTATCCCCAGTCCCACTCCCTTCTCTCTCCATCCACTCTTCAGAAAGGTAAGTCTCCCCATAGGGAGTCAACAAACTCTAACACATCACTTCCAGGGAGGACCAAGGCTCCCCCCCATATCTAGGTTCCTAATTCAGTGTTTTCTCCAAAAGTGCTACAGTGGAGAGGTTTTCTTTTACAACACCAGAGACACATGAGGTAACAACTGCAGAGTCAGCATGGTGGATGGCATTGGATGCTTACTTGTTCTTGGAGTCGGGTAGGCAATCTGATAATTTGTGTGTGTGTGTGGTGTATATTCACATTCATCATATGAACAATATTCTTAAGCTGACTAATGCTTTATTTCATTGATAAGTTTTGGGGGTTAGATACACATAATTTCTTGTCTTCTTATACTGCTTTGAAAGTTTCATTACTTTTTCTTCAGCTGAAAGGCTGGAATCTCATTGAAATAGACATGTTTCAATTTATTCTGTTTTCAGTAGTGGACTAAGGCACACTACAAACAAGCACCTGTCACTTTGACATCAACTAAGGGGGACCTTGGAGACAAAATCAACAGACTGATGCAATAAACACTTGGGAGCAAACGTCTGAGGATTCCCTCAAAATAAAATGGAGGCTTGGAAACTTCACTAGACACTAGACTAATACAAACTTTATTTAAATTGAAAAAAGTTAATTTTTCCTTTAAATTCTACTGGCATAAACAATGTTGGTGGTGTTGTTTTTCAGTGTCTTAAACTCAAAACCTATATTATGTACAGCAGTTAATGACCTCTGGTTTGAGATCAAATCTAGGCTCTCCTCATGGCAGCTTTAACCACGTATCCACATTTATGTATTCCAGCTTCAGCGAGGGTGAAGCTACCTACTGCTACTATGCCTGAAGACTGTGTCCACTTAATTATCATAACAATCTACTGAAAAATATTATCTCTCTTATTTGTACATATGTCCAAAATCATTTTGAAAGGTAACAGTCACTTGATGTAGTGGATGAATAGGATTCCCTCCTAAATGATGAATGCTTTTTTTTTTAGCGGACTGGGCTAGATATCTTAATAGTTCCTATACTGTGTTTTTAAGTTTGACTTTTGTTTATTTTGTTGTTTTGCCTCTGCAGAAATTTAAAATTCTTTCACTGAAAAATTAAAGTTGTTATATATTTATGCTGTACACTTAGCTATATCATAGAAACCTTACTGTGTCCTTGAAATGTAATCATTAAGGTGCACATAATGTAAAGGCGACCATGAGTTCTTGTACGATGCCATTTAGATTGCTCCCCACTTGCCTCAATCAGCTGGAGCAGTTTGATCTTGGATTTCAGAGCCACCGGAATTACGCAGTAAATTTAGTGTCTTTATAAATTCACGTTTGTGGAATTCTGTTACATAGCATCAGAAAATGGATTAAGATAATTATCCCACTTAAAGATGGGAAAAGTAAGGCACCAAAAGTTTAGGGAGCACACCCAGCTGATCCCATCAAATGAAGCAGAGCCAGGGATAAAGCCACAGATTGTATTCTATTCAGCCAATGCCCTTAATCTCTAAAAAGACATTGACTTCCTGTGTAGTGAGTGTGGCTCTGCCTTCAGAGGTCAGCTGAGCTAAAACTGGCTTCTATTTCACACAAGCTCAACTGAAAATGAAATCTTTGGCAAGGATATTTACTCTAGTTTCCAACAATGAGCAAATTCAAAGAATACAATTAAAAGAATAAATTCACTGGTTTCAAGAAACATTCATGACTTATTTAAAAATTTGATCTCAAACCAAAGAAGATATTGGCTCTGGTGTAACAAAGAACAATTATTAATGTCACATGACTATATTAAAAAATCTAATGCAAAGTAATAAAATCAACTCCATACAATTAAAAGCCATTAAGTAGATATTTTTCTGGAATATCTTCACTGTGAATAAACAAATTTTGATTGGTGTTTTCACAAGTAAATTATTTTTATTATATATTAATTCAAATCAATTGTTCTTTATTCAGTTTGCACTTGCTTTGTATTTGCAGGTGTTATGTTGAGGCAGGGTTGGTTGTAGAGAGTTAACATGATTATTTAAATGATTTAAATGCTATATACTTTTACTACATCGTCCCATCATTACCATTCATTTTTACCTGTGTAAAATGTCCTCTGATCTTGTTATTCAGCACACATAGGATTGGAGTCACAATTATCTATGAATCTTGGTAAAATTGGTTATCTCTTCTCTTTGTTTTCTTCCTGGCCTCTATTTGTTTTCTTATGTTGCAAATCCTATTTTAAGTGTCTGCATTAAATTGCTTTTCCCTGATTCTGGGTAGTGCCCAGAATAGTCACTCATTTCATTGTGCATAGTAACAAACAATTGTTCTTTAAATTATTTGAACACAAAGCAAACTCAGGCCAGACCTTAATAGCACCATACACAAACAACCCAGGAAATGATTCGAGAATTCAACTCACCTGACTGGCTGTGCAGTTTGATAAACAAGTTCTATTATCCGCTGCAAGATAGAAGTTAGTGGGACATGCACAAGTGTGGGTCTTCCCAGGGGCTAAAAGGCACAAATGGCTGCACCCACCGTTGTTTACTGTGCAAAGATGTTTGGAGACTACAGATAAAAAGATATAGCAAAACGAAATTATCAAGACCAGGAATGTGACATGGCATTTGATACTGAACTTTCAAGAATCATAATTCATAGTCAAATAAAACATCACAATTTGAAGCTATAAATGTTTTGGGTATATCTAAGAAATGCTATTCAATCTCTTTTTTCACTAATTTTAAATACCTTCTAAAAAACAAGTATGTTAGTCAAAAGTAGTTGCTCATTAGAAAAGTAAACAGACTAAAAGCATTTTGGGTGAAGAAATACATATGCTTAGAAATATAAATGCAAAATAAAGCAATGAAATAATGAGCTATAAGCATGATGTTTTGCTTGTAGTACAGGAAAGCCATCAAACCTTTATTCCACAAGTTTAGTAGAATTCTACGAAGCACATTGGATAGCAATCTTAGAATCCTATAATATTGAAATAGAATTCCTTCTAGCTAGAGTTCTAGAAATTAAGGACCCTGTAGATGTACTCTAATGAATTATTTTAAGGATATAGTTTATACTTCTCTGACTACATGAATTACTCGCATCTCAGCTTAATACAATTTGAATAAAGGAATAGTTATTTATGCTATTATTGAGCTTCTAATCATGCCCTGCAATAGTAGTGCTTGATATGAGCTGGCTTTGTCATATAAAATAAAGCTACATAATGGGATCTGATCATTCTTATCAATAATGAAATCATACTTAAACTTGAAATAATAAAAATATGAAATGCGACTGAAAGATGTGGATGCATTATGGAAATCATGGAAAGAATAATTACCATCAGGTTGTCTATAAGAATGATACACCTGGATATCTGTGATGGCATGCCATGAGTTAATCAGTGAGAGTCTGTCTGCTCCCGAGGTTTTATGGACACGGCTGAGAGACTTGGTTTTCCCATCAGTCCAGTAGATGTAGTCTTCAAACAATGTTAGTGCAATCACCCCTGGAATATCTTGATTAGGGACTGTAATAGGAGATGGCAAGATTAATGTTCAGTCTTGGAAGACTGCCAGTTAAAATATTCAATACTACATGGGCTGACAGATACTACTGCTACAGACATTCTTCTGAATAATTGCTGTGACAACCTGTCAGATTGGCAAGGTTCTTTATTACTGGTTAAGAGAATGTAAGATTAGACATCAGGGTTCACTATGCTCATTTTTTTTGCTTGGTTTAACAACTAGGAAAAAGACGAATGTGATCAAGCTCACCATTAGAGGAAGGCTGCGTTAGCAGAAACAAGAGGCATCCAGCATTTTAAAACTGAAACTAGAAAGTGTGTGTGTGTGTGTGTATTTTTCTGATCTTCAATCAGTAGATATTTACTTTCTTCCTTAAAGCTGAAGTTCATTGACTAGAGTTCTGCCACATAAAATGATTACATAGGAATTCAAAGATGAGATATATTTAATACCTGAAAACAGTGTCATGAAATTTATTTAAGTCATTGATATTTTCATTGTTTGTACATGAAGATGGTCTAAGAGTGAAAGGAAAATATTTCAAATAAAAACTTATTATGAATATAAAGTTGTTTTGTTGCTGACTAAAATTACTTTGTAATTATGACTTTTATCATAAGAGAGAATTTAAATAGAGAGACTGTTTGACCGTCACAATTTGGATTTTTCTAGTATTCCGTGACACATTTCAAATGGCAAATAAATATAATACTTTGGTGATAAACAGATTTCTCTTCTTGTGATGAGGGACTATTTGGCATATGTTCAAATGCCTTAGGCCTAAAATAATGTGCAAACATTAATAGTTTTTCCTTATGCTAATGATTTCTCAAGTAATCAAGTTCAAAAGATGAAAACTTTCAAGACCATACAAACATTCTAATAATTTTTACAATGATAACTAAAGTTCTAAAAGAAATTAATATAATGGGCACAACAACTGCAGCAATACCATCTCTCTCATCTTGTAGATTTCAATGACTGAAAATTAATGTTTGTCATGTTCAATAGCAACTGAATATATATCAAGGTTTCAATACAATTTGTCATGTTTAGGGACATTTAAAGCCTCATTTATAAAATGTTTGGTAAATTTGTGTTGTCAACAATATATATATATCTGAGAGTTCACTATGATTCAGTGACAATGTAAATAAATAAAGATGAGAATAGTACAATTACATGTTAAATTAGTATTGGTAGTAAGGTATCTATCAAGAAATGCACCTGGACAATATACTGAAGAGGCAGAATTCGAGAAAAGTTCAGAAAACTTAGGCATTTTGAATCCTGATGTTAATTCCATATGTCTGTGGAACTTAACTCTCCCTATCCTTGTAGAGATTCTGAACCCATCTCTAAATATGATGAGTGTAATTGGGTAAAGAATGAGAAGCACACTTTGCCATAAAGTATCACATGAGCTTCATTTACAAATTACTATCTCCTTCCTCTGCTGTATAAATTCAATTTTAAAAAGATAAAAATGTGAATTATGGGAATGGGTGATAATTAGGAGTCCATCACCAGAGGGTATAGGTTGGAAACTTTAAAATAAAGCTGCAGAGTATTTTGAAATGCTCAGAAACATTCTATTTATGCTTTTTCAGAAGTAATTTTACCATTAAGTATGGGCTCAAAAGTTAATCATCACTTTAAACTCTCCATCTACTGAGATTCAATTAAATTCTGTGGAAAGACGAAGTTTTTGTAAAAATTGGTCAATTAGCATTTTGAAAGTAGCACAATCTTTCCTGCTACTCCAAACTAACTGTTACTTATCTCTACTGCAAAGTACATAAGTATTTCAGAACTAGCATAATAATGCAACAAACATCTCTCAGTTCCAAATACAAACAATATTGAAGCTGAGCATGACTGCAGTGGGGTAATAACTTTATGCACTTTATTTCATTTACCACTGCCTAAAGTTGATTTTAAAGTATTATTCTTCACAATATTTGGACAATGAAGAGATGGTCAAAACAGATAAGTATAGGCACTGGTCTTTGAATCTCCATCAGATTCTCTTATGGCAAAATCCAAGCATCTTCATCATTACCATCGTCATCACCATATTCTCTTAGGAAGATGGAGCAAGGAGAACAAGAAAATCAGAGGGTTCACATCATAATATCCCGTTGAAAGTCAGCTTGCTTAATGGCCTGACCGCACTGTGCTGTAACGATCTCCAGATGTGTGCAATTTACTGGACAAATAATTGAGTATGATCAACACAAATTATTTTTATTGCATAGCCATCATAAATTTATGGGCATCGGTGTTTGTTTGGAAGCATCACTCCAGCCCCTGGAATCCATCTATCCAAAGAGTCTGGAATGTTTGGGTGAAAGTTCCCTCCCAAGCCCCCTCCCCTGGGACTTGCCTCAGATTCCACCTCCATGAAAGCCTGCCAAACTATGGTCCTTCCAGCATCTCTGGAGGGTATACAACTCCCACAGTATATTGAAAGTGTACCTTGCAAAACAAGCATGTGGTTTTCTGGTCTTCCTTCCCCAGCTACTTTCTGGGGAGCTGGAAGGCTACCAGGGAGCATTGGTATCCATTAAACCTGGACTTTTTCTAATTTGGTTTGATTTGCACTGATTTGGATTATTGCCTTGTTGGAGAGGCTTATTGGGTTTCAGAAACTTTTCAATCATTCAGGGCCTATGAAATGGTTCAGTCCATAAAGGTGCTTGCCATCAAACCTAACAAACAATGCTTGATTTTTCTGGACACACTTTTTTGGTGGTAGAACTGTAGGTGTGTAGAACTCTCACACACAATTTAATTAAAGTAAATTTAACAAAAATTAGAAATCATTGAATTCAGCAAAGCAAAGTATTAGTTCAAGGGAACAAAATATGGCGAAATGTACTGAGTATGTAGAATAGTCAGGTCAAAATGAAGAAGAGAGTCCCTTCCCTCAAATTGTACTTTTGTATCAGTTTTCTGTTCAGAAGTGAAGAAAAGATTCAGCACTCAGATATACAATCAAACTGTAAGTCCTCATTTGGGAAATGTGCTTTCTTCTCAAACATCATCAACTACTACCATGAACAGAGAAAATGAAGTCAAAATACCAACCTATGTCAGAGAGAAATTGGTCTAAACCACATTATCTGACCTAGTTCATCAAGCTGGCCTTCTGAAGGATCAGGACACCCTCAACAAGGCCACAAACCATACCAAAAGAAATAAAATGCAACACAGGAAATCAGGATGAAGTACTTCTACACTACCCATTGTGATAATTCATCTGTTACACCTGGATCTCCACAGAAGGGGTTAAGTGCTTATTTACACTGTGGCAAAAATGATTGCTCTATATATTAACTAAGTGATAAATATAAATAAGGGAACACTGTGTTCATTTTTTCTATTAACATAGAAAACTTAAACCTACATTGATTACATAAAACATATTTGGATTAAACATTGTATATGTCCAAATAAGAAATTAGGCTAATTGTGAGGGAAGAAAATGCTTACTTTATTTGCCCATATAGTTTTGAAATGTTGAAATGTATGTATGCATATATATATATAATTATATTTATATCAGAGCAGCAATAAGAAAGATATTTTGCAATGGAATTGGATAATAAATTGAGCTAACAAACTATCATCCCAGAATGTGAGGGTGCAAAGGGAACATTGAATGAACTCTAATAAGGCAATGTGGAAGAATTTAGGGGCAAAATAGAAATATTTTCTCAATATTATGTATATATTCCTTTAAACATAAACATTATATACATGGATGTTTTGTATAAACTTCCATGGCTTAATTAAGAACAAGAAAGCAAAATTCAAGATGTCACTGTATTTTACCTTTAAGTAGTACTCTAATGTGTAGATGGATGGAAGTAGAAAACACTATCCAGAGTGAGATAACCCAGCCCCCAAAATATGAATATGGTATGTAGTCATTCATTAGTGGATTCTAGCCATAAAAAAAGGACATTGAGCCTATGGTTCGCAATCCTAGAGAACCTAAGTAATAAGGTGAACCCAAACAAAAACATACATAGATCCTCCTGGAAATTGGAAGCAGACATGATCACCAGGCAAAAGTTGGGAGCATGGGGGTAAGGGTGGGTTGGGGAAGGGGAGAGGGGGAGAGAAAAAGGAGAAGGGCAGGGTTGGGAAGAGCTTAAGGGAGTGGGATGGTTGAGATGGAGGAAGGACAGATATGAGAGCAGGGAAGAAGATATCTTAATTAAGGGAAGCATTGTGGGTTTGGCAAGAGACTTGACTCTAGAGAGGGTCCCAGATGTTCACAGGGATGTCCCCAGCTAGGACCCTGAGCAGTGTAGGAGAGGGTGCCTGAACTGGCCTTGTCCCGTAGTCAGACTGATGACTATCTTGAATATCACCATAGAACCTTCATCCGGCGACAGATGGAGATAGAGACCCACATGGGAGTACTGGACTGAGCTCCCAAGGTCCAGTTGAAGAACAGGAGGGAGAATATGACCAAGAAAATCAGGACCACGAGGGGTAGATTCACCCACTGAGACAGAGTGCCTGAACTAATGGGAGCTCACCAAATCCAGCTGGACTGGGACTGAACAAGCATGGGATCAAATTGGACCCTCTGAATGTGGCTGACAATTGGGGCAGACTGAGAAGCCAATGATAATGACACAGGGATTTGTTTCTATGGCATGTACTGGCTTTTGGGGATCCTAGTCTATTCCGATGCATGCCTTCTTAAGCCTGGATGAAGTGGGGAGGGCCTTGGACTTCCTACAGGGCTGGGTACCCTCCCCTCTCTTAGGACTGGAGGGGGAGGGGGAAGGGAGTGGAGGAGTGGGAAAGAAGTGAAAGGAGAGGAGGAAATTTTGATTCCTAGTATTAATAAAGTAATAAAAAAAGAAAACAAGAAAAACAAACAATTTAAGAAAGGAATTTTTTTGGCTTTTTCTTTCTTTTTTTTTTAATTAAATTTATTTATTTATTAAAGATTTCTGCCTCCTCCCCGCCACCGCCTCCCATTTCCCTCCGCCTCCCCCAATCATCTCCCCCTCCCTCAGCAGCCGGAAGAACAGTCAGGGTTCCCTGCCCTGTGGGAAGTCCAAGGACCTCCCACCTCCTTCCAGGTTTAGTAAGGTGAGCATCCAAACAGCCTAGGCTCCCACAAAGCCAGTACATGCAGTAGGATTCAAAACCCCAATTTTACGGAATCTTTTACTTACATCTATTTGATAGCCACACTCACACACACACACACACACACATAAAAGACAAAAAGTAGAAGTGATAGATGGGCTGTAGTTTAATGGAAGTTTATTATATATTTAAAGCTCATTTTAAAGTTTTATGGCAGTTTTTTCCAACAAAGAAATATGAGATCTTAGTTTACTTATACTTTATGTAGCCTAGTGTTTTTAATAATAAAGATTTTGTCTTGAAATTTTTTTTAAAAAAGTTTGTACAGCAGCTAAATTTCTACTCTTTACAACAGCATTGTCTGTTGAAGTGTTTCCAGTAGTTTGCTCGAACACTAGGCTTCTAGTATTCATTTTGTAGACTCTATTTTCAAAAGAATATAACTGTTATTTGGCAAAAAGAAAATATCAAAGTGGGAATCACTTTGGAGTTTTCTCTGTTAGTCAATTTCGAGATTCATAGTCATGCCTTGCCAAAGGAAAAGTGAAAAGGTGACATGAGTATGTGAATTTGGCTTTAGTGCAGCCTTGTTGCTTGAGACACTATCAGAATATTCTAGATTGCTAACTTCTGGATATCAACAAACATGACAAACGAGTGTGTTTCCAGTAGCCGCATCTCAATTTTATATTTTTGTTTTAACATTAAATATAGAGGAAAAATGTATAAAAGTTCCCTCTTGAAAAATCTTATAGTTTTACAGGAAGTGCACTGGGAGGCTGCACAATTAGCTGGTTTTGCTACACCATAGTATGTGGAATGTCCACCTAGCAGTGCCCTGATGAGCCTCCATTTTCTTCTGTGGGACTGACTGTATTTGATTGCTATTTTTATTTTTTATTTACTTCTGTATTGTATGTGTGTGTTGCACAGTAAATATGCCCATGTGTGTGTATCGCTTCCATGAGAATGCACACAGAGGACAGAGGACAAGTTGGTCTTTTCCTCTATTGCTTTCTAGCTTAGATTTGAGACTGGGTTCCTCACTGAACTGAAGCTGTTCACCTATGCTGGTTGTCTCGAGTGGTCCAGACCTCCACCTGCACAAACTCTTATACTAAGATCATGGGGTTTTAAGTGTTTCTTGGGGATTTGTACTTTAGTCCCTTGCTTTATTACCCAGTACGGCATTTCCCCAAAATCCTTAAATTCAATTTTAAAAGTGTTGCTTTATTCCTATGTGGCAGTTTGAATGAAACTGCCCCACGCAGGCTCATATACTTGAATGTTCGGCTCCCAGTTGCTGGAGCTATTTGGGAAGGAATGAGTGGGAAGTGTGGCCTTATTGGACGAGGTTTGTTATTGAGGGTAGGCTTTTGGGGTTCAAAAGTGCACTGTCATTACCAATTAGCTCTGTTTCTCTCTGCCTCCTGCTTGTGGGTCAGGTATAAGCTTTCAATACCGCTCCAACACCATGACTATCTGCCTGCTGCCTTGTTTCCTGCTATGAGAGTCATGAACTCTTACTGCCTGGGAGTATTAGTGCCAGTAATAAAAGTTTTCTTTTATAACTTCTTTTGATCATGGTGACTGTTCAGTGCAAAAAAAGTAACTAGGAAAAATCACAACCCCTGTAATTATTATGTAGAAATGGCTATATAAGCTTCATTAGCATTTTCTTACATTAAACAAGGGTAGAGAGTAGGACCACCAGATTATGCAGTTACTTTTACAATGGAGTCAAGTCAAAGCAGAATAAAAGTCTAAAATGATTTTTTATTATCATATATGACTTATGCATTTATTGATTATGCCTTGTGTTTTAATTAGAAAATACCTAAATAAAATTACCTGATAAGGTTAAGCTAGCCATTTCTATATAAATTAATACATTTGAAATATTTGTCTCCTAAAACTGTAATAATGCCAAAACTTCAAATCAAACCTAAATACTCTGGTTGGTTTATAAGATGCTAAAAACATCTCCATTGCTTATTTCCAATGCCATGACCCAAAGAGCATTTACTTCTACACATGAAATACTGCACAGGAGCTTTAGCGTTTTCTCCTGGAGTTTAATCTACACAATCTCTTTTACAATAGGCAAGAATCCTGAGGCAAACACAGGAAAGTTTAACAAAGACAATTTTTTTCAGAGACATGAATGTGACTAAAGTAGATGGATTTTTTTTCCTTATATCTCTAACCGGAGTGATAAAAACATATCTGAGAAAAAGTAAACCACCTAAGAAGGGGAGTGCCCACTGTTAGACGAATTTGGCATAGAGGAAAAAAGGAAGAACAACTCTTTCAGATTTTCTCTTCTATACTATCAAATATTCTGTCACTGCTCCCTGGAGTAAAGCTAACTTAAACCCAGGCATTAACGTGTCCTGAAAATACAGCTATAATATCAACCTTCCAGAATTGAGCAAGGGCAAATACTTTTATGTAGAGAAACTAGAACCCTCCAATTAATATTTTAGGTTTACTATGTTATTTAATGTGTCTCTTCCTGATTCAAAACTTCAGCAAAAGTCTCTAATCCCTTAGCAAACATTCACACTATTCATTCAGATGAAACGACAGTGTTCAACTGAGAACACCACTAGTTTCGTATGCTAAAATTTCCCGACATAACCATTTTCATTGGTATCATTCAAGAAAGATATGAACACAGGTATAAAGATGGGGTGGGAATTAAAATAGTTCTGGATGACAGTCAAAAGGAATGAAATGGTTCGGAAAAAAACAGCATTTAAAATTATGGAGTGGGATTGAAGAAAGATGAGGGAAACACACAGTCTGGGAAAGAGATGATAAAATGAAAGTTGGGCAGAAAGAGGTTTATCATGCAAGAGAAAGTGAAATAATCATTTTTATTTCAAACATGAAATGACAATGACAAGTATGTGGGAGGAACACAGTTTCTATCTCATGAAGACAAGCAGAGAAGAGTGGGTAGGTGGAAAATGTCCAGGGCATACTGATCTTCAGAAAATTAGGACAGAGAAAGTGATAGCACCACCAAATAAAACTACTGTGAGGAAATGTAACCTCACTGGCAAGATTTTATCTCCTTTGTCAATATCATGCCCCCTTTAGAGTTGCTTGTGTAATATAATTTAAAGATAATTTTATCTTCAAAGTATCTGAAATATGCATTTATTATTCTTCCTTATAAACATTTTTGTTGTTTTTTTAAAGCATTCTTTATTTTTTTAAATAATACCCCTACATAATAAATTGCAAGCAAATGGATCTAAAATTTATTGTTCTAAAACAATAAAAACCTTCAGAAATTCTAGGAAGACTAAGGCTAGAAATGTTTCTAAATATCAGAATATGGAAAAGCTATTTTTTTTCCTGTAAATACATAACGTTTCTTTCAGTCACTTTGTAAACAAAAATCAACCTTCTTGATTCAACACATGTCTTAGAACACAGACAAACTTAAGCAAATACTGCCTGGGATTAGATTTCAGGAGGCCACCTTCGAATACAGTAATAAAATAAAGAAATCTAATAAAATCCCCATTGCTTCTTTAGTGTACTGGTACATTACATGTCTAAATTTTTGTCCTGTGTCTAATTTACAGTGACAAGTATAGAAGCTGATGTTGAATTCAGAAATCTTCAAACTTAAGCAATTATTAAAAGTGGTTTATGAGGGACACCTGTGGAGCAGAAGAATAATTGGGAGCAGGAAAAAAATGACGTATTTTGACAAGGGTTTGGGGATTTGGAAACGTCTATGCATCACTAGGAGAAACGAAAAATAGTGTAGCCACTCCGAAACATGATCTAACAGATCTTAAGCAGCCTACAGGACCCAGCAGAGTTGTATTTAAGAATATTGAAACTGGGATCTCAGATTCATGTTGGTACGAACTATTTCTCGAAATACTACTCAAAGTAACTAAAGGATAGGCATTGTTCATGTCTTTCTACAGATGGATGAGCAAATTAAGTGTTTTCTAATGAATGGAATATTACTTAAGCATAAGAAAGGGATGTAGTGCTGACAAATAGCATAAGGAAGTGGACTCTGAAAATGCAGGCTAAAGGAAATAGTACAGACAGAGAGAAAAAAAAATACTGTAAGACTGCAAATTGTACAAGGAACTTAGAATGAGCAGACTGATAAAGACAGAAAGTGGGAAGCGGTTACCAAGGGATGAGGGGATGGCTACCTGAATGTTTAACTGAAACAGTATTTACACTAAGGAGACAATAAAAAGTTTCAGACATAAGGCATGGTAATTATTCCCCAAGATTACAAATATATTTAATGCTTCTGAAGTATATCTTTACAAAAACACAAAAATTAAGCTGTACTTTAAAAAAAGAGGACTTAAGACACTAGGGAAATGCAGGTGGATGGCATTTGTGGTACAACTTTATCTAGACTTTCCTGTATCGCTTGCCTACATTCTCGTCTCAAGTGATACAGACTACTGATGGAGGAAGGTCATTGGTTAAAAAATAAAGAAACTGCTTGGCCCTCATAGTTTAGAACATAGGTGGGTGGAGTAAACAGAACAGGATGTTGGGAGGAAGAGGAAGTGAGCTCAGACTCGATAGCTCTCCTCTCCAGGGGAGATACAATGAAGCTCTGACCCAGGATGGACGTAGGCTAGAATCTTTCCCGGTAAGAGCACCTAGTTGTGTTACACAGATTATTAGAAATGGGCTAAATTAATATGTGAGAATTAGCCTAGAAGAGGCTAGATATAATGGGCCAGGCAGTGTTTAAAAGAATACAGTTTGTGTGTTGTTATTTTGGGGCATAAGCTAGCTAGGCGACCAGGAGCTGGGTGGCAGGAATGCAGCCCGCAGCTCCCCACTACAGAATGGCGCCCAGACGTGGATAACTTAGTCCATAGAAAGCCTGAGAAAGCTTGGGAAAGAATAGAGTAAAGCATGTTTTCTTGGTAACAGCAATTTCTCAAGTCTGCTCTGCCTGCTAGAGGCAAGCAAGAGAGGCTTCCTGACTCAGCTTTAGCTGCAAAACCCTGCAGCTCATTAAGAGGTCCTGCCATGAAACACTTAAATGGTATTGATAAAAGCTGACTGCATGCTTGTTTGTTTTCAGCCGTAGCAGGAAAAAAAAATTGTGCTGTTTTAAAATACCGGCTTTGTGGGCCGTCCGGCCAGGGAAACTCTGACTTTCAAGCAGGCGGTCCTGACTGTGGAGCTTTTGAGTGTTGCTTAATACTGTTGCAGCTTGCTTGCTGGCAAGGACCTTGAAACATTGTAGAGTTGTGGCAATGAACAGGGCTCTGGCGGGTACTTCAGCCACAAGGCTGGAATGGCAGAAAGCTAAGGAATGGGCTGGATCCAGCCGCCAAAGCCACGGCTTTAATCCTACCTATGTTGCTTGGTAAATTAAAGACTCATGTGGTCAGAAAAACAGAGAGAGATACAGTAAAAGGAGCAGAGCGTCAAAAACAAAGAAAACTTCTAAATGATTTACAGTGTGTTAAAAATATATGCAGGCTAAAAGTTAAAGTTTTTAAAAGTAAAAAAAAAGGAAGGAAGAAAGTAGTTGGGTGTGGTAGTACACACCATTAATCCCAACACTTGGGACGCAGAGGGAGATTGACCTCTGTGACTTCAAGGTGTTGTAGCACACGCCTTTAATCCCAATGCCTGGGAGGCAGAGACAGAAGGATCTCTGAGAGTTCAAGAACACATCGGGAACTCACCAAGGGCAGCTGGCCGGGGACTGAAAAAGCATGGGACAAAACCGGTCTCGCTGAACATAATGGACAATGAGGACTACTGAGAACTGAAGAACAATGGCAATGGGTTCTTGATCCTATTGCACGTAATGGCTTTGTGGGAGCCCAGGTAGTTTGGATGCTCACCTTAATAGACCTGGATGGAGGTGGGTGGTCCTTGGACCTCCCACAGGGCAGAGAAACCTGCTTGCTCTTTGGGCTGAGGAGGAAGGAAGACTTGATTGGGGGAGGGAGAGGGAATGGGAGGTGGTGGCGGGGAAGAGGCAGAAATCTTTAATAATTAAATAAATTAATTAATTAAAAAAAAAAAAGAACAGCCTGGTAAACAGAGTTATTCCAGGACAAAGATATATAAAATAAAAGTAAAAATAAACAAAATAGAGGTTAAAATAAAGCGCACAAAGATGGAAAATACACAGAGAATTTTGATACTGTATGCTATTATGCTTTGTTTGAATTGTTTGAATGCTGAGGAAGGAGCAACAGCTGCTAAAAGATATTTGTTCATAAATGCTGCTGAACTAATCCAAGACAGATATTTTAAAAATACCTTGACTTCAGAATTTGGATCTAAGGATATGATACTTTGGAAAAGAGATTCTTCTTTTGTTTTCACAGATGATGACACCCTGCGGATTGCTTCCATCCCAATATGGTATGATAGACCACGCCCTCCTGAAAGGTTGCTGTGAACACCTTCAAAAAACTACTTCACTCAATTGACGACTGAGATGAACCTAGCACACAGGTTATACCCTGAAATATCTGATTAACAGCGCCCCCATTCAGCAGGAAGCAGTTTGGAGAGAAATAACTACGTCCATATTCCCAAATATTGTTTATAAATTTTTTTTACATTTAAAGGGGGATATGATATAGGTATGAATAATTTGCATTGATATGGATTTTGCTTTAGTGATTTAAATTTAAGGTCAATTTTGTTATATGTATATGTATTTCTGATATTGATTAAGGTATTGTGATTGTGTAGCTCATGTAAAAATGTTATGTATATAAGTTGTTAAATGAATAGTTATCTATAATAGTCAAGTTTGTAGTCATGTTAGATTTTCTAGCTGTACATAGATATATTTTAGATAGGAATTCTTCATATCTTTCAAAGATTAGAGAATATGGCATTTTAAATGATTTAATAACTTAGGGTTTTTCATGACAATGAGACATGTCTGTTCCTGGCAGCACCAATCTACTTCAAGAAGAAAGAAGACGGGCATCGACGAGGCACCTTATGGAGTTTGATAGCCATTTGGGCAAGAAACTGCTCTTGCCTGGACTATTGTATAAACTGGACACAGAGAACCCGCAGAGAGAGAGGACTGCTGAACTTGCCTAAAGGTGAGATGATCTTACGGGTTTTCTGATTCATGAAAGAGTCTGCGAGACATTCTTCAGGACACAGCAGATAGTGACTGAACTGACTTTGAAATTTCCTGCTTCATGGAAATATCTCTGGATACTATGGACCTGTAAGCCAAAGATGGATGCCCCAACAGTACTAAGGAACTTTGGGTGACTGTCCAGGCAGCGAGATGTCTCTGTCATTTCTAGAGTTTGAAAGTTGCTTATTTATTGTTTGCTTAGGTAATATTATATCCTTCTGGAGTCTTTGTGGAGTTAAAGAATATATAGATAGTTATAGTTTTCCTTAGTTATGATAAAGATAAAATAGATGTAAATATTGTAATTTTTACTTGATAACTGTTTTGTTATATGTAATTTTACTATGTTAAAGTTAAAGCCTTCCTTTTTTTTTTTGTTTAAACAGAAAAAGGGGAAATGATGGAGTAAGGTCATTGGTTAAAAAATAAAGAAACTGCTTGGCCCTCATAGGTTAGAAGATAGGTGGGTGGAGTAAACAGAACAGGATGCTGGGAGGAAGAGGAAGTGAGCTCAGACTCGATAGCTCTCCTCTCTGGGGCAGACATGATGAAGTTCTGACCCAGGATGGACGTAGGCTAGAATCTTCCTGGTAAGCACATCTTGGGGTGCTACACACTTTATTAGAAATGGGTTAGTCCAGGTGCGAGAGTTAACCAAGAAGAGGCTAGATATAATGGGCCAAGCAGTGTTTAAAAGAATACAGTTTGTGTGTTGTTATTTTGGGGCATAAGCTAGCTGGCTGCTGGGAACCGCGTGGCAGGAACGCAGCCCGCAGCTCCCAGGCCGGCCCACAGCTCCTTCTACAGACTACTGACACACATTGGGGATATTGTTTATATACAACTCAGCACAATACTCTATTTTACCTGTTTAAAATTATCCTGTTATGAGTGGGGTATGGCCTTTTCAGAAACTTAAGCTCTAATAACATATCCCAATAATAAATGTGAATTTTCTTCGGTACTATGAATGATACTATAAAAATTATAATGCACTAACGTTTTTTAAAGTCTACCTTGAATGAACCTTCTCATGATAATACCACTGTAATATCTGACATAAGCAAGTAAACATTGTTTCATAAACTTGAAAAAGGCAGATCCATGCTTTTCTGTAATATTCTGTATCTTTCTAGTGAAGATTCAATGTGACATGGGTAGTAGGAATTATGTTCTCTATTTATTCCTCCCTCCCTCCTGTCTTTCTTTCGTTCTTATTTTTCTTTCTTTCTTTTCTCTTATTTTTGTTTGTGAAGACAGGGCTTCTTGGTATAGCCCTGGTAGTCTTGAAACTCTCACAGTAAATCAATCTTGTCTTGAACTCACAGAGATCGGAATGCCTCTGTCTGCCAAGTGCTTGGATTAATGGCATGCATTAATTTGTCTTCTTTGCCTTAAGATTTGGGTCCAACTCTCAGTATACTCGGTATTTCAATATGCAGATCATTTAAACACTGTTCAGAGAAAGCTACTCAGTCCCCCCCTTCAAGACTATGACAGCAAGAAGAATCAAGGACTTTTTTTTTTTTTTTTAAATATTTATTTATTTATTATGTATACAGTATTCTACCTGTGTGTATGCCTGCAGCCTAGAAGAGGGCACCAGACCTCATTACAGATGGTTGTGAGCCACCATGTGGTTGCTGGGAATTGAACTCAGGACCTTTGGAAGAGCAGGCAATGCTCTTAACCACTGAGCCATCTTTCCAGCCCGAATCAAGGACTTTTTAACAAATTAAAACCTACCAGCTTCTTGAAGACCTGTCTAGTCCCTTGAGTGCCACATGGAAGTGTCCAGTTATGACCTTTCATATTCCAGATAAGCACAGCTGTTATTCTGACTCTTTCATGAGGAGACTGACCCTAATTTCTAAGCAGGAGCACACATTATATGTCCCAGATTTTTTCTGATTAAAAACTACATGATGCAAGTCATGGTCTTCTAATACAGAATATTTTCTAGGCACAAAATTGAGAATTGCCTACATGCCTCAGTTCAGTGGAAATTCCCTCACACCAATAAGATTCTGTCTGCTTAGAACTTAGGAAATGATCTATAGAGCACTGTTTGCCCAATACTGTATGAACATGCACACTTCTTGCCCATTTCTGTAAGGCACCTCAGAGCCGATGTCAATATCATAGATGGCAGTGCTGATAAATCATGGCCAATTGAATAATAAATTCATTTGCTGCCTTCCATCTTCACTCTTTACATTTGATTTCTGGGGTTAGTGGTCACATCCATCTACCAGAATTCCCACAGTCAGGCATCTGATTTAGAGCTCCAGAAGCAAAATTATAAATATGCCTCCGAAATCAAACCGGAAAAAAAGTGCAGTACACAAGCATTTCCCTATGCGTTCTGGGTTGTCCTAGGGAAAAGCTGAAGTAAGGAGATAATTGATGAAAATAAAAGCAAACAAATGAACAGAGAAAAACCCCTTCTCTGGAATTGAAGAAGTTGTAGGGTAGCTAAGAGTGTTAGTCTCACAAACATAAGGAACTATTTTTGATCCCCAGCAGCAGAAACAAGCCAAGTGTTACTGTGTAAGGTGAGAGACCCAGAAATAGGATTAAGTTGGGGCAAGGGAGACCCCAGTGGTTTACTGGACATACTATATAGCAGAAGTAGCAAACGCTGGGTTCATTGAGAAACCCCCATATCAAACAATCACAGCAAAAACCATAACACAATATTGGGGAATATTATTTTCAGGTGTGTGACATTTGTTTATGCTGCATTTGTTTAACTCTGTGAAGCTGTGTTACTATGCCTATCATAAACATGTAATGGTCCTAATAAAGAGATGAATGGCCAATAGAAAGGCTGAAGCAAGGATAGGCAGGCTAGGAGGCAAAAAGTATAAATAGGAACAGAAATCAGGGAGGAGAGAAGAAGAGCAAGTAAGGACATCAGGGGCCAGCCACCTAGTTCCACAGCAAGCCATGAGAAAGAAGAAAAGAAAGATATACAGAAATAGAGAAAGATAAAGGCATAGAGATGTAAGGTAATAGGAATAATTTAGGATAATAAAAGCTGTCAAGAAACAAGCCAAGCTAATGCCAGGCATTCATAAGTAAGAATAAGCCTCCATGAGTGATTTATTTGGGAGCCGGGTGGTGGGACACCCAAATCCCAAATCACATAACAGTAGATGCCACCCAATATTAGAACATTTTCTGCAGACACACTTATATTCAGTCCCCAAGACACATTAATGCACACTAGACATACTGAATATTAATAAATCAATTAAATCAATAATAAATAATAAACTAATTAATTAAAAACAATGTACTTCTGTTTACCTCCTCTAAATTCCAAATAAGAAACACACTGAATTCTTTGTATATGGACAGGAGCCTTGAACAGTCTGTGGCAACAGGATCTCCAAAGCTCTGAAGCACACCTAATGCTCCCTAGCTCACTCATGTGCCAATTTCTGAGAGGATGGACTTGTGGAAGGTGACCAAGGACTCAAATGAAAGTAGTGGCTAAAGTATCCATATTTCAAGAATATATATATATATATATACTTGAAATATGGATACTATATATATATATATATATATATATATAAAACATATGTGATATTTCTAAAACAAAGTCATGGTTTGCGATTCACATACAGTTTAACACATCATGTCCTGTTCAAAGCCTCAAATTCAAAGGCATGATCAGCACTGAAGATCTGAGACGTTTTATAAATTACAGTTAATTTCCGTTTATCATCCTGGCTTGGAAACATTTTCTAGAGTAAGTGAACTGTATTTTGCTTTCTCTCATTGGCTTTAATTATAAACAGCAGCACATTTTGTGAAGCCTCCTCTTTGCAATGGGCTGTGATGAAAGGAATATGTTTTCAAAAGTACTAAAATGTAGTGTCTAACCGTGAACAGAACATTCTGAAGACTTTTCTTTAACAGTGAGGATTGGTTTTTTGACTGCTACCTTTTCATGTTAAAATTCTTCAAATATTTAAATTATCTTCAAACACAAATGCAAAAGCTTGTGAGACTGATGATACATAGACAAAATTGCCTCGTTTCTGCGATATAATTGTTACCCTTTATAAAAAGGCTTGAATTTTGTATGCAAATGGATGGAAATAGAAAACACTATCCTGAGTGAGGTAACCCAGTCCCAAAAAGATGAACATGGGATGTACTCACTCATAATTGGTTTCTAGCCATAAATAAAGGACATTAAGCCTATAATTCATGATCCTAGAGAAGCTAAATAAAAAGGTGAACCCAAAGAAAAACATATACTTATCCTCCTGAATATTGGAAGTAGACAAGATTCCTGGGCAAAAATTGGGAACTGGGGGGTTGGGTGGGATGGGGGAAAGGGGAGATGGGGAGAGACAAGTGAGAAGGGGAGGATGGGGAGAGCTTGGGGGAATGGGATGGTTGGGATAATGGAAGGATGGATATGGGAGCAGGGAAGTATATATCTTAATTAAGGGAGTCATTTTAGGGTTGGCAAGAGCCTTGACTCTAGAATGGTTCGGAGGGGTCCAGAGAGATGTCCCCAATTATGTCCTTGGGCAGTTGAGGAGAGAGAGCCTGAAATGGCCCGATCCTATAGCCATACTAATGAATATCACCATCGAACCTTCATCTGGCGATGGATGGAAATAGAGACAGAGACCCACATTGGAGCAATGGACTGAGCTCCCAAGGTTCAAATGAGGAACAGAAGGAGGGAGAACATGAGCAAGGAAGTCAAGATCGCGAGAGGGCCACCCATCTACTGAGACGGTGGGGCTGATTTATTGGGAGCTCACCAAGGCCAGCAGGACTGGGACTGAAAAAGCATGAGATAAAACTGGACTCTCTGAATATGGTGGACAATAGGGCTGCTGAGAAGCCAAGCACAATGGCACTGGGTTTTGATCCTACTGCATGTACCAGCTTTGTGGGAGCCTAGCCTGTTTGGATGTTCACCTTCCTAGACCTGGATGGAGAGGGGAGGACCTTGGACTGCCCACAGGGCAGGGAACCCTGACTGCTCTTAAGACTGGAGAAGGAGGGGAAAGGGAGTGGGGTGTGGGGAGTGGGGGAAGGGGGAGGCAAAAGGGAGGCGGGGAGGAAGCAGAAATTTTTAATATAATAATCCAGAAATTTAAAGATGCTTAGAAAAGGCTCTTTCAATATATTTTATGCTATTTCCCCAAGAACATGCTGAAACTAGAATTCCTTTTCATAGTGTCAGTCTACTACTTTATGATTTGTAGTTTAATAATCACACAGAAGAGCCCCTTCACATAACAAACTAGACTCTCAGATGAAACAATGACAGGATTTAGGCTATGACTAATCCTCAGAGTTTTTGATAGTGGTACTTAAATGTTAAGGATAGTCTGGTTGGGACAGACTGTTATCCTTTAAATGGATGGAAAGAGAAAACATAATTGCATGGAATTCTTTAGTTTATCCACTGTGTAGAAGACAAACCATTGATGAACTATACCTTATATCCAACACCTATTCATCACAGAAATTAGTAAATCAATATAAATTCCAACATGTAGTTAAACAAGGGCATAGACATCTTTTTTTTTTCTGTTGAAAAAATAACTTTATTCTACGTCTTCTTACATTCCTAGTTCCTATAATTGTTTAATAAATATTTTCAGGGTTTTGTGATTATATAAATATGTCAATTTAAGAACTATTACCCAAATATATCACTATAAATTTTTAAAAAACTTATCTGTGCTGGGCGGTGGTGGTGCACGCCTTTAATCCCAGCACTTGGGGGGCTGAGGCAGGTGGATCTCTGTGATTTCTTTCTTTTGTTTTAAATTTATTTATTTATTTATTTATTAAAGATTTCTGCCTCCTCCCCGCAGACCCCCTTCAATTTCCCTCCCCCTCTCCCGATCAAATCCCCCTCCCTCGTCAGCCCAAAGAGCAATCAGGGTTCCCTGCCCTGTGGGAAGTTCAAGGACCCCCCCACCTCCATCCAGGTCTAGTAAGGTGAGCATCCAAACTGCCTAGGTTTCCACAAAGCCAGATCTTAACTACACAACATTAAAACACTTGGAAACAAGTTGAAAAGTAGAGAAAATGGGTACAACTGATAACGTCTCCAGATCAGAAGTACCTTCTTACTTCTTATCACTTACACTTTTGTTATTACATTGAGTATTTTCAGACAATTGTTTTGCAACACATCTTCTTGATACCTATTCAGTTCCGTGAAACAGTTTCTAGAATGTGGAAAACTAAATATGAATTTATGTCTTTTGATACAGTAGTTAGAATGAACTTTTGTTCACAAAAGAATTTTCTGGTGTTTTATTTGCTTTTCATTAGTAGAAACAGAAACTCTTGTTTAGACAGGTATACAGTCATTGCTGATGTTCCTTTCTGGAGGCGTCAGTCACCTGATTTTGGTAATGAACAATCCAGGGAAAGGCAAAAGAGCTTGAATTTTGTGAAAAGAATTCCAAAGTAAGATTTATATGTTTCCCTGGACTTTAGGAAATACAGTTAGATTGGAAACAACAAACTATAACATCAAACTTCACTGACAGAACAGGTCCCAGTGAGATAGCTGAAGGCCAATAATATGAGGGTTTTTTGTAACAGTATTAAATACTAGCCTTTGGGCTATAGTTATGTTCTAAGGACCCTCTGCTCCTGAATGGGATTAATGCTCCTACATAAGGAGTTTTGGAAAGTTTCTTCCTTCTTCCTGTTTGTGGGAATGCATGAAAGCCTGTAAGTGAAACAAAGTGTCTGGAGGTATAAAATATTTCAGCACCTTGATCATGAGTTTCCCAGCCTACACACTGGAAGAAACAGGATAGTGTTGCTTAAATTTCTACACATAGAAGAATTTGTTCCCCAAACTGAGATAAACTAAGGCAGTGGTTTTCAGCTTTCCTAGTTCTGTGATCCTTTAATACGGGGGTCCTCATGTTGTTGTGGGGTCCCCAACCATAAAATTATTTTGTTGCTACTTCATAACTGAAATTTTGCTACTGTTATGAATCATAAGGTAAATATCTGATATTGAGGATATCTAATATGTAACCACAATATAAAGGTCATTCAGAAAGGGTCATGACTGACAGGTTGAGAACTGCCGAATTAAGGCAATAGTATCTAATTTAAGTGCATGGCTATTCTTTTCCCTCCACTATAGAAGCAAACAAACACAGGAGTTTATCAGATAGAAACTTGAGTGTAGTTACACTGTTGGACAGAATTTGCTATGCTTGCTTGTACATTGCATAAACTAAAATCTATCATTTAATTGGCCTCTAAAAATCTCAACTGTCAGACACATTTTTATCCATGGGTACACTTATATTCACTCCATTCCTGGGTAATAAGAGGTACTATCATAAGACACCAAACTTTATATTATGGTTTTAAAAGATGAAGTCTATAGAAGAGAGGAAGGCATTAAAGCTTTGGCAGAAGGCAGATTTCTCTGAGTCTCTTGATTATGAGCTATGAGACTGTGGACTAAATATTTAATCTCTGAAGTAACTTGACTGATGTAAATGGATCTCGTGCCCCATGATGGGATGATTATAGAAATATCCACAGTCTTGAATAAAGTAGGACTAAACTGAATGGATGTGATTATGAGAGATGAACATGGTGGTTGGATCCCCTGTGGAAGGTATAGAACACAATCTCTCAAAGCTAAATCAAGAAGTGGATTTCAAATTATCTCATACAATATGCTACATAAAACTTTATATTTTTGAAAATTATTTCTGTGTGGTATTCATAGTAAGGTACTTATAGATTAACATAAATTTCACAATGTTAAAAGAATAAACATCAGAAGGTTTTATGTTACTAAAATCAATAGATCTCTTATCAGAACAGAGCTTTGTGATTCAATAACTTCACTTTGGTGTACTGAATTCTTGAAAAAATGCATAGATGTATGGGAATCTAACAGCTATAACACAAAAGACTATATTCCCTTTAGTAAGGGAAGTACATAATAGTCATTATATACCTCGTACGTGCAGCCTTAATCTTTCCACTGCTATATTTGCTAATTTATTCGATTTAGCAGATGAGTTAGTATTGAATATGACACTGTATCCCTTTTCCCCCAGTGAGAATCACTTCAAACATTTTCTCCTGAAATATTTTAACAGTGTTTAAATTGGTTGCCCTTCCAGGGTCATTCATTTTCCACACTGCTGTCAAAACTAATAACAGTATTCCATAAACTAAACACCACCAATGGCTCCCTATGACCTAAGGGATGGCTACCAAATTACAAAGTATATAAGGCTTGTCAAAATATGGCACCAATTTGTTCTTGTTCATCTCAGTCATTATCTATTTTCTATCCTTTTCAGGCATGGATAAATTATCTAACAGTTGCACTGATTGAAGTTTCTGCTATACTTGGCACGTGCTATTTTTCTGTACGAAGTGTGATCCATACTTTCCCATGCATAAAGATCTGTAGAGTCCCTAAGAACCTAGAAATGTCCACACTGAAAAACTTTTATGCCTGTTTCTATTTTCACATTCAGATCTTTTTCTGCAAACTAGTGTTTCCAATAAACTTTGATTTAAAGACAGTAACTTGTTCATCTTCACAATTCCAAAGTTTAATGTAATGCATCTCTCAAAGGGTCAGTGATTGTGGAATGGGTGAATAAATGATTTGGTATTCAAAACATAGAAATAAAAACTTTTGATGAACCAATGGGTATGTAATTTAAAATAAACTGATATAATAATCCAAGATCAATGTAATATTTTACTATACTGAATTATATTATTAATGTTTTATCTTGTGTTATACTATAAAATAATATCATTCTAAACATGCTGGATAATATATTCTTAGGTAAATGTGAGTGTGTATGTCTGTGTGTGTGTTTAGATTAAGGAGAAGTGCACATGACTACATGAGATTGAATTTTAACATTTCTAGATCAAGATTTTGATTAACATATTTTGAACTCTTATGAAATACTGTGCTAAGATCCAGGGAATGCGAGCTTGGTATTGGAGTCTAAATAGGAAGGAGTGGAAAGAGTGAAGTGTACCCTGGATGCATTTTGTATCGTACAGAGATTAGAAATCTCATTAGTTCTAATGACAAACAGGACAAACAATAAAAAAAATTTCAGAATAACTAAGTTGATAGAGTGCTTTCTTAATACACATGAAGCTCTGGTCTCAAGCCCCTAGCACCATAAGAACCCAGCATGTTGGCCTGTTTGTAATCTGGAGATAGAGATGTTAACATCTGAAATTCAAGGTCATACTCAGCTACCTAGCAAGTTTGGGTCCAAATAGGGATATATGAGAGTCTATCTCAAAAATCAATAGGTGTATACAAACAAAGAATGCTTCACAGACAGAATTACTGAATGCTTATGATTGAATAAATCTGGAGGAACAAACCCTCTATAAAGTACAGAGTTAAATTTAAAGATTAATATTCCTCATTATTAAAACAGTGTATGAAAGAAAGTGGTTCTGAAACTTTCATTATTGATCATTCACAATTCTTTGTTAGACTAACACCCTGCCTGAAGAGCTTGACTTCATGTTTGACAGCATAAATCAATGAAATTAATAACAATTGTCAGGATAAGAGGAAAAGGTGGTTAGAGAAAAACATCACTCAAATTCATAAAAGTGTATCATTTTGTGTCTCAAATATGCACTTCCTTCCCATGCCTAGAGCAATCAAAGTCATCTTTCCCAGTACAGTACTTGAAGCATTCCTCTGGCTAGCTGTGGAGTCAGCATAATGCAGGCTTAAGTCATTCTACATTAGGATGAACCAGGCAATTATTATCTTGTATCCTGGTATTGGCAGTTAAGTCACTCAAAAAATGTTTCAGTGGTCTTTCTGGAAGATGCCTTTGCAGAAAATATTTCTTGATACAACAATTTTTTTCTTCACTTCTCTCTCTACTAGTGCCTGACACTGTTTTTTAAGTCATTTTTAAACCTAGTAACATAGTAATAGGATAATCTATCAGTCAAATATTTCACTTTTAAATGTTATGGAGCCACATCACTCTTCTGTATTGTATCTCTACCCACAGTCATCACTAGCCTTATTAGTGCAAGATACCGTGTAAATGGGAATTTAATTTTACATTAAATATTTCAGATTACTCAGCAACATACATGATATATTTCAAAAATATATCCAGAGGATGCTGTCAATATTTCTTAATAGTTCTGGTATTTTACCTATAAATATTTAATACTCAAATATCCACAGTTCAGTTTAAGAGCAGGCAAACACTTTATAATGCAATATATTTTCAATATGTAACTGCAAATTAAACACTCTCATGTGTTTTACTATACAGTAAATTTTATCAAAGATTAATATACTTACAGAAGTTTAGTACATTTTCTAGATGTGAAAATATAGGCTCAACATTTATAGGGACAGATAAATCTTTGAATATGTCAACCTATGATTACAACAAACATTTGCTTTTGATTTTTTTAGTAGAGAGAATATTTTTAAAGCTAAGCATATTGTGATTTGGTTTTGTTGTGATCAAAGTTATAACTTACTCATTGACTGATTGTTTACTTTAATTGAGTCTTGGTGGGTTTTCTTAATGTTCATAATCAGACTGTCAACACTTAAGTGTGTTGCATATGCTTAACTAATCTCTGTGTTCTGGTATAGGAGCAGCTCTGACAACCTCTCAGCAATGCTTGCTAGAAAAACCAAAATTGTTTATATATCGGCATAAAGGGCATTAGTCAAAATTAATGACACTACGCTTTAGGACATGTTATGACTTTTCCTTTGATTTGCATGGCTCCAGAATTTTGAGGCTCTCATGCCAACACACAGTTTCAGAGTTTCCCCCCACAAGTAACAAATATATTCCCTTACTTTCTTTTTTTTTTTTTTTTTTTTTTTTTTTTTTTTTTTTTTTTTGGTTTTTCGAGACAGGGTTTCTCTGTGGCTTTGGAGCCTGTCCTGGAACTAGCTCTTGTAGACCAGGCTGGTCTCGAACTCACAGAGATCCGCCTACCTCTGCCTCCCAAGTGCTGGGATTAAAGGCGTGCGCCACCACCGCCCGGCATTCCCTTACTTTCTTTCTGTTTCTCTTTTTCTTTTGTTTTTGAATTCTGTTCTATGCTTAAAGGATATATGAGAAATCACTCTACATTAGGTTGCACCAAGGGACTGGGCTCTCTGCACTGCATGTGTTTGAAATGTTTAGACATCAAAATTTCAAATAGCCAAAGCAATGTTGATTTGTAAAATGTCAGGACAATGTTAATATCATTCTTTACTCAGAACAATAGTCTACATGGATTTCCAACATTTGAGAGTTCTATCAATCACTTCTTGCTTGCTAGATCTATATAAATCTTGTCCTATTTCTCTCCTTTACTGAAGTTTTTCTATCAAATGACAGACAGTTTCTAATTATTTTATCATCTATTTTTATTTAGTATGCATTTCTCTTCTCATAATTTCTCCTTATATCAATTTCCTTTACAAATTTGCTATAATTTTGGAAGTAATACATTATAGAAATTAAAAACAATGATTTATTAAATCTAATATTTTGAAATATACATATGTGTATATTTCCTGTATTTTATTCTAGAAATTGTTGTTGCTGTAGTATATAACTGTACACATAAATATGTGCTAATATTATCTTCAAGTATTAATTATTGGGTTATTACAAATTTACTTAATTTTAACTTTTTTTCCTTTGGCTTTTCGAGACAGTTTCTCTGTAGCTTTGAAGACTGACCTGGAACTAGCTTTTGTTTTGTTTTTTTTTTTTTCCTTTTTTCGAGACAGGGTTTCTTTGTGGTTTTGGAGCCTGTCCTGGAACTAGCTCTTGTAGACCAGGCTGGTCTTGAACTCACAGAGATCCGCCTACCTTTGCCTCCCAAGTGCTGGGATTAAAGGCATGCACCACCACCGCCCGGCTTCTTGTTATAACTTTTAAAGAAAACTCAAATATTACATAACACAATAAAATATTATATTCAAATCAAGTGTATTCTATTCCAATTCAGTGAGGACACATGTAAATATTAATTTAGAAAACCATCACCCATTCGTTTATGTATAAAAGTACAATGTACAATGAAAGCCAACTTACATTTTCAAAATTATGTATATATATATACTTATAATTATGCATATAAGATGAACTTAAATAATTGCTTCATAAAATATTTAAATTAATATTTTCTGCAGTTGTAAATATTGACTTGTTTATAAGCTAGACCAACCTTTGTGTCTATGAGATCCATCCATGTTGCTAAATTCAATGTGATTCTCATCAGCCCAGTAGAGTCTACGGTTTACATAATCTATTGTTAGTGCCATAGGTCTAGAAATCTTAGTTTCTATGACAACACTCTGATTGGTTCCATCCATTCCGACACGGCCAATGTGTGGATACTCACAACAGTCAATCCAGTACAAATACCTAGGAAAGAAAATCAACATCCATTTCATTGACAGTAGCTGCTGGTGTAAAACATCACACAATATTTTACCTTTTGGTTTCACTGTTTCTAAATTAATTCTTGATGTATCTCTCAATTGCAGCACTCCTGACAGACTTCAGTGCAAACTCTTCTTATATTTTTTGTTTGTTTTTTCAAATTAATGATATAACACTGTTTGGGGTATTTATTTATCATTCATCATGTTCTTGTTAATATACAAGAACACAGATTATGAGCTTATTTTACATCTGCAAACTCACAGAAGCATAAAATTAATGAATGTAAAATTGTGGCAGTGATCTCTACCGTTAAAAGGATAAAACAACCAACTGTTGGATCTTCCATCTATCTGCCTCTATCTATCTACTATCAGTTTTGACTTGTTACCCATTTAAACTATAGATGTTATTTCATTGGTTGGAATAAGCATTATCACTGATATCCACTGTACTGGTATAAATATTTATTTTTACATAATGTAAACAAGAAAATTAAAATTGAGTGTATTGCTTCTCAAAGCAGCTATATCTCAAGCCTATAAGAGTCCACAATATTTGTTTGGTAGTGTATCTAGTCAGTGCCTTCATAGGACTTCCTACCTAATTTTAAATTTAAATTATGATATCAGAAGGTCTGTGACAGGAATAGGAAAGAGAGCAAAAAAAGTAAAATTTATCTTGATACTCTTGAAGTTACACTAATCAGCCTGAGTTAAATATTAATTCTGCATCATGTGAAATACAAAATACACAGGCAACACATTACCAAGAATTTCTGTGGTACTTAAACTAATTTGACTTGAGTTAGAAAAATCCCATCAATTTTCGAGAAGGTTCCATGAGCTGCAGAGAAGGTATATTCTTTCATATTTGAGTGGAATGTTCTATAGATTTGTTGCGTGAAAAGTCATATATCTGTGCTAATTCTGAATTCACTTGGGAAATTTTATGCCACCAAGTAACGATAGTTGCCAAAACCATTAGAAAATGATGTTTTATGTATTTGATTAATAGCTAGTTATTATTTGTTTTGAAAAACAGACTATTTTCACAAAAAAATATAACCTAGACAAAACATTACACATCTTTCTCATGAACTAATGGAGAAACATGTGAAGTAAGAAATTGACCAAAAAGAAGTCATAGTGACTAGCCATTCACCTTGCTTCAACAAAGCAGTATACTCCCCTATGTACTATTAGAACTGTATTTGGAGTATTGATACTAACCTTTCCTGCTATGCTCCTGTAGGGTGTTTATACACATTCATATCAGTTAATTTTCTTGTGCTTATGCATCATTTAGTAAAATATTAAGCATTATTTCAGTATTTTTTTTTTTGCTAAATTAAGAATGGTATAAAAGAGATAGTTTTTGTATTTCTAGTTAATCAGGAACGTGCAGATATATACAGTTATAGTTACACTTAAAATATATTAAAACCAGGATATTAAACACAAATGCAATCAGCAAAAATTCTGAAAATAATGGCATGTGAAAGGCATGATTTTGAAACTCCTAATAAAATTATGAATTTCAAATGCCCTAAATTCATCGAAATATCATTCTAAATTTTAGCTTCGTTCTTATTGATTTTTCACTCCAGACCTGATTTGCACAATCATCACTAGGTTGTGAAGTAGAATCAAAATGGCTACATCATTAAAGTCAATTTCTGTTCAATATTGCTTTCAAAAGCTCTGAATTGTCCAATATCTGAAATTCCTGAACATTAAGTCCTCCATAATTTAAGGGACTAAATATTTTATTCCAGTCATTTCTTGCTATTTAAATGTGTGGATTCAGTCTGTGTCAGTTCCTCGTTATAATTTCAAGTTATTGCTTCAGGGCTTTCATTATGTTATTTGTCTTACACGTGCTTCTTTAATTAAAAGATATGTCTGTGAACATGTAATTCATATTGTTTCCTCTGTTTTTTCCAATTTATTTCTTGATTATTGTTAGTTCCTATTTTCGTGTTAGGTTTGAAGAGGTATGGTTGAGAAATGTTTTGTAAAACCCGTATTTTCATTGAACCACACTTAAGAACTTAACTGCTTTAGCTGATATTGTAGGGTTCTAAGAGGGCAATGAAAATATCTCTGCTGTTGTTAGGCACCAACAGACACTGATACCTATTTCCCTAGCAGTTATGGGATTAGAGTACAAATAGTCAACAAAATCATTTTTGCTTTATTACAGTATAATTGAACAATGACGATATAGGGTTGCTTGACTCACAATCAGAAAGCTGTTCTCCTACAGTCAATGAGAGAAAATGTCTAACACATCTTACTGCCCCACTTAAGTGGATGGAAGACTTTATACTGAAACAAAATTTCCCTTGATGTTAGAGTATGTAGTAGATATTTCTAAGCACTGGTGGATAGGAAGCAGAATGTGAAAGTATATTTACCTAAATGGCTTCCCAAGTGAATTTAGGACTTGTGGATATAAAAATATTTACGAAGTATTTTATAAATGCATTAAAGAGAGTGCATGGTTATTTGAGGGATTTTTAACAAAATTTGTGTTTACTTTAACCTGAAACTTATCTTTATAATTAGGTTTGAAATTCCCCATGAAATGCAGCTTTATCTTTCAGAATTTAGAACACAGCAAGACTCAGTTGCTGGTTGTAATTCACAGGGATAGAGCATCATCTTTTGCCAGGCCTTTACGGACATTTGAGTCACAAAATAATATATGCAATATATATTTGGCTAGTCTTTCATGATTGTGGTGTAATTAAAATAAGGAAAGACTCTGGTCTCTTGTAGGATGCAAGCTGGCATATTCTCAAAGAATGCTATGTGGAGTCTTAAGGAAGCAAACCTTAGAAACAGGTTGCTTTTGTTTCAATTCTGTCTTCCCATGACTGTATGAACTTAGACTTAAACAATCTTCATGGGCCTAAAATTTATAAAATGTTGAAAAAAAATCATTAACACCTTATTTTTATGAGGCCATCATGAAAAGTGTAGGTGCTAATACTTAAAGCAAATTTAGATAATAAGTAAACATTCTAATGACTATTCGGCAATATGATATTATTATCTAACACCTCACATATGGCCTGTGTGAATTAATATTCTTTTGGTTTAATAATACCCACTCAGTAGGATACTAGCTACGTTAGATCATACCTGTGCAACTATACTATGCTCCTGGATTTCATGTATACTATCACTTTACTTACCAAATAAAATACTCATTAAAAATCTATATCCAAGAAAGGTACCATGACACTATGTGTGCTCCAAAGAGGATATCCTGTTATCTTATGAAGGCACAGCAACTTCTCCTTTGAATATATAAGAATGATTTAGTATACATGTATGTTTCAAATTTGATAGTGAGTCTTCTATAAGCAAAATGGGTGTTTTTCCTTCAAAATAGAACTCCCAAATAATTACCTACGTGGAACATTGGTTCATGATAAATAATATGACAATTAATTGTTCAATGAAAATATTTAGAGCTTAAAATTTTGCCAAGTAATATACAATATTTGTCTAAGATATGGTGAGAAAAGTCTTAGGCTTAATGGTACCTACTGTATAATAACAACCATGTCTAAATATTCCAAAGAATATCTGCTTGTAACCATAACAACAGACTCTGTGCTCTTAAAGAAGTGGTTTTTGAAATGAATCAAATTATGAGCATCAGAGATGTCTTATTTTCTCAGAATTCAGGTAAGAAAATCAGAGAGACATCTTGTTTCTATATTTAACTCTAATTCTAAATCATTGAAATAATCATGTGTGTTCATTTCTTGTGGATTATGCCTAAATAAAAATATATTGTACTCAACTATCTATAATTTTAAAATTAATGAGAGAAGCGTTTTAGTGTAACTGCAAAGTCTGAAGGTATGTTTATTTGCTTTGCACACAAAATTAGAAATTAAATTTTTATCCTGCCCTCTCATTTCCTCACAGCAAGCATTCCTCCTTTATGATAGCTTCCTTTGAAACATGCACGTCACTTACAGTTCAACTATATATTTGCTTTTGTAGAGGTATGGTTCATGTCCCTAGAGCTATGACCCCACAGTCTTGTGTATGTTCAATTACCTGTTTATTGCCTGACTCCACAATGTGACTATTGGACACACTGGATATACCATATAAACTTCTAGATGGAAATTTAAGGCATTTATAATAAAAGGTGGCTCTATAATCTTGTTATCAGTATTTTGTGTCCACTTGGACACATTTATAAAATACCTCACACAGGAAAAATTATTTCTGATGTTCTTGGAAAATATATATTATTACAACAGGATAAACATAAGATATATGGAATTTCTCATCCTATTAGATCAACAAGCCATACATGTTCCCTCTTTGTATGTCTTTTCCTATATTTCCCATATTCTTGGAAGGACTGATATAAGCTGAAGTTAATAAATATAAATAATCTTTACAGAGTGATTTGCATTATCATCATACTTATAGGCAATAACGGATATAGATGAAATTTTTTAACATGTACTCATGTATTTCAAAATCAGAATGACACATGCTATTATTTCAGCAGATAGTTAATAAATTAGGAAAAACTAAACAAAATATATCTTCAGACATAAAATATGGAACTAAGGCATAGCTCACTGGAATAGTTCTGGGTTGTGTGTTGAGACATGGCATTTCAAACAATAAGGTGTGCTTCTAATGATTTAGGTAGTGTATTATAAATTTATCATGTAGACTCCTTTTTTTATTCTTTTTTTATTAAAATTTCCACCTGCTCCCCGTTTCCCATTTCCCTCCCCTCCTCCCAAATATTGCCCCCTCCCTCCTCCCCTCCCCCTATCCCCACTCCTCTTCTCCTCCCCCCACACCATTCCCCCTCCCTCTCAATACTGAAGAGCAGTCCAAATTCTCTGCCCTGTGGGAAGACGAAGGTCTTCCCCTCTTTTTTAAGGAAAGTTTCATTTTTCAGATGGAAAAATTTAGGAGTTGTGTGCTGCAAGCTTTTTCCCCTTTGTTTGAGTGTTTCCTGGAAAAAACACTCTCATGCCATGATGGTCATTTTGTTGCTTAAAACTTTAATGTGATGCACTAGAAAAATTATGAGATAAAAGTCTGGAAACTGAATTAAAGCCCCATTGTCTCTTCAAATTTTGGTTGTTTCATAGCATTAAAGAGATCAGTGAGTCCATTAAGTCTTGACTTATACTTCTGTCTGAAAAGAACTCACACCTCTCCAGAACAAGAGGTGAGCCTCAACGACACATTTTAGACCACATGCAAATCACATATGAAGTGGAATGACTTAGCTATTTTTATTAAATAATTTTATACATTTAGACGGCATCTCTGAATTGGGACCATCCAACAGGAATTATATACGGCATTTTCTGCATGAAGATCTTTTTATGGATGCAAAAAAATCTAGATTTTTTATTGCCTTGCTCTGGGGAACCAGAAAACAGTGTTAAAATGGCAGTGTTGAATTAAGTTATTAAAATAGGTGGCTTTTTCCATAAAAGATCTAATTTTATCAATTTCTTTGGTTATAAAATGGCATACATGTATTAGAATACAAATACTATCAAAAATAGAATCAAAGAAGTCTTTTGTATCATCCACAATAATTTATCATTCACTATTTTAATTGGTATATTGAGTGATGGATTTATATTGATGATAACTGAGGACTGCCTCGAGTTTATGGGGTAATAACTGTATCCTAGGAAAAATAAAAACCATAGCTTGATCAGCTAAACTCACTCGGCTAGGAGCAGTCTTTACTTCACAAACAGGAAATTCAGAAATAATGTTTATGTTTATAAAAAGGCAACATTTCTTTCATTAGAGATGAAGAGTCTTTAATGGCATATAAGAAGCCATATCAATTTAATTGACTTTTTAAAAAGTACAATGAACCAGATATTCAAAAAAATATATTTCTGATAAAACGGCAAAACAATCAAATAATTCAAAAACTTATAAATGAATACAAATGGAGGCTTAATTTAGAATATCTTGTCAATATTTACTGAAACACACATTAAAAAAATACTCAATATAATTGTTTTGGTTAAAATTGTTTTGACATTATGTCTGTATAATAAATAAAATATTTTAATACATAATAAAATAATATGGAAATATATATATATGTATAGTGAAAAGTTAAAATGTGTATGCTCCCTTGGAAACAGCAACAAATACAAATCTTGTCTGATTTTATATAGTCCAGTCAGATTAATGTTTAAAATTAAGTTATAAAATATGTTGTGACAATCATTTACATGAAATAAAAAACAGACACACACACACAAAAAAAAAAAATAGAGATTTTATTAGCAATTACCAAAATCTAATGGTGGCTAAAGTTAAAGTGTGATAAATGAATTTACTTGGCAAAACACACTTTGTATAGTAAATTTAAAGTGCTACACTAATCCTCTACTGGCTACTGTGAAGGTGTTCTATTTTTACCAAAACCAGCATTCTCCAGATTTGTTATTTTAACAAGCATGCAAAATACGTTGTGATTCTATAGAAGTAATTTTGAGCATGTATTTATGCTACATTATAGTGTAAAATGTGAAGAATTGCATTCAATATCTACCAAAACAACATAATTGAAAGTGAATGAAGATATTCATAATCTATGGATTTTCACCACACACCAGACAGCTTTGATGGGTATGACCTACTGGTCAGAAATGTCTGCAATACATTCTTCATTCTCATGCTTCAGCCCACCCACCCTTTCCCATGGTCCTCTGATTTTCTTCTTGAATGTATTTGATGAAACAGTACCATTTACCTTCTATGGATACCAATTATGTCTCCTGCTTTAAGAGTAGTGTTTATGCTGTTTAAAGCTTTGACCACATTGAAACCCATTTTTGAGTTGTCTGTCTTACCTTTTTCACAATTTGAGGTATCAACATCAGCTAGATCTTTTTTTTATTGTTAGTGATTTAATTGCTTAGGAAAAAATAACCTTATTCAAATACTTAGAAAGCAGACATTTTAAAATAGGTTTTAATTTCATCACTTTAATGCTATGTCCATATTTAATAAGCTTGAATGGAAAAGGGTCTACCAATTCATATATTACTTTAATTTTGATACTTTTAGGCCTAGAAAATTAACACAGTGGGTATAGTCTAAATCATTAAGATTTTTAACAGTTTTACAAACCCGGCTTGAGGATCTAAACACAGGTCCCTGGGAAACTTCAGCCTTTTGCTAACAAGTACAGTAGGGTACAAGCCGTTGAGTTTGGAGACTTCAATTATCCTTTTCTCCGTGTCAGACCAATAGAGGTTTTTTCCAATCCAATCAACAGCAAGTGCATTTGGAACAGCAGTGTTATGCACTACCTAACAAAATAAGAATTTAGAAGGTTAGCAGTATAAATGGCTTCAATAAGACTTGAACAACTGTTTTTTGATTTTTATTGAGATACAGAACTCTATTTAAACTGAAGAAATTAAATTTAGATAAAAGAAGAGAATAATTTACCACAACACATTACTTATTTAGAAGAAGTAACCCAATGTGTATTTAGACATAGAAGTAACATATGCATTTAAAGAAAAACAAAACCCTCTGAAAAGTAGATGCACAGTTGATAACTTCATTTCATTAGTGTTTATCTGCTCATCCTCTCAAACTCTGGGAAAAACGTTCTATTACATATACACACATACAATTATTAATATTTACTTAAACAATGAAGTCATGGCTTTGGTGATATTTTCACCACTCTCTTAAATACAGCACTAGAGTAAGAGACAACAGTGCACCCTTGTTTGAATACAGCCAAGTAGCAATAGAATTTTGGAATCATCCTTTCTTTAAACAGCCAGTGGTAATGAGTGTGAAGCAAGAAGGTTTGAAGCAGCCATGATTTGCTTTGCCTGCAAGACATATTTGCTTCTTTTGCCTTTCACATTCCATATTTGAAAACTGACATTGTTGACTGTTCGATGAACATCAGTGAACAGCTATTCTGTGGAAAAGGGATGATTCTTTTTTTAAAAATTCACAATACAACATTGTTTAAAATAACAATAGAATAAGAATTGGAAGGTGATAGAGGTTACAAAAAACTCAGGTGTCTTCAAAATATAAAAGTAACCTTTAATAAAAACAGTTCTTGTGAGAAAAACCATGATTGAGTTTGAACACTGGAAGATTCAAAGATTTTAGGCAGACTTTCAAATTTTATGAAACAACAAAGTCTGCTCATTCTTTGAACTGCAGCCATTGATCTATGAAGCCAACCTGTTGTTGCAGTCATATGCTTCAGACACTCACCTGGACCACAGGAACCCATAGCTCACATACATGTACTTTAAGATTTCACTAATGTTTTCAAAGAGTTGTTTCCATGGAAACTAATTACAAAAACATAAAAAAATTGATGTTTCATCTACTTTAAGCCTTTGAAAAAATTATCTATTTATTATCATCTAGTTATTTATATGCATATCAGCATGTGTCTATATATGTGCTCCAATTGCATGTTCGGTATCCACAAATACCAGAGAGAGCTTTGGGTCCATTGGAACTGTAATTACAAGTCGTTGTGAGCCACTTTAGGATGTTTCTGGGACCTGAAACTAAGTTCTCTACATGTGTATCAAGTGCTTTTAGAAGCTGAGGTGTCTCTCAGGCCCCTAACTTTTGTATAATCTATCTTATAGCTTACACACTGAACTAATATTTTATTTAAAACTTTGGGTACCATTGGGTGGTACCAAGTAGGTCATGTCTAGAATGTGACAGATACTTAGTTGTGAGCTAATAAAACCATTCGTAATTGTACATGTGCTGAGAGTACATTTTAGCAGTGCTAAAAATTTTATCTACACTCCATTATGTACAATTATGAATCTTATCTAATTGCAAGAAATACTATTAAAATAGAACCTGAATATAAAATGGCTCATTTTACAAATTTAATATTTATCAGCTTTCACAGAAAAAGTGTAAAACAGAATTCAAGCTAATTTGTTACATGAGGAATTTTTTGCTATCAAATAAGATTTTATATCCTTGTCAATAATACCAAAGAAGTATTCAATAATCCCATTTATATATTGTGAAGCTACCTTGGTATCACTTCCATTTAGACACATTCTGTTTATCCGACTTCCATTGGGCCTGCTAGAATCAATCCAATATATAAATTCTTCTCTATAATCAAAGTCGATTGCAATAACATTGTTTAATCCCTAAAAATGAGAAGAAATACACATTCTATTAATAATATTTCTAATGTTTAGAATCCAGAGAAATAGTCATCTTTCTTTGAATAAAAATGAGTGCCTGCTTCCTCACTTTGTGATCACCACAAAGAAGTATTTTCCACAGAGACGTAAGGCTGTAATGAACTTTTAATATACCCATTTCTTTTACATTTCTTCACATTTTTCTCACGGAAGCATTTGAAGTCCATTTTACTCAGGTTTTCATGATTGGCAATAATACAAATGTGCACAGGAACCAAGACTATACTGAAATGTTTCTACTATGTTATAATGGTTTATATGTTGCATAGAGGAAAAACCTTTTATATTACTAACAATCTCAAACCCATATTAGCCACTAGAGACAACAGAAAGAACCATTTCTGAGAGTCTTTGAACTACACGGCTTGGTGGAAAAAAGCAAGAAGTTGTCACTAGAATGCTGACTATATATCCAATGCTGTTGCTAGCTGAGTTTATAAATAGGATATTTAATTATCCCTCCTTAAACTGACAAAGTACAGCATAAAACTATATTGTTTAAATTAGTAGTAAAAAATATCTCAATCTTATTTATTTTCCAGGATGAAGAAGTATCCAGAATTCGCTAGTATGCCTAGCAGTTTGGGCAGGATATAAAATAATTCGAGAGAACACCATGCCACTTTTAATATGCCATCCACTTCCAACACAGCATTTTTAAGAAAATTCTCAGCATGAACTATGCTCTGCCATCTTCCCATTCTTCCACACAGCATCATACGCTAAGTTGGGACACGTTGCTAATCCTCGTCAAAACACTGATAAGTTTTTGTCTACAAACATGCACATAGGAGCTTCATATGCTGCAAGTGTTAGTTTTTCTATGTGCGTAACTTCGTTGCTCTCTGGGGAAGCAAATTCACTGACTTGCCCTCCTGGAAGTGACACACCTGCTTTAGAAGCGTGGAGTTGGAGCCGTCGGTGCTGATTTTTCTTATCTCGTGTTGATCAGCGAGAATTAAGAAAGGTTCTTCATCTAAAAGCAAATAGAAAACTGTATTAGACATTCTGCACTCATGGCTTTCAGTTTAGGCTTCTCTCAGTTCAGTGTGTAGCTGTATAAATGAACAAATAGAGAGTTCTTTTCTGAGTAATACCAGCCAAAGACATCTATTCTGTCTGTAGGAAAGTGAAGTGCACAACCGGCAGGCAGAGCAGGAACTGGGAGCAATTGAACATGTGTCTCTCTTACTCTCAGGACTCTTAGACATTAGACAATGTATTTGGTAGTAGAAAATATCTACTCCTTTGTGTATTTGTGGAGAATTTCAGGAAAGTGTATAGCTATGTTAGAAGCTATAGTAGACTCAGATGTTTAGATTGAAATTCCTTCTTAATAATTAACCATTTTTAAGTTCCAGATTTTGATTTTTGTTATTTTTTTTTATTTTGCCACTTCTCATTATTATTTTCAATCTTTTGTACAATTATAATTCTTTCAAAAATGTTCCTCTGGCATGCCTTACTATTTTATTTATTTTTATATTTACAAACTTGTATAATAAAGACGTGTTAATCTCCAATACACTATGAGATTTTTCTTTGAGTTTTCATTTAGAAGCAAATTAAATTATCTTTTTGTTTTGTTTTTTGAGACAAGGTTTCTCTGTGGCTTTGGAACCTGTCCTGGAACTAGATCTTGTTGACCAGGCTGGCCTCAAACTCACAGAGATCTCCCTGCCTCTGCCTTGCAAGTGCTGGGATTAAAGGCCTGTGCTACCACCTCCCGGCTTGCAAAGCAAATTCTTAAAGAAAAGCAGTTCAAAAGTTTTGTATATACATTGATTTGAAAATTATTTAAGTGAAGTCAATAAAAGTATATTGTTTAGATGATATTTAAAAGCTGAGATGGACAGAATTTTCCTTTTATGCCATCAATAATCATATATTGCCTTGTATCATTTTAATGTGTGTGACTGCTTAAACAGAAGTTTAAGATTTTCTAAATAGCTACATGATTTATTTAATGGTATATAGCAGGATTTACTGTTATTACTACCACTGCTGTTCTCTAGCTCTCTGTGGTAGGCATTTATGCATAACTGCATGTGATACAGAACAGAAGAAAAGTTATCACAATAATGTCACAGTACTGTCTCTCAACCTTGGCAGAAGCGATAACTATCCGTGCCTCAGAGAAAGCATGCTGCGAAGAGTTAAGTCATGTGTATGCAATCCCAACATGTTAAAAACTCTTAGTGTTTTACAAGACAGCAATGCAACCTGCTCTTAAACAGAGAAGAACAAGCGTGATGTGCAAAGTCTCTATATCAGTATTCCAATACCAAGGGAAGGGTTATGACTTCTCAGACACAGGAATAAGGAATAAATTCAATAAGAAGTGGTCATAAAATTCAAAATCCATTTTTGTAACTGGGCTTGGATCATGAGCAAATTCAATTCCCTACCTGAGAGTGACCTGCAGCCATTTTGGTTATTGGGCTGTATTTCATAGCCTTCTGCACAGTGGCACTTGTAGGTTCCATATGTGTTGATGCATTGCTGACTACAGGGGAAGCCCGAAGAACATTCATCAATGTCCACACATGTTTTACCATCATCCTTCAGTTGGAATCCAGGCCAGCACTTGCACTACGGAAAGAGAAAAGAATGATCAACAGATGTCACTGTCATTGTCCGTTGTTTTTGGTTAGCTCTTTAGCAAGGTTTACCCTAGAAAGACACTTAAGTAAGGGAAAGTCATTCTGTCACCTCACAAATAAGCTTAGTAAAATTACATGTATTATGCAAAGTTAAAATAGTTAGAATCTGACCTTCCAGATAGCTAGAAAGGAGTATCGCAAAACCCAGACATAAGACAGTAGCTTCTATTTGATCTTTTACTTTTAAAATGTATCTCTTTTATTATTGGAGATTTCACTACAATTACATCATTTATCTTCTCCTTTTTCTTTCTCCATAACTTTTCATATAACTATCCCTTATCTCTTTAATGTCAATGTCTTTTTTATTAACTGTTGTTAAAGGCATATAGGTAGATAATTATATATTCCTATATATGGAAATGCAATCAAAACAAATTTGAATAATACACGAGATTCTTTACTGTGGACTGAAAGTATACTTGGTAGGTGTTTATCATTAATATTATTGGTCTTGTTGTTAAACTTGATCTATTCTGTGTCTAAGTAAGAGAATTTTTGTTAAATGTTCTTGCTATTAAACTTGATCTACCCTATATAAGTAAGAGAATTTGTGGATATTGAAAACTGAATTAGGAACAAACTTTTGAATCAGCTGAAATAATCTTTTACAGCTATTCATTATAACCTTTTTGTGGGCTTCATCATTTAGCTGAGACTGAAGGAGATGACGGAGCTTTTTACTTCTTAGGAAACCTATCAGGTGACACATGCTCATAATACGTATTCATATTTTTAATATAAAATATTCATATACAAGAAAAGAGGTGATACATGCAAATTAATGTGCCCAGAATTTTGGTAAATATGTTTTGTGCAGTATTTTTAAGAAGAGTGAATCCCATAAGCCAGTGGTTCTCAACCTTTCTAATGCTTCAACTATTTGATACAGTTTCTCACATCGTGGTGAAACCCAACCTTAAAATTATTTTCGTTACTAATTCATAACTGTACCTTTGTTAATATTATTAACTATAATGTAAATATATGTGTTTTCTCATGGCCTTAGGTGACCCCTGAGTAAGGGTCTTTCAAACTACAAAGGGGTCATGACCTATAAATTGAGAACTGTTGCCCTAATCCCTTAAAACTTCCAACTTTTGCAATTTCCATCAACATTTATCTCATAAGACTCAGCAATGGGATGCATTGTTTAAATCTCTAGAACCCACTGTCAGTTTAGGAAATAATCTAAAACCAATAGTCATATTTCACAGTCTCTGCATATCTCAACTGAGACTGTGATGCCCATCAATAAAAATCATCCTGCATCCTGAGCTAGTGATTCACTTGCTTAGACTAAATTTGTGATGTGCACAAGCAACACTATACTCTGCTCCTAAATGCATGCACAATGAGGCGTCGTGGTGGTGACACCTTTAATCTCAGTACTTAGGAGGCAGAGGCAGGTGGATCTCTGTGTGTTTGAGCTCAGCCTGGTCTGTAAAGTCATAAAGTGAGTTACAAGTCAGCCAGAATTATTACACAGAGAATATCTGTCTTGAAAGACTGAAAAAAAAATACTAGTGGAAGGAGAGTCAGTTAGTTGTCTGATTTGCAACAAGAGAACCCTACCCGGGATCCCTGATATGCATGTAAAAACCAATGAGAATCAGAGGGAGACCCAGAAAAAATGATAAGGTTGTGATTGATCAAGGAAAATGCTTCTTGCCTCCATGAGCACTGACAAACATGATTACATAGCCTGAGTTCAGAGGCATGTACAGACATGCATGGATACACACAATAAATTCCTGTGGCATTCAATTCACAACTTCTTTTTTTAAAATAAAGAGTTAAAAAAAAGGAAGAATTTGTTAGAAAGGGAACTGATATCACTTAAAAGTAGTAGAAATTAAATTACATGATAATGTAGTTGAAAAGCCAGAATCTGACTGTTGGACACAAAGGGATGTTGAATCAAAGCACTTTTTAAGCTGATGTCTGTAGAATGGCTGCATGCTTTTCAGAGAATCTTTGTTTAAATGTGGTCCCTAAAATAATTATGGATGTCAGTGTCAGAATGACAGAAGCATTTATCATACACATAACTTCAATAAATCAAACTTATAGAAAAGTAATTCACTGTAGGTAAATGGCAGAACTAAAACATATATATGTGTGAGTCTGTGTGTGTGCATGTGTGTATACATGATTTTATATATGGAACTATATAAGTAAAAGTATAAGGTTTGTAGAAAATGTTTATGTTTTAAAAGGGAAATATTTAAAAATATTTTCTCCTCAGTCCAATAACCATGCTTAATTTTTAAAGTCCTATATCTGAATATATTTTATTGTTAAATAATATATTTAACAATATTTTATTGTTAAAATGTAACTGTAAGAAATTCTAAGATGCTAGTATGTAATTTTAAAAGATTAAAAGTTCATTTTGTTTCCATATATTACCAAAATATAGGGTAAAAAATGATCACAGCTTTGCTTGAAATATTGTAGGAAAATATTGTGAATACTCAATTCATCTTACTTCTTTCATAGTTTAGAATTATTCCACACTTTGATTTATGAAAAATTACTTAGGACTGTGGAAAACAGAGACATAGAGTTATCCAAGCTTTTCTTGTTATTTTTAAAAAGTATCTTTACAGTTATGCAGGATTTTTGGAAAATATTTATTCTTTTGCTTTTGCAATATAATGGTAATATTTTTATTCCCAAAGTACGTGACAATTTATTCTTATTATCTCTCTAAAATTCACATTGAATCAATTATAACTCTTTTTTAAAATTTTTATTTATGTGTATAAGAAAAGGAGTGTATGCTGGGTGTGCATGTGTGTGCCCACATATGCAAAAGCTGAGGTCAAAAGAGCTTAATAGGAGCCTAGTCTCCTATCTTCTGTGTAAAGGTCTTAGTGTCTCTAAATGTGGCCTCACCACTTTGGGTAGCTGAGTAGCCACTGGAATGCCAACAGCTTACTGGCTCTGTCCCCAATGCTAATTAGCAGGTGTGTACTGCCACACACAGTTTACATGTATGCTGAGGATTTGAACTCATATGATCTTGTCTTTTTGCTTTCAGAACAAGAGCTCTTACCCACTGATTCATCTCCTCAGACCCCGATTTTCACTTTTTAGTGATCATGCTAATAACATTTTTCTTAATGTGTGAATTGTTCTTTATTCCTAAGGTCTATGTTTTTCCTTTTCTATGCAGGTTTCATTGAAAGACTGAGGGATGATTTGCTATCATTTTATGTTACTATTAAAGCACAAAATAGGTTACTAGAAAGTTTTTCATTCCTCCTAAGAGAGAAACCCACATAACATATTTTTCCCAGAAAATACAAGCATTGCAGTGGTGGTTTGAACATAACTTGCTCCCACAGATTCCTGTATTTGAATGCTTGGCCCATAAGTAGTGGTACTGTTAGGAGGTGTGGCCTTGTTGGGGAAAGTGTGTTACTGTGGGTGTAGGCTTTGAGGTCTCAGATGCTCAAACTAGGCCTCGTATCGCAGTCACTTCCTGCTGCCTGTGACTCTGAATGCAGAACTGTCAGCTCCTTCTCCAGCACTAACTCTGCCTACATGCTGCCATGCTTCCAAGCATCATGAAAATGGACTAAATCACTGAACTTTAAGGAGTCCTAATTAAATATTTTTCTTTATAAAAGTTGCTGTGGTTATGGTGTCTATTTAGACCAATATAAGCCCTAACTAAAACAATTGTGTGGGATATATAACTCTTCCAATCAACCGCCATCCATAATTATGTGATGTACATATGGACAAAAGCTCCCCTCTATATGTGTGTGTTTGTGTGTGTGTATGTATGCATGCATGTATGTATATATATATATATAATGTACATATGCACGCACACATATATGCATGTGTATAAATGTATATGTGTATATGACTGTATGTATGTATGTATGTATATATGCATTTATGTACGGGTAGATTTTAGATAGGTAGATAGAGGTAAACAATATGTGAAATATTTGGCTTTAATTTTCTTAACTATTTCATTTATAATACCGATCTTCTTATTTTTTAAAATACATATTTTATTTTATTGATTAATGTTGATATATGAACATTTGCATTTAAGACAATAATTTAAGGCAATTCTTCAGACTCTTTATAATTTTTAAAACTATATTAGTGTATTTTGCAGAAAATTTTCACCTCATTATTAAGCACATTCAGAAAAGGCAACAAAAAATGATATTTAGAAGATTGTAATCATCAAGTATTGCAGGACGAAGGATCTGAAAACAATGCATTATGCAAACATGGTGTTCTATGTGACATGTTTTCCTTCCAACAGGCTGTCCTTCTGGGCACTAAGATTTCCTCATCATAAGAATTTTAAATGAAAACCTCATTTTATATCATACACAAATTATCCAGAGATTGTGGCTTATTTGTATTATATCTCTTTTTGTTGTGGCATTAAAACATTAAGTTACATTAATTGGAAAAAAACAAAATCAGAAATCTGCTTTTAGTGTGTCATGCGGTGATGGAGGTGTAAATCACAAACAATCCCACACCAGTTTGGAATTATATTTAATAGGATGGTATTTATTTAAAGGGGAAAAAAATTACAGATCACTATCCCAGACAACAGCCCTCTGTGCAATCAGGAAGGAGTCTAGTCGCCGGAAGCGGAGCCGGAAGCAGAGCTGGAAGCAAGAGAGAGCAAGGAGGGAAGTGACCGCTTTTTTTAAAGAGAGAGACCACGCTCCAATGGGCTGGTATCTCAGCGGCTATTGGCTGAAGGAGCGGAAGGACCTCCCGCAACAATGTGGTATATATGTTTATATATTATTAAAATATAAAATATTAATAAAACTATGATTTCTAATTTCAACTAATTGTTTACAATTGTATTAAAAACCTTCTTGTTGTATTCAGAAAGCATTTCTGTATTTTTAATGTTGAATTTGCTAAAAATGTGCTTCTATTCCTTCAGCTTGTAAACATTTGTTGCAAGTGTTTACTATTCGATACATACTCTTTTATTAAGTGTGGTCCTGACTCAATGGTTGTGCCTCTTTCTTCCTGCATCTATATGGTGTTGTCTCTAAGATCAAAAGCCTTTTCATGCAAAATCTAATCCATTTCAGAAAAATCTAGCTTCCTTCATACTTCTGTTATTTCATTTTCAATTTTTCTGGGCTAGGGAGCAAACTTAATGTCCTGTGTATGCTACACAAAGATTCTACCAATGACCTTCACCTTAAGAACTGATATTTCACTTTTTATTTCTATTTTCTATAGGAAAAGTTTGAATGTTGATATTCCAGGAATATATAGGTATATACATACACACAATTATTGTGATGGTTTGAATGAAAATCACCCCCAAAGGGCCATAAGTATTAGAACTATTAGGAGGTGTGATCTTCTTTGAGTAGATGTGACCTTGTAAGAGGAATTTTATCACTGGGAATAGGATTAGGGTTTCAGAGTCTCCAGAAACACCTGGTTGTCATTGTTTCTTTCTTCTGTGTGGGGATCCAGACATAGAACTGACAGTTCCTTCTCCGTTACTGTGTATGCTTGAATACCACCCTGCTTCCCACCATGATAGTAATGTACTAAACCTCTGAAATGTAAGCCCCAATTAAATATTTCCTTTATTAGAGTTGAAGTTGATATGGTGTCTCTTCACAGCAGTAGAAACCCTAAGACAGAAGTTAGAACCAGTGACTAGGGTATTTCTGTGACAGACCTGACCATGGTATTTTTGGAGGAATGTGGACTTTGGGACTTTGGTTTAGGGAAGCCATAAGATGCTTTAAGCACAGAAGATATTGGTGCTGGGAGTGATTTGAACTGTGGGGGCCTGGATCAAGGGGCTTCAGAGGAAAAGAATGTTAGTATGTGTTTTAGAGACTGTTGTGATATTTTGGTGAAGAATGTAGTTGCTTTCTGCTCTTTTCTAAGAAATTTGCTTGAGGTTAAATTGGAGAGTTTGGAATTAATTTCAGTTGTGGAAGAGATTTCAAAACAGGCTCTCGTGAGGACTGTGTTGCATGGTTATTAGTAGCCATGTATATGCAGATCTATAATGAAAATGAGCAAACTGCAAGGAAAGTTTCAAAATGTACAATTGGGGAGAAAAGATGCAACAGGAATCGGTACAGAGCTAAGACTTGTGTTCAAGGACATTAAAAGATTAAAGAAAATCCTGCCGTGAATGGGAATGGATGGGCACGATGGCCTCAGGGCAAGACCCTAACTAAGCTTTCCACTTGTGAAAAGGAATTAAAGACAAGAGCAGTTCCACTTCTGGTGGTGCACACTTTAATCCCAGCAGTCCAGAGGCAGAGGCTGGCAGATCACTGAGATCAAAGACAGGCTGATTTACACTGGGAGTTCCAGGATAGTCAAGCTTAGGCTTTGAAGGAAACCACTGAAAACATAAAGTCGATGAAGATACAATTGACAGAGGGATCCATATTTCAGTCCCAGCAAGCAGTGGAACTTGGCAGCTTCGGTCATGTAGTTCTGGCTTTAGAGTCTGGGATAGAAGAAAGGGGCTGTGTCGTCTCCCTCCACTACTATGGAAAGCAGCTGAAGCCAGATGTGTGTCATGCGGGTCACGGAGCTTCTCAACAGCAATAGAAACCCTAAGACATATATATCATATAATCCTTTTTTTGTTTTGTTTTGTTTTGTTTTGTTTTATTTTTCGAGACAGGGTTTCTCTGTAGCTTTGGTGCCTGTCCTGGAACTAGCTCTTGTAGACCAGGCTGGCCTCGAACTCCCAGAGATCCGCCTGCCTCTGCCTCCCAAGTGCTGGGATTAAAGGCGTGCGCCACCACCACCCGGCTATAATCCTTATCAAATAGAGTTATATAATCATAATAACAGAAATTCAGAGATCAAAAATAGCCAATTTGTTCTTCGGTTGAAATTTCATTATGTAGAAATGTGTCTTCATGGACTAGAACTACAGTTAGGAAAAACTGCCTGACATCTTCATACTGGCCCCAACATTTTTCCCTCAGGCCTTCTTTACAGAGCTCACCAAGTTCCTGCTGAACCACTGGTGATGAGTGGATCTACCTGTTCTCACTACATGACTCAACCTTTGAGACTACGAAAGCCCAATGTGTTTCTTATTCTGATAGTTTGTAAAGATCCCCCCATGAATATCTGTGCCCCCACAACCCTACGCTTCACAATGTATCTGACTCATGTGAGTCTTTTATCTGTATGTAGCCATTACATCTGTGTGTTAGGTACCCATTGAGTAGAGAAGTGGTTGTTGGATCCCTCTGAACAGGAGTTAGAGACAGTTGTCAGCTGCTTTATGGGTACTGGGAAGTGAACCTGGTTCTCTGAGAGAGCAGAAAGTGTTCCTATCTGCTGAGCCATTTCTCTAGCTAATGCATTTATAAATGTATGTAAAATCACATGTTAAGGTTACTTTTGATCACGTACCATGTCCATAAATGTACAGATTTCCTAACGTGAGTTCTACAGGTAAAGAACTCAGTAGAACAAGCTCTATCTCCAGTGATATTTCCAATTGATTATAGGCTACCTCTTCAATGAAGACATAGCCTTTTGCTAATTCTCCTGACTCACTGTTCAGTTGAAAAAATAAAATAATAGTTTTGGAGTAAGTTAATTTTTTCATGAGGCAAGGAACTGTGCCAAGGACCTTGCACACATGAATGACATGTTCTATCAAAGGAGTTAAGGCCTCAGGGTGGAAATTAGTTGTCCTTAATGGAGTTTCCCAATCAATCATCAATTTTAGCAATACTGACTCAGTAGAAGTATAATACATCCATGACTTTAAAAGGTATATATCTGTCCATAATTTTCCAGTGAGTCATTCTCTTCATGAAAACTGTACCAGTAAAAAGCGATGAAGTAATTAGGTTTGAATTAAGTTTACTGTACTTATTTGGAGTTCTAATAATGCATGATTTATATATTTTCCTTCATAATATTTATGATAATGTACCTTTTTCAATTTTAAAATGAATAATGGCCACCCACTGCACTAAAAGGATGTGCAGAAAGAAGAAGGAGGAGGAATGAAATCTTATGTTTCATGTATCTTCTTACAGCTAGTATCTTCTCACTGTCTCTAAACTCTCCCCTTTCCTTATTCTGAAAGTTGTGACATTTTATTAACCCTAACAATGTTCTTATAACTCTCATATATACATTATTATCCTTTTTCAGATAGAAATCCTTCTGTAAATTCCTTTACCTAGAAACATTCCAAAGCTTTTCAAGTTTTAAGGTCATCCTGGAAATAAAGTTTTTATTGTATCATTTTCTGACATTTCATCTGATCTTCTATTTTTGATGAGTGCCTACCTTGTAACTTACTGGCAAATCCTGACAGTCTTGAGAGCATCCACTGACTTTCTTACTCAGACATTCATTTATGTGGCAGTTTCTCTCATCCGAGCCATCACCGCAGTCATCCCTATTGTCACAAAGACCACCGCTGGGAATGCACCTTCCATTTTTGCACATAAAAAATGAACTGTTGCATGAATGTTCTGCAAAAAGAAAAGAAAACATATAGAATATAAAAGACATGTCGTTGTATGCTGATGTTCTAGGAAACACTGGGATAACTTGTATGTAAAAAAATCACAGTGAGTAAATGTGTATATAAGATGCTGCCCAGGTTGGGTTCAGGTTTTATGAAAATGTAAAGGAGGCCAATAGCAAACATTCTACTCCTGGTTTGCAGTTACTGAGGACCTATCTTTCCTATGAAATCAGCATTCAGAAGATGCATATATAGCAATATTAATGTATTCTATCTCATTTACACGGTGAATAATGGGTTCAAAGGTGTAAAGATGACTTGACATTTCCCCCAAGCTATAGATTTCTGAGAAATTATTTGTCACTATGGCTAAGAAGGTAGATGAGGTGGATATGGATAAATTCATTTCTTCCAGAAAATATAGCACTGACATTTTAAGTCAGGGCATAAAAAGGACATTGATGGTGAACAAAAGTTCTTCCAAATGCACTTTTAGAAAGAATTCAGCTTGCAGCTACCTAAACTGGAATGCTGAACGTGAGTACTAATAGCATGTGATTAAGAAAATAAACTTAATTACACATACAGGATGTCAGGAAAATTTGAGTTTGCACTAAAATACAAGGCTAAATATTTTTTGTTATAGTGATGTAGTACATAAAGTAGTTTGATTGGACATTTCTGTGAGTGTGTACCTATATGTATATAACATGTTTTTGTGTTTCTGTTACAATGATATGTAATACTATCCAATTTGTATATGTGAGAGTGAAAGTAATATGGACTTTTTCTAAGTAAATTTTTTCAAATATATTTTTATTTAAAAATTTATTGAAATATAATAATTATACATATTTATGGAATAAATAATATGGTATTGTAATGATATTTGTTCAAATCTTAATTTAGTTTATATTTTAATATTTATGTAAGTCTACATAAAAGTTTTCCACATAAATAAAATATAAATAAAAGATTAAAGATGGACATTGTAATACCTGCCACATACCTATAATTCTACCATTTAAGAGATGGATGTAAGAGAGGAGACATTAGAGGTCATATTTGGCCATACAGTTCGAAGTCAGCATGAACTATATAAGAACCTGCCTCAAAACAACAGCTAAGAAGATGTATTTGTGAGGTGAGAGAGCAGAGTAATTAAGATTGTTTGGCAAAACCTTAAATGAAAATGGTTGGTGCTTCATGGAACTGACAAAAACCATCATGTGTTTGACTACTTGCGTCTACTTTACTGAAAAACCTAACTAGACATAAATCAAAACAAAACTTCTGAATCATGGCATGGTGGTTCATGCTTCTCATTTTATTGCTCAGAAGACTGTGGTAAGAGAATTCCGAGTTTGCGGCCAGCCTAGGCTACATAGAGAAGCCCTGTCTCAAAGAAGCAAAAGTAAAACATTCAGAAGAAAGCTGAATGTGAACAGTATTGTATAGTGTAGTACCTGCACTCCTGCACTTTTGGTTGACTGGTGCCTCATCAGAACCATCGGGACAGTCAACATCGCCATCACACTGCCATAGAGCATTCACTAGGCAGCGCCCATCAGCACATTGGAACTCTCCTGTGCCACACTGCCGGTATCCTGGAAGAGAGATGCAAGCCTTTTACAAGCTTCTATTATAGAAATAAATCAGCGCTCCACCCTCTCAGGGCACAGTACACTCAATCAACCAGGAGGCAGCCTGGACCTCTGTGAAAAATACTTCTCATTGCTTTCCAATACTGCCTTAAGAAATGTTTGTTATGTGAAAACAGGGATAAAGGTCAAATATAAACTTAGAAACAAGGTACCATGTTTCTAGGTAAGAAAAATGACTGTACCACACAATCAACTCTGTCTATTCAGTGATTGTCTCCATCCAACCCATTTCTCTTAGGATGAGATACAGGATGAAAATTACTAGAACATTCTTTAAGATTTAGTTTCTTGGTTAGATTTATATCAGAACATATGAGTAAACTGATTCTGAGCTATAGTAACCATTCACTGTAGCTGTAATATTATATTTACGCTTGACAAAATTATTCACTGTAAAACATGCTAAACTAAGAAAAATAAAGAATATATGTAGAAAGTAAGCACAAAAAATGCAAAAAAAAATCCAACATGCAAGTTTTGGGAGTCATTTCTCCAATATGCTGATTCAAGGCATCATTGAAAGTCAAATCATAAAATGAGCGATCATTTGTTAAGGTTCACATCTGTTTACTTGAATTATATTTGTGTTTGACTTTTTAGTTGGAATTTATAATGAGATTTCTTTTTTTTGTAAACTATAAACTAAGTCATTCCTAGTAAGTGTTGATAAAACTGGGGAATTGTTCTTCTTTTAAAAGTAGAATTGTGTGACTTAATTAAGTACTAGTAGCAAAGACAACTCATATCTAGTGAAAGGTTTTGTTATATTGAATGGTGAAGCTGTAGTCTGCTACAGCATCCTGCTGGCAGCCTATCCTCACACTAGCCGTCTGTCCCTGTTACTAAGTACAGCAAGCCCTTCCTAGTCCCATCTGCAACAAGTCCACCCTGATCCGTGTAAGCACAGCTCTTGTTTTTCTTTTCTGCAAAATCTTGTTTCTACTTGACAACTCCCAGTTCCCATTAGTTAATTAAACATCATTGCTTGTAACATCTTCCTTTAGAAATTTCTCTTAGAAATTAAAAGGAAAAAATTACTAAGCAAAGGCTGTCAAATTCATGTCTCTCAGGATTCTAACTGTTCAGTTTTGGCAGCATTTTTTGCTGCTCTTGACTGCACACTCTCTACCTAGTTAAGTATTCATAATCCACTCTCCGGGGCTTTTTTTTAAAAAAAAAAATTCCTGTATAAAAACCCTTCCCGATCCAACTTACACCATTGCAGGTGAAACCTTGCACTCCAACTCTAGAATATTGCTGTCCGTTATTTTAAATAGTTATTTCTTTCCTATTTATTTCTTATTTTTGTTTTGGCTCTGTCTGGCTCTTTCCTTCATTGTGCTAACTTGAGTCCTAACCTCAACACTAATGAACAACACAGAAATGTGGCACATCAGCCCCCTTTTCTGGTCTCTAGAACCTCAATTTCAAATCCCCAACCATTTGTTACGTATCTTTCCTGCATTATAAAAACTGTTTCTCACTCACCTGTGTTGTAATGCCCTTCAGCAATTCAAGCGAACTGGGAATGCCTTTCTCCCGCTGCATCCCACAGCTGAATAGCTATGAATGAGGTCTGAGTATCTGTTTCTTTCCACACTACCATTCCTGAGCTGATTCAGAGTCACATTGTTCACCTTTAGAATAGCCTGGTAACTTCCTAACCAGTTTACATTCGTCTTATCTCTCTTATTTTCCCTGCAAGTACTTCTCCTACCATGGTGGAAGAGATGCTTATAACACTTAAATTTTACGGTGACATCCCATAATTTTGTAGCACTCATTTTTAATTCCAGGAATTGGGAGCCAAAGCCATTAGGGTCTTATGTGTGTTTGAGTGCAGCCTGATCTACACTGTAAGTCCTAAGCAGACACTTATTTCAAATAAACAAATAAATAAATAACCAACCGAAAAGGATTATATGTTAAATTATGATGTCATTCTTAAAATAGATTTAATGAAGCACTAAAACTTGAAGTAATTGTAAAAATAAGTATGAAGAGGTTTCATCAAGCTCCCATGAAAGACTAAAGGTAGAAACACCAGAAAAGGATGAAATACGGCTCTAAGTCTATCTCACATGGAGGACAGAGGAAAGCACTGAGTACACTACACAGTGAGGAGCCCGCGAACACTGGATCCATGACACACGGAGGACACATTTGGGTTAGCTCCATAATCCAGTGAGGTTAGAACGTTACACTGAGTTTTCACCATTGAAATATGGGGAGTATTAACTCCCGCCCAGGCACAGGGGCTGCCTTTGCATATGCACTAGCATTTAACTCATCAAAGGAACCCAGGCTTCTAGAAGACTATAAATTAAAATGAATTTTAATAAATAACTAGTTGTACTAAAAATTCTACTCTGGAAGGAATATCTGCTATAGTTAGATAAACAACGTAATGCAGAGACACATTAGGTAAGCATAATGTTAAATTTGAATTTGAAGTAGTGCATGTGTCAAAATAAAGGATGAGGGAAATAAGTACATATTTTTCTTGATAGTTTATGTGTTATGATAGAATTTAAGACATAAATTTGGGGGGTTTGGATTGTTTGGATAACATTATTTTCTCTAATATTTGATATAAAAGTAAAATCGGATAACCCAGTTATTTCTCATCTTCAAAGTTCAAAGCAACCCTAACTACTTTGAAACTAACACTTTTTCCAACCATTTTCTAATTTGCCTGCTAATTGTTTTGAACCCACAATAAGAGGGGATGTTTTTCCAATGAATGTGTAACTATGCAGAAAAAAAAAAAAAAACCTCCCGTACCCATTGTGTAATACTAAATTCACTGGTCTTAAAGATACTAATAAATGCCTATGTTTGCTTTGGTTACTTACTTGTCTTAGAGTCCCCTTAATAGACCTTGAACAAATATATCTTAAGAAATGTCCTATTTGCCAAGTGGTGGCAGCGCACACCTTTAATCCCAGTACTCAGGTGGCAGAGGAAGGCAAATCTCTGTGAGTTCGAGGCCATTGTGGTCTACAAGAGCTAGGTCCAGGACAGGCTCCAAAGCTACATAAAAACCCTGTCTCAAAAAAATCAAAAACAAAACAAATCAAAAGAAAAAGTCATACTTACCGCACTGCAAGGACTCATCCGAGCCATCTCCACAGTCATCGTCACGGTCGCATACAAACTGCTTGGGAATGCACACCTTATTACGGCACATGAAAGCATTTTCGTCACATGTGTTATTGGGTGCTAAGAAATTACAAAAAATAAAATGACATGAGCACATACTGTATCTTCTCTCATACTTGAAACTTAACAGTATGAATCTTTTCTCTGTCAATATCTAGGTACTTCAAAAAGAAAAAAATGTTAACATATTGCAATTCAATGTATTTGGTAAATGTATATTAAAATGCTAATGCATAAATGTATGATTCAAAGGAAGATTCGGTGAGCAGAGACTGTTAATGCTCATGGGAGAGTTTGAAGAACCATTAAGATGACTGAGAACTTTTCTATTCTTAAAAGAAAAATCTTTTGGTGACCTTCAAAAATGGCTTGATTCATGCAAAATTTAGATCGACAAGGTAATTAACCGTGTCATAATTCCACTGATATCATAAATGGTGACCCTTGCAATGGCATATTGATCCCAGAGGAACACAACCTGTGGAAGCACTGTTCCAGCAAGAGCTAAGTGATAAAGTGATAGTAGATATACATTTGAAATAAAATTCATTCAAAGAAAATCCACGTTGGTTCTATATATGCATAGAACCACAAGCCTTAGCAGAATTCTTTACAGTAAACTGAAAGTTTAGATGCTGTGATATAGATTCAGGGCATTGTGCGTCCTTAAAATCGGTGATGGGCTGTAATCAAATGCCAGCAGTACACGTCTCATAAATGGCTCTCTTCTATATTTGTACGCTTGAGAAGTAATCACCTTCTTTGCTCATCTGTTTCTTCATCTGTTTAATGAAGATAATTAAATCTGCCTGACAATACCCTCTCAAGTTACGTATTCAACAATTCATAGGTACTCTCAGATTCCTATTTCTATACTAATTATGTTTTTACTCAATAACGTAAATAAAAAGTGTCTTAATTGAAAAGTCTTACTGCTGCGCTGATTAACATATAAGGGCCATGAACACAGTAAACACTGCTATCCCCATGGAAAACTCTTTTCGTTTTGCCCTTCAGGTTTTGTCCCGCCATGATATGGTTCAGTTTTCAAGAAATCCACACAAGATTCTTGGTACATTTCTTTGTGATGATCTAACGTCCTTTAAGTGCATGATCTAAGAACTGAGAGTTTAAAATTTATTGTCCCACATGTCTCTTGGATCCCTGCTGCCAGCTATGCTGCACCCCATGAAACAAATTTATCCTCTCAGTAATTATCTACATAAAACTATGAACAGACAAAACAAGAAGGATCTTTTTGTGTGAGGGGGTGTAAATCCAATATAATTTATTATCAACAAATTTATTGTGATCTGCTATGTAGAAGTCACACAGAAACAGCATGGAGTTTACATATTTTAGTGAAAGTAAAGCTCAGAGTTGTTAAGAACGCACCGCACTTTGAGCTGTGACAGTTTCTATAACTCAGGTGAAATTTGACATAAACATTCTTCTTTACAGCCGAGCAGCAATAACTTTTGCATTAACAGTTTTAGGTGACTTGAGCACAATTTGTTATACTTTAGCATAATATATTGAATAATACCCATGTGCTCCACAAGTACTAATATACCTCCCAGAGTGCTAACTTACTACAATAGCAGTAGCACATGGGATCATCTGCATTTCTGAATTAATTCATAGTCCTTTGTTATTCAGTCCTCAGTGGCCACATTGACCTTCATAAAAACACATTGGCTCCAAGATCACAGCTTTGTACATTCTACAACAAGATGAGTTGAGAGCAAATAAGGCTGTGTCAAATGTTTTCTGTGGTGTTGTTATTTCATTGACACACACATGTGCTGTCAGGCGCACATATAATATTTTAACAATGTGAAGATTGTGTCTTTAAAAAAATTATGACTTTGTCAGATTTCACTGAATGGACTGAATCTGACAAACAAACCCTTCCTGAAAAATGGCCCCACTCAACAGATCACGAGTTGATTCTGACATCTACATTCCCATGCTGATGTCTTTCACCCTCCTGACCATATAAAAAAAAATTATGTGAACTTTTGCTGTTGACTAACACCTTGAAATGACCTTGAGTCTGAAACTTTGTAAATTGTTTGACCTCAAAGGTTTTCCTCTTGATCCTTCACTTTCATTCAGGTCTATTGACGTGTTCTTTACCTGACCCAAGGGTTAATACCACATCTCTAGAATTGGTAGGTGTACACTGACTTCCTGATCTGTATTTATCTAATAGCCGCTATTTATAGAATATTTATAATAGGCATTCAAAAACAATTTGGGAGGGTTATTTAACAGGAAAATTCTGGACCTACCAACCATCTGTACACAATAAAGTCATGCTATTGTGGCGCTGAAAAAGGTCATTTGCAGCCAGTGAAATAGTTTAAAAATTGGTCCTGACATTGAACATTTCTAAAACACTCTGAATGTATGAGGCTTTACAAACTACTATTATAACATTCCACCTGGACCCTTGGAGGACGGGGAAAGTAAAAGAAACTATATTGTGGTATGAGAAGAGCAGTCCCCCAACTGATTCCTTGGACACAGAGCATCAGCCAGTGTTCATACCACAGCCTGCAGTGGAGAGCTCATCACTCCCGTCGGGACAGTCTCTCTCACCGTCACACAGCCAGTGTCGGGGCACGCAAGCATGGGAGCCCTGGCAGCTGAACATGTCAGAAGCACAAGTGACAGCACCTTCAACCCAAAGAAAAGTAATATTAAGCCACATGTATCCAATAGAACATGGCCACAGTTTCATCTTCCCTGTGGAAATAAGCAAGAGGATCTTGCATTCTATTAAATTAATTATTGAGAATCATGGATTAGCCTGTCCTAGTAACTGCTGCCATATTCTTGTTTAAGAATATATTTTTCCTAGTTTCAAGGGCTATTTTGTTTATAGCTGCATCAAACAAAGAAATACCTCTTCTGTTTGAAAATATATCAAAGCATATACTGGAACTTTTAAACAAATGACACGGTGGAGCTATCGAATCTACACAGGCAGGAATAATGATGATAACATTTCATAGCTTAGCATGTATGAACTACCTACAGGACTCCATCAGTCCTGTAGAACTATTAATAATCATACTCACAGAGAAGGAACCAACTTCTACAAGCTGAAACTTGGAAAGAGCACAAGGGCAGAGCTCCCCATGCAAACCTGGAGACCCAAAATGTTTCTTTTGTGATTCCAAGAACATTCTCTAATGTGCTAGTATGAGTTTTGTTCTGCCTCATCTTGATGCAAAGAACAATGCATGTACCCTTCACCTTTATTCAGAATCTGCCTTTCCACTTCTGTCACTTATTTTCCTGTTGGTATCTCTTCAAAGCTTGCTGACCTGGACTGTAAAGTCACAGGGACACAAACAGCCTCTTCAGAGCATATGGTGACTACACATCAATGGCCAAGGGGTGTCCCTAGCTGCTTCTACACTATATATCTTCGATGCTTAGTTTATTTTTCTACATAAAATGTTGAGTGAAGGAGTTCAATCCCAATTTTTAAATTTTGCTTTTGAGAATAAAACAATGTTCAAAATATACAGCAAACACACACTTCTATAATTACTTATATCAAAGTTTAATATACCTAGAAAGATATATAACAGATATAACAAAGTGTTAACTCCTTAATAAACAATTGCAGGTTCTGGGTTCAATTCCCAGCAATGCAAAAAATAAAATAAAATAAGACTGATTTAATTGATAAAAAATATTTGCTTCCAATCATGTTAAACAGGATAACACAACTTAATAGATGGTTATTGTGTTTTTACTTTTCGACCATAAGATTGCTATGAGAAGAATGTGCTTCTCAGAGCATTGCATTCAAACTGTGAAGCAGACGATTGTCTCAGCAACATCGCTGAGAGACCCAGACTTTCCTAACTCTGACCTGCCTTGACACATATGAGGCCTGAAGGATAAGACTGATGTGAATACTGAAGTATCCAGTTCTTAAGGAACTATATGTTTGATTGAGGATAAGAAATAATTTAACAGAAAAATGGCTAAATAGAAAAAACTAGAAAATAATCTTTAAAATTGAGGTTGCTTCATTTAAAAATAGAATTTATCTGATGTTATATACTAATGACTTTTATAGCAAGTATCTTTTCACAAACATTCTGTGAGTTCCTTATCTTTTCAAGTCATTTTCAATATTAAATTTGTAATTCCATTGTTTAGCTTCTTTGATAATGGTAATGCTTTAATCTAATTCTGCCTGGCCTATGAAAAGTCTCTTGCCAAAATTTTCCCTACTGCTAGAAAAGGAGGGTATGACTAAGTAATTATGAAGACATCTCCAACTATGAAATGGCATAATGTTCCTTGAAGCTAATTTGATGGCTCCCTTGACAGTTTTTAACAGATTCTGAGTGAAGAGCATGCCAAAAACACTAAATCAATTGGGAAGAAACTAGCCATAGAAGGCCTCATGACTTCATTTTCTAGTTGCCATTGACATCTGGGATTGTGTTCCTCAGGGAAAAATTATCCCTGGGAAGACTAAACACAATCTGAAACCATCCGTCAGGCCTATCCTCTGCTCTGTTCAGACAGAAAGAGCCTATGAGTAAAGGTCAGTATCCTATTAATATTTTGGAAACTGGAATTCTGTCCTGAACTCTGACATCAGCCATAATTTGTATGATTTCATGCACATTTATCAATCTCTATGCATTTTTTGTTATCACATATCAAAAGTTAGAAATGGTTAGTGATGGAGTACAGAGTGAATTGCAGTTCTGAACTCCTAGCATGCCATGTCAGAGGCAAAATATGCTTGGTAAAATTATGCTAATTTACATCACCATAATATTTGGAAGTAGGGCTTTGAAACCTCTGTTCTAATGGATTTCCCGAAAGGGTGTTTTGGCACAGTAAATGTTAGGAGGCTGAGTTATTTGTAAGGCTCTCTTCCAATTCTAAAATATTAGATATGTTTGCTGACTGAAATTTTGGTTGTAAGAAGTTCTTAGGCATGTAAGTAAATTGAATTTGAATAGACTCATTATTTTGAATAAAAATAAATATGGTTCACTATCATTTTCTTCTATACTTAAAATTGTTTTCAAGACATTGTTGAGAGATAGAGAGTAGAAAGAGAGGAAGTGGAAAGGAGAGAAAGAGAATGAAAGGTATAATATCACTTAGTAAGGTTAAAAAGACAGGAAGGAGCACCAAGAAAAAGAACAGGGATAAACTTATGGTCACAGTGCATGAGATATATATATATATATATATCTTTATCCATGGAAAATTCATGAACCCGAGGAATAACATTAGTTTGTCAGGATTTCATACCCTGGAAATCAGATATGAGTACAGTGACGCTGTATAACTCTAATGCCTTTGCACCTCTTATTAGACTGTATCTTCTATAAGACAGCAGTTGTCAGTGGAACTTACCAGTGGCTAGTTAAAAAAAAAAATGTCAGAAACAAGATGACTTCATGCACTAGAAGTATGCTTATCCCACAGAAGTCCTATTTTAGAACTTAAAGATTTATAGTTAAGGAAAAGAATAAAGAAGCTAAAGACATGTATTTAATCAGTATTTCTTATCGTGGCACATGCCTTTAATCCCAGCACTCGGGAGGCAGAGGCAGGCGGATCTTCGTGAGTTCGAGACCAGCCTGGTCTACAAGAGCTAGTTCCAGGACAGGCTCCAAAACCACAGAGAAACCCTGTCTTGAAAAACCAAAAAAAAAAAAAAAAAGAATTTGATAATAGCTGGGTGGTGGTGGCACATGTCTTTAATCCCAGCACTGAGGAGGCAGAGGCAGGTATGTCTCTGTGAGTTCAAGGACAGCCTGGTATACAAGAGCTAGTTCCAAGACAGGCACCAAAGCTACAGAGAAACCTTGTCTTGAAGAAACAAGACAAAACAAAATTTAATAATGACCATTATGTTTTACATTTATCTCTTGTATAATTGTACATTGCTCCAGCCATGAAAAAAATTGGGGGGCTGTCTTAAATGCAAGAAAATAAATTGTCTCTTTCAGGAGATAATGCCAATTTTATGTTGTCCACTAGGCAACTCAGTCAAGGTTGAGAATTATAAAGAACTTCTGTCTCTGATAAAACAATCTAAACAGCTGATCATTCTGCTGAACTATGAATGTAGAAAGACACTCAACTCTGTACAGGCAAGTGAATTTATTACTCAGGTCTTCTTCTGCCTAAAATGACATTAAAAAGAAATCAAACCTACTATAATGAGTAAAGGATGTGCAAGTATAAATACATATAATACATACAATAAGTGCTGGGTAGATAGATGAATAAATAGATAAAGAAACAAATAAATGCTATGATGAACAACTGTAAAGACTTTATGGAGCTTAGCTTGCTGTATTCTTTTAGCCCTTCAGAGATCTAGGTAGTAGTATCATTTAAACCACAAGATAAATACTTGTGATTATTATAATAAATCACACTGCATTTGCAGCTGAATTACATAGCACACATCTAATAGTTAAATACATAGTAGGTGAATGTAGACATTTACTGCTACTACAATGCCATAAATATTAAATTTCATACTTGGAAAACTGTATAAATTGGCTGAATTTCCTTATTTATAAATAAAAGCAATGAGGTGTCAATGCTTTATTACAAAATGGACATACAACATAGGTGGTCAATGATAGTGAAAATCTATACTAACTTTCACAATTCAACTCAGGAATGTGAACATATGTCATAAAGCATGACTATTTTGTCTAAATATGCCAATCAATGTCCAGCTGGGCACCCCACTCTCTAGGTCCTCCATCTAGGGGCAAAACCACAGGGACCTCCCCCACCTGCCTCAATTGCTCTAGCCAGAAAGTAGGTAAGCTTCCTGTAGGTAGGCTGCTCAACACCATTATTCTGTTGATCGGACCCCGTAAACTACAAGTCCCAATCTGCCTGCAAACCCTTCTATCCCCCCGCGACCTCAGAGGAACTCTGAAGCATAGACTGTCCTAAGATAGGACTAAGAGAGGAACTCCCAAGCACAGGCTGTGTCTGCACAGAATGGATCAAGAGAGCAAACCAAGAACGCAGACCAAGAGAGGGGACCAAGAACACAGACCAAGGAAAACCTCAGTGTCTCCCTAAGACACAGACAGCAACAGTACAGAGCAAAGCAAGAACAGTTCCCAAAAACGTAGAAAGCAACTGCAAGGATTGGACCTAGAGGCAAAGATACTGCCAACACCACTTGGAGGTGGCAAGATTCATTTATCAACTTAAAAAACAGCATGGTAACTCCAGAATCCAGTGGTCATACAACAGGAAAACTTGATTATTTTAACCCAAAAGAATCAGAAGAAAATGATTTTAAATGTAAATTTATGAAGATGGTGGAAACTTTGAAGATGAAATGAAAAATTCCCTTAAAGAAATTAAAAAAAAAACAAACAAAAAGAGAAGAAATTAATAAATTTCTTAAAGATAACCAAGAAAAAGCAATGAAACAAGTGAAACTAACAGTTCAAACAGGCCAAGAATTAAAGACTGAAATAGAGGCAATGAAGAAACACAAACTGAGGGAATACTGGAAATGGAAAATCTGGGTAAAAGAACAGGAACTACAGAGGGAAGCATAACCAACAGAATACAAGAGATGGAAGATAGCATCTCATGTGTTGAAGACACTATAGAGGAAATAGATGCATTGGTCAAAAAAAAAAAAAACATTGAATCCAAAAAATTCTTAATACAAAATACCCAGAAAATCTGGGATACCATGAAAAGACCAAATCTAAGAATAATAAGGCTACAAGAAAAGAAGTACTCAAGCTCAAAGACACAGAAAATATATTCAGCAAAATCATAGCAAAAACTTTCCTAACCTAAAGAAGGATATCCCTATGAAGGTACAAGAAACTTACAAAACACCAAATAGACTGAACAAAAAAAATGTTCCCTTACCATATAATATTCAAAACGCAGATCATACAGAATAAAGAAAGAATATTAAGAGCTGCAAAGGAAAAAAAGCCAAATAACATATAAAGACAAACCTATCAGAATTATACTCAACTTCTCAGTGGGAACCATGAAAGCCAGAAGGTCTGTAACAAATGTTCTGCAGACACTACGAGACTACGGTTGCAAGCCCAGACTATTATACCCAGCAATGTTTTCAATAACCATCAATGGAGAAAACTAGATATTCCATGACAAAACCAGATTTAAACAATACCTATCCACAAATCCAGCCCTACAGAAAGTACTAGAAGAAAAACTCCAACCCTAAGAAGAAACTGCACCCACAAAAACACAGGCAACAGATAACCTCACACCAGTAAACCCCAAAGAAGAGAAATGCACAAGTGCTACTCCCAAAAAATAGCAGGAATTAACAATCACTGGTCATTAATATTTCTTAATATCAATAAATAAAAAGACACAGACTTAGAGAATCGATACAAAAGCAGGATCCATCATCCTTCTGCTGTATACAAGAACACACCTCAACCTCAAACACATACTTTACTTCAGAATAAAGGTTTAGGAAAAGATTTTCCAATCAAATAGATCTAAGAAACAAGTGAGTGTAGCTATCCTAATATATAAAAAAATAGACTTCAAACTAAAATCGATCAGAAGAGATGGAGAAGTACACTATATACTCATCATAGAAAAAAACTCCATCAAGACGAAGTCTCTATCCTGAGCATCTATGCCCCAAATACAAGAGCATCCACATATATAAAAGAAACATTACTAAAACCTAAATCACACATTAAAAACCACACACTAAAATAGGAGACTTCAACCCTTCACCCTCCCCAATGGATAGGTCAACCAGACAGAAACTCAGCAGAGAAATAAAAGAATTAACAGATGTCATGACTCAAATGTACTTAACAGACATCTACAGAATACTTCATCCAAAATCCAAAAAAATTCTTCTCAGCACCTCATGGAACTTTCTCTAAAATTGACCGCATACTCAGTAACAATGCAAACTCCAACAATCAAAAAAAAATTGAAAAAATAGCAAGAGTACATATGAAAAAGAACAAAATCAAGTACACATAAATAAAAATGTGATGATGTTTAATACATTAGAAAGCACAGACATGCTATATGTGTGCTTCACAATGATTAAACGCGCACACTACTTAAAACTTCACAAGAAAAATATTATTGGAGCGCACAAAGGAAGCTACTCACCACAAATGCTGTCGCTCTCATCAAAGCTATCTCCACAGTCATCCTCCCCATCACATATCCAGTGTTTAGAAATGCATTTTTGCACAGAACAAGCAAATTGGTTCCAAGAGCAAGAAGAATCTAGAAAACAAACATGATTATTTTAGGAGGAAACACTAGGAAAATAAGTGCCGGTGATCTTTTGACAATAATGCAACCACAAACAATACTATATTTTTAAAACGCTTTACAAAAAGAATTCTATTAAAATGATAAATAATTGAGGAAATAGATATTTTTACCCTTGTTTGAACATTCCACAATAAAAACATGTATCAAACATAATGTGGCATCCAGTGAACATACATAGTTGACAAAGGTTAATTGATTATAATTAAGATCATCTTAAAGTAGATTGTACTGTAACAAAAGGTTTTTCTTAGACTCTTTCTACAGGTTTTCTAAAATCAACCACTCTATAATAAAGTATACCCAGTTAATACTCTCTATGCTGACTTGAAATGAAGATTGACAACAGCATGCAAAATCCTGTGCTTCCAGCTTGCACAACCTTGTCTCTACAGCTTACTTCTAACAGGGCTTATCTCTTAGCTAGTGGTCATGGTGGCTATACTCTGTTAAGAAAATCTTCGATCACCCAACTGAAATAAATACTCCAGGTGCAGAAAGTAGCATGTTCTTTGTTTTACTCCGTCTCTAACCAGGAGAAAACCCTGCATTATAAAGAATACAACATGACCATCAAATACTTATTTCCAAAAAAGATTTGAGGAATGAAGTTCTAGTTTGACAATAGCATTGTCCTTTTAAAAAGTTCACATGTTGGTTCTTTCATTACATTGTCTGAAAGTGATGGAGTTTGGAATTTTGGAGTAAAAACTACAAAATTCATTAGAAATATGGCAGTTTTTTAATACTAGATTAGACATTTTTAACTCTGCCCTTCCTGTAGGTAGCACACTGTTTTAAGTGAAATGAATTCCTTCTGAATATAATCATCCAAAGCATAATTTTTTTTATTAAAATATCATTTTGACTTTGCTTTGTCATTGGTGGTCTTCTTATCAGTTTGGAGAAATTCAGAATTACAGAAGAAACAACTCTCTGGACGTATCTGTCAAAGGTTATTGTGAGTAGATGCACTCGGGTATGAAGCCCTACCATAAACGTGGGACAGGGTCTAGGGCACACTCCAAAGCTGAGTTAAGTCCGCTATTCATTGTTCTCTGCTCTTTGAGTATGGTCTCAGTGTGACAAGCTACCTCTTGTTCCTATGGCCATGCCTTCTCTGTCATGATAGACTATAACCCATCTATCCGTAAACCCCAACGCTGACTTCCTACCTTAAATTGTTTATATCAGCAAGAAAATGAACTATCACAGGCTTTGATTCAAAAGAAATATTTTAAGAGTTGTATTTTGCTTTCAAAGATTTTCTTGGATGACCAGAAAAACAAAGGAAATTTAGGCAATTTTATTTGAAGAAAAACATAATTTAAGAAAATTTAATCATTTAATAGTTCTCGGTTTAGAGATTATGAATTAACATGGACTAATTCTGAAGCATTTTTTTCCAGAGCAGAATCTGACTCTAATGTGAAGATATGCAAAATCTTAATTACAAAGAGCATACTTCACTGTTTCCTCATGGAATTTACATTAAGGAGAGTTTGACATTTCACTAAGGATTCTTTTTTAACCTTTTTCTAACTTCATTCAACACAGTGTGCTTGTGTTATAATAAAAGAGGCTTGTTTCTCTCATACAAAATCACAAAATTACAAATTTTATAAAATGAAATTTAAAATGCTTTCTTTTCTTCCCAATACAAATGAACTTTACACACACACACAAATAATGAAATAGTGAGAAAGGGAAAAGTCCTTGAAGAAATAAATGCTTGAGTGTATTATTTCAAATCATGCACAAATAAAATCAAAAATTAAAACCATCATTTAATCTGTAAGAATAAGTCTGTATTTTTGAAAACTTTTTCTCATAACCAAATGTAACTATATTAACAGGAACTATATTAACTATATTAATAGTCAAAAATGAAGCTACCTCATTAACACTAATGTTGATAACTATTATTTTAAATATACAATTGTAAGACAAGTCTGGGAGAAAAGTTGTTAGGCTTTGATATAATTGTCTGTGTCTGCTTTTATAGTCTATTAACAATATTGTGCATTAAGTTCTTAGTAAGGGTACTCGAATATGAGTAGTAATGCGTGCAGTTCATACAACAAGGCAGTGTGGAGGCTTACCACAGTGGAGTTCATCCAGCCCATCGTCACAGTCCTTCTGACCATCACACACCCAGGTATTCAAAATGCATCTTCCACTAGGACAACCAAAATAATTCTCTTCACATTTGTGTTTGTTTTGAACTATGATAAAACATAGAATGCAGTGTCAAATACGTTAAATTAATCTGAGGCTTTGGCAATGTTTGGTGATACAATATTAATAACACCTGAGATGGAAGAGACAAACCAGAAAATACAGAACAAATCACCCCAAGTCCTGAAGAAGGCCAAGGTTGCAATGACCCAAGAATAAGAACCCATCGCCAATCATGAGGGACACCCTTTCCATAGACTTGACTATAAATTCAATCCAAGACTGATCGTAGAACTGGAAAAAGTAGTTGAGGGAAATACTGGAATACTCATTGAATCAATTCGATGAATCATTCAATTGTAAAAGTAAAAAAAAATGGAAATAACTTAATTTTCTCAAAAGTGGATAAAGACAGAAATCATACTTGTATTGGAAATGAGTTCTGTGTTTATAATAAAAGTACATTAAGCATCATGTCTCTTGGCTTTAAATAGGGGAGGTGGATTCAGTGTCTCTATTGTCCTGTCTTGAGTATCCCTTGGTAGGAATTAGGCAATATTCTCAGTTTTAAGGAAGAACAATTGTGCAATAGAATTTTAAACATTATCTGACTGATGAAGAGCAAGTAGATGTATAATTATGAGACCTATAATATAACATTTAGTTAATATTGATCATATATCTTCTAAATTATCACAATACAAAAATATTCTGTATGTAAATCATTTCTTATATTCTGATTTTCTTTGAAAAATTGAAATATTATATAAATTTCATAGAACACAGAATATTCTATAGGTTCTTCCCCAAAATTGAGCCTATTTATCCCCTTGTAACCTTGGTTAAGATAAATTGAGATGTGTCTTCCCCATAGTCCTTCAGAAATAGATGCCTACAACTTATTTAACAATCGCATTGATTGTTAATGATTGAAATTCAAAATTATCCTTTACCTTTTGTAAACACATTTTAGTGAACTCACCAACATGACAAAATTATTTTACACATTACATTTTCTGGGATGATATATAGATCACGTGACATGTGCAGCTTTGCACACAGCAATCCTACACTCCCTGTTCACCTGCCACTGCCCGCAATCCTGCACTCCCTGTCCACCTACCATTGTCTACATGAGCATCCTACGTTTTTTACCTAGTGTAAAACTCTGCTAGCATTGTAAGATAACATTTAAAATAATGTGTTAATCTTAGAACAGAATAATCTTATAAAAGAAAAGCACTAGTTTAATAATTATTATGTAATAATCTCTTGAACACACTTTCAAAATTGACTGCAGATATAGTGAGAGAAAGAATGTTTCACTGTAAATAGAACTTTAGATGAATAATTTTGACACACAAGATTGATGAAACTAAAACAATAAGGATTTTACCTAATCTTTTAAAAATATTAATTCATTCTTCCTACAGACCTTTGATGGAGGTGGGTCATCTTTCTATCTGTTGTTTCATTGGTTAAGTAATAAAGAAACTGCTTGGCCTCTGATAGGACAGAAAATTAGGTGGGCAGAGTAGACAGAACAGAATTCTGGGAGAAAGAAGCTGAGTCAGGCAGTCGCCACGATTCTCCCACCCGACACAGATGCAGGTTAAGATCTCCCTGGTTTGAGAGGTAGGTTGAACCCGACTTTTCTGAAAAACCACCACACTGCTTTCCAAAGTGGTTGCACCAGTTTGCATTCCCACCAGCAATGGATGAGAGTGCCCCTTTCTCCACAACCTCTCCAGCAGAGGTTATCATTGGTGTTTTTGATTTTAGCCATTCTGACAGGTGTAAGATGGTATCTTAATGTTGTCTTGATTTGCATTTCCCTGATTGCTAAGGAAGTTGAGCACGATCTTAAGTGTCTTTTGGCCATTTGAACTTCTTCTGTTGAGAATTCTCTGTTCAGCTCAGTGGGTTCTTGATCCTATTGCATGTAATGGCTTTGTGGGAGCCCAGGTAGTTTGGATGCTCACCTTAATAGACCTGGATGGAGGTGGGTGGTCCTTGGACCTCCCACAGGGCAGGGAAACCTGCTTGCTCTTTGGGCTGAGGAGGGAGGAAGACTTGATTGGGGGAGGGGGGGAATGGGAGGTGGTGGCAGGGAAGAGGCAGAAATCTTTAATAATTAAATAAATTAATTAATAAAAAAAGAAAGAAAGGAAAAAAAGCAAAACACAACAAAATATGTGTTAAAAATACAAAAAAAAAAAAAAATCTCCCTGGTAAGCTACCACCTCGTGGTGGTACACAGATTATTAGAAATGGGTTAATCTAGATGTGAGAGCTAGCCAGTAAGAGGCTAGAGCTAATGGGTCAAGCAGTGTTTAAAAGAATACAATTTGTGTGTTGTTATTTCGGGTAAAGCTAGCCTTGTGGGAGCTGGGTGGCGGGAAGCAGCCCACTGCTCCTATTACTTCAGACCTTCTCAGGTCTCTTTCTCTCTCTTTTTCTCTTCTCTCTCTATTCTCTCGCTCTCTGTGTCTCTGTCTCTGTCTCTCTCTCTCCCTCTCTTACACACATACACACACACATACACACACACACATATCGCATCTTAGGTCCAATCCCTCAGGTTTGTTCCTAGTGCTTCAGTAAGATAACATCTACAACCTCTCTTCCCCCAGTCACACTTCCAATGGATACCACAGACTATTGTTACCTTACCTTCCTTCCTAACTGGTCACTGAATCTCACATCTGACAAAATCACACATTTCCTGTGAACATGTCAGGCAAGAGGCCAGAAAATCAGGCAACAAATAGTTATCATACTCGTTGAAAGTCCCAAGAGAAAACAGAATCCAAGGAACAAAACAAACACTCAAAAAAGACAAACCCAGAAATAAATACCTAGAAATTACTCCAAACCAGATCCCTAAATGCTATCTTAAGGACACAGTTAACAACAGAGGGAGCAATGTGTCACCATTAGAGCACAGCTATCATAATACATCAATATCCCATCACAGAGGAAGCCAAAGGAAACAACTTTAAAGCAAACTTTATGAAGACAATAGAGATCCTTAAAGAAGAAGTGAATAAATCCCTTAAGGAAATACAGGAAAACAGAAATGAATAAGTTCCCTAAAGAAAACAAAAAAAATAAACAATCAAATAGTCGAAGGAAATAAATAAAACTGTTCAAGACCTAAAATTGAAAATGAAACCACTAAAGAAAACACAGACTGCTGGGATCCTGGAAATGAAACATTTAGGAATTTAAACAGAAACTACGGAATAAAGTTTCACGAACAGTTAACAAAAGATGGAAGACATAAAAGATATTATAGAAGGAACAGATACATTGTTCAAAGAAAAATAATAATCTAAATTTTTCCTGAGAGATAACATCCAAGAAATGTGGGACACTATGACAAAACCAAACCTTAGAATAATAGGAATAGAAAAAGAAGAATACCAGATCAAAAACCCAGAAAATATTTTTAACAAAATCATAGAAGAAAGTTTCTCTAACTGAAAGGACATGCCAATAAAGGTATAAGAAACTAGGAATACATCAAATAAGTTGGAACAGAAAAGAAAGTTCTTGCATCACATAGTTGTCAAAGCATTAAACATACAGAACAAAGAAAGAACATTAAAAAACTGCAAGGGAAAAGGCAAAGTAACATATAAAGGCAGAACTATAAGAATTAAACTCAACTTCTCAATGAAGACTAAAATCAAAAGGGACTTGAAAGATGACATGCAGACTCTAAGAGACCGAAGTGACCAGTACAGATTACTATATCAAGCAAAAATTTCAACACCACTATGGTTTGAAACTGAATATCAACAATATCAGAAACAACAAATCCTATAAATTCATGGAAACTCGACAGGTTTCTACTGAATGACTGTGGAGACGAGACAGAAATATAGAAAGATAGTTTCCTAGGACTCAATGAAAATGAATATGCAACATATTCAAACTTATGGGATACATTGAAAGCAGTAGTAAGAGGAAAATTTATAACACTAAGTGCCTACATCAAAATAACAGGACAGATCCCATATCAGCAACTTAACAGCACACCTAAAATTTCTAGAACAGAGGAAGTGACTTTTCCACTTATCCATAGATGGAAATGCTCAAATTGAGGTTTCAAATTAACAAAAATAGAAGCAAAGAGAACAATACAAAGAATCAATGAAACAAAGCGTTGGTCCTTTGAAAAATCTACAAGATACATAAACCCTTATCTAAACTAACTAAAAGACACAGAAAGAATATTAAAATTAATGAAGTCAGAAATGAAAAGGGGAGGCATAACAACAGACACTGAGGAAATCCAGAGAATCATTAGGTCATACTTTAGACAACTATCTTCCACAAAATTGAAAAAATCTAAAAGAAATGAACAATTCTTGAGAGATTTCACTTGCCAGTTGAATCAAAATTAAAAAAAAAATCTAGATGGACCTAAAACATCAAAGGAAATAGAAGCAGTCATTAAAAGTCTTTTACTACAAGACTTTCAAAGAAAATCTTAGGTACTTCATTTCAAATTATTCCACAAAACAGAAATGGAAGGATCATTGCTAAGTTCATTTTATGAGGCCGCAGTAACACTGATATCTAAACCACACAAAGACTCAACATAGAAAGAGAATTACAGACCAATTTTCCTCATAAATAAATATGTAAAAAATTCAATAAAATACTGACAAATTGAATCTAAGAACACATCAAGAATATCATTCACATAATCAACTAAACTTCATCACAGAGATTTGGGGATGGTTAAATAAACAAAACAATCAATGTAATCTATCATATAAAAAACTGAAAGAGAAAGAAACAAAAATCATTATCATTTCATCAGATCCTGAAACATCCTTTGACAAAATCCAACATCCACTCATGGTGAAAGTCTTGAAAAGATTATGGATACAAGGTACCCACCTAAATTTAAAAAAAGACATTTTAAAGGAAGCCAATAACCAACATCAATTTAAATAGAGAGAAACTAAAAGAAATTCCACTAAAATCACGAACAAGATAAGATTATCCACTTTCCACATATTTATTCAATATAGTATTTGAAGTTTTTGTGGGAATAATAGACAACTAAAGAAGATTAAGTGGCCGGGCGGTGGTGGCGCACGCCTTTAATCTCAGCACTTGGGAGGCAGAGGCAGGCGGATCTCTGTGAGTTCGAGGCCAGCCTGGTTTACAAAGGGAGTTCCAGGACAGGCTCCAAAGCTACAGAGAAACCCTGTCTCAAAAGAAAAAAAAAAGGAAGATTAAGTGGATATAATTGGAAGAGAAGAAGTCAATGTATTGTTATTTTTTATGATATGATAGTATACATAATCAACCCCCAAAAATTCTACCAAGAAATTTCTAGAGCAGATACATACTTTTAGTGAAGTGACTGGATACAAAATTAACTAAAAAAAAAATAAATAAAGGTAGATATAAGTAACCACTCCCCATAAACAATGACAAAGATTGAGAAAGATCTAGCAAACAATAGCCTTCACAATAGCCAGAAATAAAATAAAATACCTTGTAGTGCTAACCAAGCATGTGAAAGACTTGTATGACTAAATCTTCAAGTCTTTGAAGAAGCTATCAGAAGATGGAAAGATTTCCCCATGTTTATGGATTCTTAGCACTAACATACTAACAATGGCCATCTTACCAAAAGCATTGTAGATTCCACTCAATCCCCAACAAAATTCCAAAACAAATCTTTAAGGACATATTGAAAAGCAATAAACAAAACAAAGAAGCAAAACAGAATAGCAAAAACACACCTGAACTATAAAAGAACTTCTTGGGAGTGTAATCATCCCTGATTTCAAGGTATAATACAGAACTATAATAATAAAAGAAACACAGGAAATTGGCTTAAAAAATAGGCAAGTTAATTAATGGAATTGAATCCAAGGTTCAGACATTTATCTATATACCTATGGACACCTGATTTTTGGAAAAGAAGCTAGAGATACACAATAGAAAAAATAAAGCATCCTTAAATAAAGCTGTTGCTCTAACTGGATGTCAGCATGTAGAAAAAGGCATATATATATATATATATATATATATATATATATATATATATCACCCTGCATTAAACTATTAAACTCAAGGTCAAGGGATCAAAGGCCTCAACACAAAACCAGACACACTGTACTCATTGGCACAGGAGACAAGTTGCTGAAGGGAACAGCAATAGCACAGGATGTAAGTACAACAATCAGTAAATGAGATCTTATGACCTCATGACACTGAGAAGCTTCTGTAAGGCCAAGGACACTGTCAATAAGAAAAATGGCAGCCTACAGAATGGAAAAATATTTTTAGCAACTCCACATTCAAAAGAGTACTAATATCAAAAATAAATAAGAAACTCAAGACATCATCAGATCAACTATTCCTATTAAAAATGAGGTACATTTCAAATGACTGAGAAACATTTAAAGAAATATTCAATATCCTTAAACATCAAGGAAATACAAATCAAAACTACTTTGAGATGCCATATTACACCTGTCAGAATAAATAAGATTTTTTAAAAAAGTATAATAGTCCATGCTGTTGAGGATAGAGCAATGGGAACACCCCTCCATTCTTGGTGGAAAAGCAAACTAATACAACCACTATGGAAATCACTATGGTGGTTCCTCATAATTTGTGTGTCTGTTTCTTGATTTGCTTTAATATGTTTTTGTTTTTTAAGAGAAGGAGAAAAAAACAGAACATAAAGTTGGCCAGGTAAAAGGGTGGGGTGGATCAAGAGCAGATGGAGGAAGCACTTGATCAAAATATATCCATCTATCTCAGGACCAATGCTATACTATCCTTGGGCATACCCATCCTTAACCCAGATGATATCTGCACTTGATATCCAATGGCAAATGAAAAATCATTTTTCTCCAAGTGAAACACGCTGGTTGTATATACCACATGTCAGGACAGGTCTGATGCCCAGGAATAGTTTGCCAACAAAATAAAAGGAACTCAATAGTAATTTTTTGAATTTGTTTAATTTTTAATAGCTTTTACATTTTTTCTTTCATCTGTCCTTTGTTTTAATTTTTACTTTCATAATTTGTGTGTCTGTTTCTTGATTTGCTTTAATATGTTTTTGTTTTTTAAGAGAAGGAGAAAAAACAGAACATAAAGTTGGCCAGGTAAAAGAGTGGGATGGATCGAGAGCAGGTGGAGGAAGCACTTGATCAAAATATATTGTATAAAAATAGCTCTGAATTTTAAAAAAAAAGAAGAAAAATAAAACTACTCTTAGATGGAGAACTACAGGTAATAAATAACACTAAAAGAAGAAGAGTCAATTTTCTCCAGAGATTATCTCCCTATTTGGTTGAACAGTACCAAGTGTTCAGCCCTAAGCACCTATAAATAGTAACACTAAATAGACACAGATAGTTGCATTTATTTTTATATATACATATATGTGTGTGTTTGCATTTGTATGAAATGTTTAGAGAGCAAGAGGTTATAGAATTTGGATGGGAATTGTGGGGGATAGCTGAGTTGGAGGGAGTAGGGGAGATGTAGAAAAAAAAAAACAAAGGCCTTAAGTAAAATCAACGTTTTAGCTTTATACTTCTTTCAGTAGAAAAGTTGGGACCTTACTAAGTGAGGTAGGCAAACAACTGTTTGAGGACATAGTAAGTTATACCCTCTTAATCACGTATCCACTTCCAATTATTTTTGTGAGCACGTTGCATGACTTTATTTAGTTTCCTTGTCCTTAACTAGAAGCTATCATCGCTATTATAGAAGTCATTTTCTAAATAGCTAAATGATGTTCTTTAGAGCAGATATGTCAAGCAGAGATGGTTAAGAAGGATATATAAATGTTTCTGTCCAACTACAAACCGATAAAAAATAGCTCCCCTCCCTACCATGTCCAAAGCTGAATGAACGGCATTACCTTAACAAAATCATCAGCTGAGTATCACAAAGTAAGGTCAGTAATAACAATTGTCTTTCTTCTGTTTTTTCTTAAAAATGTTTTCAAGTTTATTAATTTTCTGGTGGATCTTTATAGATTACACAATTTAATGGCTTCATCATCAATTTTGAAAGTACTGATAAGGAGCTAAATGTTAAACAATATGATATTAAATTAATATATATGTCATATGTACCAGTTTGTAATTCATTTGGAGAGATCAAGTGGCATATTTAGAAGAAGATGACTATTCCTGCTCTACATCTAATTCATCCATTCATTCCTTAAGTAGCTAACTATTAAATCTTCAAGACAAGAAATTTTTTTTTTCTTTTGGAAATTACCTGGGCACTTTAATTCATCCGAATAGTCTCCACAGTCATTAGACCCATCACAGATCCAGCTTGGCAGAACACACAGTGAAGTCGAGTTACAGCTCATGAATCCTTTAGATTTCACTCCAAGTTTATAGAAATGTGTGCAATCTGTATTATCTAGGAGGGTATGAATAAAAATGAAATTAAATCAAATTTGCCTAAATTTATGAGATTTCTACCTAGGTCACAGAGACAAGAAAACTGAACATCATCAAGAAAGTAAATACAAAATTATGCTACAAAACAGGGTTAATTACATATCAATTCTGGAAGAAGTTCAAGCAAAAGTTGGACAGTGTTCAATTCAACGCCAACAGGTGTTCAGCCATGAACAAACAAAAGGTAGTAGCAATCCTTACTGCAGTCCTTTTCGTCTGAAGCATCTGCACAGTCCATGTTTTGGTTGCATCGTGCTGATCTTGGAATGCAAGTTCCATCTGCACAGCGAAACTCAACTGTGGAGCAGGTTGACACTATAGAAATCACAGTGAAGAGGTCAATGGATGGAAGAGATTGAAAATTACCTCTGCTTTATATTTTGAGAACTTTCATCAATTTATGCAATTAGTTCGATGTTTGAATTTGTATGTCTAAAGTGACACCCTGGCCCTCTAGCCTTCACCCCAATGTGTCTCTTACGTCCTCCACTAGTATGTAATTCTGCCTTAAATGTGGATTTCTTCATACCAGTTTGTAATTGCCAGTTTGTGTACTTTGGAAACCTCTGGTATAGGTTCCATTCAAGAAGGAGTTAGGTCTTGTTCATTCTGATTATATGGACCTAGGACTGAGATGGCACTGAAATTGCAATGAAAATCCTTCCCCTCCCATCTCATAAAGTTAAAATCATGACCAGAAGCAACTGTATGATTGCATGCCTACAGGGGACTTCTTTTGGTTAAAGAAACAGGCATAAGCAGGAGTGGAGAAAGAGAAGTGGATACTGGGTTTCTTTTATTAATCAGAATGGACAACTGACAATTACCACTGATAAAGCCATCTTTGCAATGGTTCATGCTGTAGATGCTTGAACACACAACTGTTCAACCATGTTGGTGGTGTTTATCATAGCAAATACAGATTACTCACAGTAACAAACATATTATGTCTCTCTATTGCTGTTACAGAACTTTGACTTTAGAATTCCCTCAGATTAGATAAAAAAAATATGCTTCAGTGTGTTAATTTTCTTATATACAGGTTTTAAGCAATACATTATTTTTAATTATACATTTATTTCTAGGTTGCTTACACATTCATTAAAATGTAATAATTTTCAGCAATGTGTTGTAAACATGTGTATAGTATGCTGTGTATGTTAGATTAATCTAAGTGCGATTTTTATTCCAACTTTAACTTCCGCAGACAGATTATATCAGTGAGCAACATAAAGGACTTTGTGATTAAGCAGCCTTTACTTACATTGATATTATAAAGTGCCTATTTAATTATAAACAAATTTTATCAATTGAAAATGGTTTAAAACTATTTTAAAATATGCAGATTTCCCTCAGGGGTATGTATGTCATTTGTATTTCATAACACACTGTTCTTATTATATTTAATTGTATCTTGAAATTGCATACTTATTTGTTTAAATGATGATTAGAATAAATGTTTTATTTACAATTGGTGATTAAAATTGCTTCACTGTTTCTTCATTAAAAATAACAACTTAACATGCAAAACAGATAATGCCATTATCAGAAGAAATAAATGCATTGTTCCACAAAGGGAAAAATAATTTGTATGCCCTAAAAAGAATTTATAATATACCATTCTATTTTATTTCATATTCAGTTTTCTTTCAGTAGAAATAGTAAATACATAATACTGGAAGTACACATGCTAATCATTTATACTTTTTATTTCCCCAATCAGTCTTTCATTAACTATACTCAAAATGATTTCTTACAGTCTCTTTGTTAAGAAAACAGGATGCATTTCTTTGTGAAATAATACTGCAGCTATAAGAAAGCCTACAAAGGTGCATATAAATATGATTTAAACATGGAATCCATGAAAGATGCCAAGAACTCTTGGTTCCATAGTGAAAATCCAACTAAAAAGAAAACCTCCTAAATACCTTAAAATCAAACACAACTGTGAACTTAAAGTTTGTCGAGAACAGTTAGTGAGTGCAATAAGTGATAAGCAGATGCTCAGGAGAGTGGGGTTGAGTGTAGAAAACAGGGATTCATTTCTTCCTTGCGTTAAGAATGGCTACAGGCAGGCAGGCAAGCAAGTATGGTGCTGGAACAGCAGCTGAGAACTCACATATAAGACACAATCATGAGGCAGAAGAGAGAGAGAGAGAGAGAGAGAGAGAGAGAGAGAGAGAGAGAGAGAGAGAGAGAGAGAGAGAGAGAGAGAGAATTAACTGGAAATAGCATGGGATTTTAAGGCCTCAAAGCCTACTGGAAGTGATAAATCTCCCGCAACAAGTCCAATCTTCTAATTCTTCCCAAATAATTCTATCAGTTAGGGACCATTTATTCAAATATATGAGCCTGTAAAAACTGGTCTCATTCAAATCAGAAAATAGGGTTAGTAAATCCTGGGCATACGAATGGACTGTCATTAAAAGAGAATAGCTGTGAAGTGCAATGGATCCTCTTTGCACATGTCTTCACTGATTTGGTGACTAGCTATAGAGTTTGAGAGCCACAGGAAGGTTAAGCAGAGATGAACGAGAAAGAAATTGGACTTTGTAATAAGCCTACAACATTCTGTGTTAGTGTCAGGATGGTTGTAGGAGATTATGACTCCTACATTAGTAGTCAATGGAGGTAATTTAAGAGAGAGAAATGCCACCCCAAGAACTCTTGTGTTAAACACATGATTTCCAGCATTATGTAGGAGGTGTAGTATACGTGGAAGTAGTTAAGTGGGCTGTGCCACTAAAAGTTAGTCGTACCTCCCACTCTTCACCATGATGTAAGCTGTCCCAAGTAGATTATGCCACAACCATGGTATAGTGCTTCACTATGGTCTAAAGCTATTTTGTCAGGTATGTCAATCATGATGATAAGCTATTAAAGCATGCAAATAATAGTAAGTTCATTACACCATTAAATTATTTTCTTTTCTACTTCTGTAATAACACATAGCAAAGGCAACTTCTAGAAAGAAGCGCTCATTTGGCTTATGTTTCCAGAGGGATAGACGTGCATTGTGGCCAAAGATTGTGTCAGGAAACTGCCAGAATGGCAGCAAGAGCAGATGCTAAGAGCTTCCAGCTCGAAGCATAAACAGGAAACAGAGAAAACTCAAAGCAGTAATCATTAAACCTCTAGTGACGTACTTCCTCCAAGAAGACCACACTACCTAAGCTTGATATAACAAGACCACTAACTGGTAACAAATATTGAAATGCCGGATGTTGACAATATCTCATTCAAGCCATACAATAAGCAAACAAATTTTAATTTTGGGAAAGAAAAATCAAAACCCACTACACGTGGTTTCAATTACATTCTTAGGGTGGTTTCTGAGTGAGAAATACTGAAATTTCTAATTTAACAGGTGAAAAAGAAAGTTGTCTGATATTTTTCCCTGGGCTAAAAGTCTTGAATAAGAGAGAAAAGAAAACTATTTGGTTCAAATAAAGATAGGCCAAGTGTGAAATATTCAGCTTTTCCCTCCAGATAGTTCAACAGAAGTCATTAGTCTATAGAACACTAGTAAGAATACAACCATATCACACTGGCCGTAGAAATGAGATACCACAAAATAAGTTCTGACAGGGACAGTGGATCAAAGGGAGCAGTATGATGAAAATCAAAGCCACTGATTCTTCAATAGACTTTCCTTGTTTTTTTCTTCTACTTTCTTTTTATTTTGTCAATTAAAATACTTTATGAGATTAAAAAGACATAAAATCAATAGGTCTCTCTGTGGTTCATGGGATAATTCTTACAAATAACTAAAGTTGGTTCTCTCTTCCTACTTTCCATGCTGTCTGTAGCTAAAGAATCTGACAGTGGATTTAAACACAAATGACTTTAATTTTTTGTAGTAATTCTAATTTGTTTATTTTCATTTACACCTTCTATGTAATTATTACATAAATGCTTACGTCTTCAAGGTGTGAAAGCACAGAGGGACTCTTAATTTGCTTTTGAGTTATGGTGGAGTCTTTCAATATTTTACTGAGTACTTTTGAAAATAAAGACAAAACTTACATAAACACATTAAGTTCTAAAAGTTAACAATGAGTTTGAGTCATGTTTAAATGAACTTTAATTTCAAATACCTAGCATTGTAGCCAAAAAGTCAATATCTATGCTTTATTTGAATTAAGGTATCCAACTGCTATGAAGTTTGTTCTGTCATTACCAGAAAAGAAACATTGTTACCAAAGCTTAATTCTTTTTTTTTGAAGTGTTCAGACTCATTTATGGAAAGTGACTTTATAGCAAGATTTGACACACTCTAGTGTATCCATTTGCATCTTTTGGAAATAATTCTGTTTTTCTTTTTTTTCAAAGCCTAATTCTCGATGTACTTTTGTGACCAATACTGTAAATGAGATAGTAAAGTTTTTAAATGAAGGACAATACTTTCTTTTTAATGTGTAATATTTTGGCAGTCACTATTGTAGATAAAATTAGATATATTATATTTTATCTATATTTTATGACTTCTCTAAATGCACCACAGTTTTACAAATACCTATCATTCAGTAGACACAGTATTTTCTAATTCCAAACACAAAAGTATATTAAAATTTTAAGACAAAACTACTTTTCTCAAGAAAACACATAGTAGCTGTGGTGTTCTGAATAAAAATGACTTCCATAGACCCTTGGGGATGGGCACTGTTAGGAGGTGTGGCCTTATTAGAGGACTTGTATCGCCCAGGGTGCCTTTGAGTTCTCGGATGTTCAAACCACAACCAGTGTGACATTCTAATTCTGCTGCCTGTGGATCTAGATGTAGAACTATCGGCTACCTCTCCAGCACTGTATCTGCATACATTCTGCCATGCTTCCCACTATGACAATAATGGACTAAACTTCTGAACTGTAAGTCAGTCCCAAATAAATGCTTTCCTTTATAAGAGTTGATGTGGTTATGAGGTCTCTTCACAGCAATTAAACCCTGTCTCAGACAGCCACCCAGGAATGGGGTTTTGTTGCAATAGGTAGAGCTTATTTTAACTTAAAAAAAATGTGGACTTTGGGAGTTTGAGTTAGAAAATCAGAGGAATGCTTTAAATGGAGCTTAATTGGCCATGCTGGTAGGAATATGGAGACGGTGGTGCTTAACGTAATTTTAAACTTAGAGGTCTGGCTTAAAAAGTTTCAGAGAAGAATTTTAGTATGGGGCCTAGAGACTGTTCTTGTTACTTAAGAATGTGACTGCTTTTTTTTTTTTCACCTTGTCCAAGACATCTGCTGAGTCCAAATGAAAAAGTTTTAGACTAGTTGCATCAGCAGAAGAAATTTCAAAACAGGTTAAAATTGGCTCTGTCATATGGTTCTTAGTGTTCACCTTATGTAAATTTATAATGAAAAGGAAAAAAAAAAAACAGAGCAAGGAAATATACAAAATATACAATTTGAGGAGGAAAGGGGCCCCAAGAAGTGTACACAGATTAAATGATGTAGAAATGGCCTTGTTGGAAGAAGTGTGTCACTAGGGGTGCCTTTAAGGTCTCAGGTGATCAAATGGCACTCAGTGTTTTTTGCACATCTTGTACCTGTGAATCCAGATGTAGAACTCTCAGCTACCACTCCAGCCCTGTGTCTGCCTGCATGCCACCATGTTTCCCACCATGATGATAATGGACTAAATCTCTGGTCTCTAAGCCATCCCAGATTAAACATGTTAATTTATAGGTGTTGCTGTGGTCATGATGTCTCTTCTCAGCAATAAACCCTTAACTAACAGAGTTGCATTAAGTTCCAATGGCTTCTTTTGAGAAAAAAAAAATTTTGACACAGATTTTCCATAAACTTTTGTTTAGCCTCTTTAAGCTCTGTTTTCTTATTTTTACCAGCAACCTAATTGAATGCATTCACTGCTGCTTGAAGCTACCAAATCGATAGTACCCATTCCTTAGTTTCAGTTCGTTTTAATTCCTTCCTCCTTTTAAATGTTTATCAATTTCCCTCTGTCTACTTTCAATGTCTTATAATTTTTATTGTTTTTAAATTTTAATAGGGAATATGAAATAACTTACTTTGAAAATACATCGGATCTCCTTTCTTTGAACTTGTGGTGACAATAAAGTAAAAGGCTTTCTTGCAAGCTGCTAGGCTTTACATGACTTCCCTGAATCTCCTAAGTCTTTTGCCCCCGTTTCCTCAATTCTTTATTTCATCAGAGCCATGACATCTCAACTCTAATTCATACTTTTCCTTTCCTTCAATATTTTAAAAAAGTTTCTATATTCACTATCAATAATCTCTTATTTCACTTTTGATCTGATTCTCCTATGACTTCATTAAGCTTTCTTTCATCAGTGTAATCAATAATGACCTCTGATTCACCAAGATAAATTGACACTTGTAGCTCAAGTCTGTCATCTTACTTTCTCTGCAACACTTAAAATGCTGAGTGATTGGGTTTTCCTAATAAAATATTCTTAAGAGGATTTTTCCTCTGTGCCTCCAATATACTTAGACTTTTATGCTTAATTTTTAAAATTTAGCACATACTTTTGACGCATTATTTTAAAATAACTGTCCTTTACACTGTCTGATGTGCTGTCCTTATTCTCCTTATGGAGTCCCTAAAATCGATACTTCTTATCTGAGATCTACTAGAGAAACTCTGGCTTCCAGGTCATTGGAATAGCTTTATTTGCAAATTCCCAAATTTTAGAGGAAACTAATCTGAGTTAATCCTATTCCTAAATAACCAATGTCCATAATAACACCCTGGAAACATGGAAAGAACCAGTGGGGGATTGAATTTTTCAGTGAATTTCCTGAGAGGAAGAGGTCTCAGTCTAGTTTGGTGTATTTTACTTAAAAAGTGTTCAGCAAATGGAGAGACTTTAAAAAGGACACTGTTTAAGAAATACTTGTGTACAGATTTTAACTAGCCTGACATATTGTCATTTGACCTACAAATATTTGTATTCCATTCAGGGTCATCATTGGTCAGTAATTATAAAACTTTCAATATAATATGTCATTTTATATAGGGTATGTATTTTCTGAATATTATTTACCACTCAAAATAATATTAATAATCTTACTCAATTTGACTTTATGTTTTAGTTTTTAGGAAACTGATGTAGAAACTGGTGTATGGCCTTAATAAAATGTTGTAATAAGAGTAGGAGCAGAAAGTCTAATTTGAGTATTTGCACTAGTAGCCATGTGAGAAATATCAATCTTTTAATACAGAAACAAACTAGGAAATCACAGGCAGGAAAAGCTGTATAAAGTATATTCAATTCAGGACTAAGGTGGATTGACTGGAAAGCTATTCTAACTGACAAGTGGAAAATTGTCCATGTTTTCATTGCATTAGTAATGAAGTATACAATAAGGAGGAACAAGATTTTCTAAGGCTTCAACTCCAGCCATAGAACTACAGGCAACTAAGGAATGCTAAGAATGGTATAAATAGTCTTCCCCCACGAAATAGTACACCAACTTAGTATCTAATTCCAAAGGTTAGTCCTTAAGGCATACCTATGTGTAACATTATGCAGTTAAGGTTTTACTTAGGAATACACACACACACACACACACATTTACTTACGAATGTTTGTGTGTGTATTTGTATGTATGAACAATAATTAGTGGGAAAAAGGGCCATGAATTTTAAAAACCTCTTTGAGGAGTATATTGGGAGGGTTGGAAGGGAGGATCAGAAATGATGTAATTATATTATAGGGTCAATAATGAAAAAATAGTGAAGGAAAAAGAAGAGTAGAAACAAGTTTCATGATACGTTGGCATCTTTTACAACATGGATAAATCATAAAGACATATCTTAAGTGAAAGAAGCAGGACATGAAGGACTATGTACACTGTATGACTTAATTTGTGTGAAATGTTTACAGAGGACAAAATTGTGGTACGCAATGAGAATGAGAATTAAGAACTCAGATAAATATTCTGAAATTTATTGATTATAATGAATGCAAAATCACATAAATTTACTAGAAGTCATTGAGTATATTTGAAACATGAAGTATATGGCATGTATAAACATGAATAGATAAATATTACTAGTACTAAATATTTTACCCATACATTAGGAAATGACATGGTAGGTACAATAGAACAAAAATAATAATTCTTAGAGCAATAAATTCAGTACTGAATATTGCTGTGGAATATTCAATGTACCATGAAGATATGTTGCTCTCATAGTTTTAATAAAGACCTTACTGCCTAATAGTTAGGAAGGAAGGGTTTAGGTGGGAAAGCCAGACTGAGAGAATGCTAAGAGGAAGAATGATGGAGTTGCCAGTCAAACACAGAGGAAGCAGGATATGTATAAAACAAAATAACAAGCCTTGAGCTATGTAGCAGCACATAAATTAATAGAAATGTGTAGCGATATTTCATTTGTTTTTTAATAAATAAAGCTTGCCTGAAGATCGGAGAGTAAAACAGCCCCAGTGGTCAGCCTAACAGATCAGGCAGTGGTGACACACGCCTTTAATCTCAGCAGCAACACCAGTTTGCCATAGAAACCTTTAATCCCATCCCTAGAAAGCAGTTTAAGATGGCAGAAGACAGATCTCAGACACAGTCTCATTCTGAGATTCCTGGAGGCAGGATCTTCATTTCAAACTGAGGAAGAAGTAAGGGTCAGTGGCTGACTGTTTTGCTTATGTGACCTTCAGGTTAAACCCCAAAATCTATTTATAGGTTTTTATTAAGCATTCTGCTTAAATGGGTTATTTAACTTGTAAGACTAGGTAGCAATAAGGCTAAGATCTTGGCTGAGCAGATATAACTAATAAGTTTTTATCATTATTTGGAAACTGTATAGCAGGACAGAAAATTCTGCCTACAGAATATTCTGACATAAACATCTTAAAAAAAACAATTGATAAAATAGAATAAAGAAAGGACAATAGTTAAATGTGAGCTAAATAATAGACACTAGAAAGTTGTCATAATTTTTAAATTCAATTCATTTTGACTGATTTAGAAAAGTAAATACTTGCTTTAATCAAACTGTATCATTGTACTCACTGTTTAGGCTTTCTCCAAAATGCTCCTCTTTGGTGATATCCTCTGACAAAAACTATCCTCTCTCAGATCTCACAGAATCAATATTTTTTTATTTCACATTTGATGGAGGAGATCATGAGATTCTCATATCCCCAAATACGGCTTAATTTTCTTAATACAGTGGTCTAGAGTTCTATTCCAAAAGTATTTCTAAAAGATGTCATCAGATGTTTTCATAGCACAATTTTCTCAGGGACAAACTTTGTGAAAGTTTAATAAAAATATATCATATTGTCTGATATTCCAAGATTATGTAAGAATATTTACCTTTACAATCCAGTTCATCAGAGTTATCGCCACAATCATTTGCACCATCACAGAGTTTGCCATGAGGAATACAACGGTGATTATAACAAGGTTTGAATCCGCTCCGGCAACTTCTATTTTCTTATGAATAAAGATTAAAACTTGTAGTTAGAGGTTTATATAAATATTTCTAGAGATTACTAATCATGCATAAAATTAATCACCTTACTAATGGTATCTAGATCCATAAAACAGTGCTGTGCTGTATGAAAGATCTGAGTTACAGTGTCTATTAGTTACCAAGGAACAATAATTCATCCATTCATTGAGTCCTTTAGACCTGGTGTTTCCTAACTAGTAGTCTGGTATTGTATCTACCTATTGTTTCTCAAACTTCTCCCATGCTTTCCAGGAATAAGCATGTAACATGTATTCAATAAGAAAGGAAAAGTTTCTATCTCAGAAGTAGTAAAAAATGCTACTATCCATCAATTTCAATTAATGCATTCATATTTACAGGGATTTCATAATTAAAAGTTAACAAAACATGCATTCCCTTTGAGAGTATCAAAGAATCACAGGAATATTAATAAATTTCTGCTAAAAAAATTTAAAATATCCATTGAGAGGAATAACATTTTCTTTAACTACCAAATGGAAACTTTTAAAATGCAATATGCCCAAAGTCATGGGATGCCTCAGATGAGTGCCAAGAACAAACTGTATAGCTGTTAGTGCCAGCATCACAAGTTTCAGAAAGATGTAAAATAATTTACAATAAAGTGAATTCTAACCAATAGGTTTAAATTAACATTTTCTAAAGGAAAATATCTAAACATTCAAAAAATATGAAAAAGTGCTTGAAAGACTCAGCAGAATACAAAGCGAAAACAATATGAAACACTATACAATCTTGACTAGCAAGAATACCATATAATGAATAACTATCAAGAAAAATCAAAAGATAACAATTTCCAGCCAACATGTACATAAAAGGGAATATTTATTTTTACTGCAATCGATATGGAAAATATTATGAGAAGTTTTCAACAATGATAAATAGAACTATCATATGAGTCAATGATCCTACTATACATATATGTCCAAGGATGGAAATAACCACGGTATAGCAGCAGCATCTGAATTCCTATGTTTACTGAAACACTATTCATAGTTGCCAAAACAGGAAAACCAACAAAGTGCCAATCAAAGATGAAATATTAGGAAATCATGGTCTATGTATAAAACAGGACGCGTAGAAACTTATTTAAAAGACTTAAAACCTGTCAAATGCATCAACTCAGACAGATTTGAAAGAGAAGACACTATATTAAAAGAAATGATAGTACAAAAAAAAAACAATACTGTATGTTGTCATTATACAGGAGATCTATGCTGTTTCTCAAGAAAGTAGACAATAAAGCAGGTCACTGAAATTTTCTTTTTTTTTTTTTTTTTTTTTTTTTTTGGTTTTTCGAGACAGGGTTTCTCTGTGGTTTTGGAGCCTGTCCTGGAACTAGCTCTTGTAGACCAGGTTGGTCTCGAACTCACAGAGATCCGCCTGCCTCTGCCTCCCAAGTGCTGGGATTAAAGGCGTGCGCCACCACCGCCCGGCGTCACTGAAATTTTCTATGGCACTGAAATCTAATGCTATTGGTCTTGTAAAGTTAAAATAAATCATACTATTTTCAATTTGAATCTGGATAACTGTACACTAAAGATTGACAGGGAAAGGAAGACAGATTCTTGCTGATTCCTAGGACAGAAAAAAACAATCTCCTTCAGAGGATGATTTTTGCTTAGTGTCACCACCAGGGAGGCACGCATGTCAGAAAGCCATGTTTCTTATGAACCATGGCTATCACATCTAGTTTCCCCTCACAGGACACTAGTTCCATGATGATCAGGAACCAAATGAAATGAACAATACTTTTACATCAATTCAATATGCATTCGCCTGAGGGTGGAACCTTGCTACAGAGTAAGTCTGCAGCATCCACCACTCACTGATACCTCGGAGTTAGGTTTTTAGGAATAAAATCCTAAAATTATTGGTAAATAAAAATTACAAGGCAGTTTACAAAACTGCCTCCAATGCACTTTTAATTTGCATCTTAAGGGTAGAAAACTGTAACGATATTCTTCAGTAAATACCCTGGTATCTGGGTAGATAATAATGGGTCTCATTTTATAACAAGCAAAGTCTAGTCAATTTGCCTCAAAGGTACTTTTGCAGGGGAGACATTAAAGACATTTTTAACGTAAAATAAAGACAGACAAACACACTTAAAACTATTAAACCAACTCAGAAATATTTTTCTACAGTGATAAAGTATTCATTAGACACTTACCACAATAAAGCAGCTTTTCATCTGATTTGTCCTTACAATGAGGGATTCCATCACAGGTAAGCAGATAGTCAACACACTCCCCATTTCCACATTCAAACTCAGAATAGATATTACAAGAGGAGTTTTTAGCTGAAGGAAGTAAGAGTAAGGATTTATACAATGAGAATTATTATATATTATTAACATTATATTCCTTAAGTTTAATTATAAAATTAAACTATTATATAAACATATAAAATGAAGTAAAGAACAGCAGTTCATTATATTTCTTCACTGAAAATGAGCTGAAATACATTTTGTCATTATTAATTTACCTTTGCAAGTCTTTGGGATGTTGTTTGTAAAGTATTTTTTGACTAATATTTCTATTTCTATTTTATGGTGATTTGCATGTCTTGACAATCATTTATTGATCATATGTATGCAGAGGAAAATAGTAGCTTGAATTTTATAATTGACATATAGAGAAGAAGGAGTCTTAAAATAATGCCTTTTAGGAAAATGCCATTTACTTATTAAGTATGGTTGCTCATGCCTATAAAGCCCATATCCCAGAATATTGGAGCCTGAGGCCGGAGGATTACAAGTTCATAACCTTTGTGGGTCATAGTGAGTTCAATGTGGGTCGAATTTGCATAGGGAAATCTTGTCTCAAAATTCAAACAAAATAACCAGTTAAGTAAGCTTTGTGTATTCTAACAATATGTTGGTGTATCCTTACTATTATTTTCCCAAGCAATAAAATTTCCATAAAGAGAGGGCCATATCTTAATGATGGGCATGAAGTCGTCTTAACCAAGTCATGGTCCCTTCTTGATTTACATGTAATTTTATCTTCTCAATTTTCTGCTGTTGAGACCCAGCAGCCAGTTACTACTTAAAACACGAACTGATCAGGTGCCTCTGCCTCCTTCAGCAAATCCTACCGGCCTGCGCCACCAGGACGGCAGAGGAGAGGGTGCCTGAACTGGCCTTAGCTCATAGTCACACTAATGAATATCTTGCATATCACCATAGAACCTTCATCTGGCGATGGATGGAGATAGAGACAGAGACCCACATTGGAGCAATGGACTGAGCTCCCAACGTCCAAATGAAGAGCAGAAAGAGGGAGAACATGAGCAAGGGAGTCAGGACTGCGAGGGGTGCGTGCACCCACAGAGACAGTGGGAATGATCTAATGGGAGCTCACCAAGGCCAGCTGGACTAGGACGGAACGAGCATGTGATCAAACCGGACTCTCTGAATGTGGTTGACACTGAGAGCTTAATGAGAAGCCAAGGACAATGGCACTGGGTTTTGATTCTACTGCATGGACTGGCTTTGTGGGAACCTAGTCTGTTTGGATGCTCACCTTCCTAGACCTGGATGGAGGGGGGAAAACCTTGGAGTTCCCACAGGGCAGGGAACCCTGACTGCTCGTAGGACTGGAGAGTGAGGGGGAAGAGGAGTGGGGGGAGTGGGAGGGAAATGGGAGGAGAGAAGTGGAAATTTTTAATAAATAAATAAATAACAAGAACTGAAAAAACAATAAACCACTACTTCCTACCAAGAAACAGCTTGGAGGAATTAGTGGAAAATTGGAAAAGAAAAAGAACTCTAGACAGTTTGCAACTTGATATTTTCAGTGTCTACCACCACAGCCATGCCATCAACTCTCAAAACCTTGTGATGTTCATGGAAAATGACCACGATCTCTTTCTCTCCCTCGCTCCACACTCTCTACCTATCTCATGCGATTTGTTGTAAACTTTAAATATGGGCAAACAATGACAAAGTACAGATTACCTTTTGTACAAGTCAATTTTGTCTTAAGCATACCATGTTTCCTCTTTTAAGGGTGTGTATTAGGGAAAATAACTTAATAGCTTATCTTTATTCTAGATAAATTAGATTCACCAGCAAAATTTTGGGATCGATAATTTGGGGTATGAAATGTCCTGGTGTGTACTTGTCACACTATTCACTAAGCAAATTAGACATTTAAATAAAGTCATATTCATGGTTCTGAATTTAATTAGGGTTGGTATCTATAGGAGATACAGTCCAGTTTCACAAATTATTGTCCAAGATTTTGTATTTTCAGAAATGTGCAATAAATTATCTGCTAGTGCTACTTGAAATTTCCAGTGTACTTTTATTATTCTTTATTTTTTGCAATTTTAATATAATATTGATATATAAACATGTGTCTAAAACTTCTAATTTAATTTATTCAATTAAATTCCTTCAGTGTAGAACTTTTCATCATTTTTGAGTGAACTTCAGTTACCAGACAAAATAAATAGTATTTCACAGAAAGTAACAAAATATTTAAATCTAAAATTACTAGGATACTTACGGGGAAATATATTAATAATTGTGCTATTATAATTGAAAAAAAATTCTCTTAGATCATGAAATGTACAAAATTTAGACTGGTCTGCTAGCAGCCCTATTTGTATGTGTGTGTGTGTGTGTGTTGGGTTTACATACAAGTCATATACTTTCATTATTTTCTCTAGTTTGCTTTTTAGTTTTTTCATTTTTACTATTATATTGTAAATTTTATAATTTTTCTTTCCTCTTTCCTCTCTCCAAAGCCTCCCACATTCTCCTCCTTGTTCTCTTTCAAATTCATGACCTCTTTTCATTAATTGTTTTATGTGTATATTTATCAGCCTATGAACATAACATTCTTACTCTCTCTAATGTTGCTTGTATGTATGCTATTTGTGACACCACTAGAGTAACTTCAGAAGAGAGGAGCTCAGTTGAAGAACTGCCCAGATCAGACCAGCCTCCAGCTACTTTTGTGAGAGTTTTCTTATTTGATGATTGATGGAGGAGGACCCAGCTCACTGTGGATCATCCATCCCTGGGAAAGTGGTCCTGGGCTGTGTAAGAAAGCCAGATGAGCAAGCTATAAGCAGTGTCCCTCCCTTGTTTTGCTTCAGCTTTCTGTTTGAGTTCTGGCTTTGACTTCTCTCAAGGATGAACTGTAATTTTGGAGATAAAATAAACTTTTTCCCCCTGATGATACTTTTAGTCAGTGTGTTTTATCACCATATCAGAATGAAAACAGAAAATATGCCTAATGCAAAAATAAGTTATGTACAAGCACAATTCTTTCTCACATTTGCATGTCATACATAGCCCTGCAGAATTTCTGCTTCCATCTAAAGACAAGTTTGCCTTTTCTCTCATTCTATATATGGGAAAGGTTTTATTAAAGTTTGCTTGCCTTTCCTGTCTTGTGATGGATCTTATGAGGTTAACAATGTTGTATGGAATGTAAATACCTAAATATTTCACCAACGATTGGGCCAGCAAATGTTTGTCTACATTTACCCTCATGTATGTGTTAACAAACTAAAGATGATACTAACATTCATGAACAACGCAAGTGAATCAGCCCAGATATGGCTCTAAATGTGACAGAAATATTCTGTTTTATCATCAAAGCCACAGCTACTTTGAAGTTTTGCTGATAGAGCACATGATTTCGAAATAGACACCTAACTGATAAAAAAATTGTCCACAGCAGTTTGCCCCCTTGTGAGGCGCAGTGCCACACTTCAATTCCACTGCAGTGCAACTCTGCATGTTTAAAACATTTTCATATTTGACTCATCACCTCTCTGCAGCAGAGGGTAGCAGGTAGCTTATTAGGTGCAGTTACATATAAACTTTTGCACAACAGGTCTCTACTGTTCACTGGACAGTCTTTTGCTGATTTTTTTTTATCAAAGTCATGGCCTGAACCTTTCACTATAGTATGACCTGTGAGAGAAACATGAATGATACTGATGTATGACTGATGTTCCGGGTCTGCACGTGCCATCAGGTCCTGATCATTAGGACTCAACCCACAAAAGCACACTGAAAGATAACTCAGGTAGTCAGCCAATCTCTTTAGAAAGGTGCTAGACAACAAGATTTCTAGGGATTTGAGGCCCAATGTATTAAATTTGTTTATCCTCATTAAAATTCAATGAATAGTTGTGGCATTCTCTCCTTTGTTCTGACAGTCTTATAATAAGCTAGAATTTGTTTCTTTGCTAAGATGTGCCCTTGATTGTAGCACCCACTCACAAAACAAAAGGACACACAAAATACCAGAAAAGGTCCTGCAGGTAGATAAAGACTAAGCCGTGTGAAGTTAAAGATGAAAAATACTTATTTTCAATGAGTAAGCATAACCACTTCAGTTAATTTCCTAACAAGGATGATGAGGGAAAAAATACAAAGGAGGAGGAGAAATGTGTCAAAACTAGCACATTTTGAAAATGAGTTCACCAAGCTCCAACAAGATATTTCTCTTTCCACCATTTTCACATACAAAGAGTTACAGTACTAAAGGGAAATTAACCTTTTTTATGTAGGTTGCTAATTTTTCATGGCAATATTGAAACACTTGAACCATTATTTATTTTGGAAATTTAGCTCTTAATAAGGGTGTATTATAATGGTACTAATTAAAGACTGCAATGCCTTTGGGAAAAATAAACATTGTGCAAGGCTGCAAAGTTACATTCTTAATTAACAGTTTAGAAATGATTACAAATAAGCTGCATGAGCCATTCTTTCTCATTTGCATACTGCCATAGACTATGAAGGAGGTTATTCCATGACCACTGGTCTCCTGTATGAATTCTAGTTCAACTGTAATTGATTTTATAATTGTGAGAGTCTCAAAGATGCAGCTACAATTAAATAGATGATCTTGTATACAGTAACTGTAACTCTTTGTATGTGAAGAAGGTGGAAAGAAAAGGGTCCTAACATAGTCATCCCCCAACCATAGGCTCATAGCTATTTTCTTGGATACTGTTACTTAACACATAAAACTACAAGAAAATACTAGAATGAGCTGGATTGTTGAATAAACAGATACAAAAGAACTGAACCTCTACAACTTTATGAATGCAATAACAAAATTTCAATATATCTTGACCATATTGCATAGATTATCATTACTTACTCACACATCTGTTGTTAGCTAGCAATACTCGGTCTCCTCTACAGGAACAATTCACTCTTCCATCGGGAGTTAAAAGGCAGAGATCATGGCAACCTCCATTTAGTAAGGCACATGGCGAGAGCTCACCTGCAATGAATGGGCCCATGAGCAGCATTTTGTGATGAATACATGTTCTACATTAATTACAGTTAAGCAGAAAACTATTGAATGGCCTTGACCTCCAGGGCACTCAGAAATTTTAAAGGCCATGGCATTATCAGAGCTATTCCTACTGCAAACCACAATTACATAAGTATTCCAATGTCTGTGGATTTATAAACCAAGATGAAAAAATGCTAAGAAAATCCTTATCCCAAAAATAAATTAGTCTGCATTTTTTAAAGATATGAGAAATAAATGAAGTTGAAGTAGAATTTCACAAATAATTAAAACAGAAATTGTTCTGATGTTAACCTACTAAATACTTTAGAAGTTAATTAAACATTTCAGGCAGTTTTTATATATCAAATAATCAAATTCTGAATATTATGTCACAAGGTCACAAAATTTATATTACTATGAATGAGAAAATTTGGAAGGTTATGATGTGAGATTCTCTTTGTATGCTGTGAATACCATAGGTGAATAAAGAAACTGCTTTGGTCTGTTGATAGGGCAGAACTTAGGTACATGCACAAAACTAAACTGGGTGCTGGGAGAAAGAAGGCAGAGTCAGGAGAAGCCATGAAGCCGCTGCCAGAGACAGACATGCTGAAAGTTTGCTGGTAGGCCACGACCTCATAGTGATGCACAGATTAATAGAGATGGGTTAAATTTAATATGTAAGAGTTAACAAATAAGAAGCTAGAGCTAATGGGCCAAGCAGTGATTTAAATAATATGTTTTCTATGTGATTATTTCGGAAGTCTGGGCAGCTGGAAAATAAACAAACAGCCTTTCTTACAACAAGGTTATATAATTAGTAAATATTATTTCCTATTACAACTTACAGCTATTGGTGTCATTAGCAACAGCTATGATTCCCATTGGTTGATGTGGAATATCAGAACGAAGAATTTTTGTTTCTCCTCCTGTGTACTTGTTGGAACGTAAAATAGCTCTTCGTCCCCAGTCAGACCAGAAGATATAATTGTCATAAACTGCCAGGCTAAGAAAAGTCCCTGGTCCAGTCTTGACAATAACCTGAAATAAATTAAATTATAGTTTATGCAAACATATAAATATTAAGACAATTATAACCCTTTTTGCTCCAGAACATGAGAGATGAAAATTCTTTAGTTATCAACAGTAGGGATCATCATATCAGCAATTCATTGTATGTATCATCATGGCATGAGGGTAAAGCACATTGCTTTGGGGAAGGTCCAAGACCCCCACACCATATCTAAGCTGAGCAAGGTATCCAACCAAAGAAAATAGGTTCCCAAAAAGCCAGTACATGCAGTAGGGATAAATCATGGTGTCAGTACCAGTGGACCCTCAGTGTGCCCCAGCCATGCAACTGTGAACCATATTAATGGGGTCTAGTTTGGTTTTATGCTTGTTCCTTCCCAGGTTTTGGAGTTGGTGAGTTCCCATTAGCTCAGATAAATTGTTTCAATTGGTGTATCCATCATTGTCTTGACCTCCTTGTTCACAATCTCATTCTTCCTGGCCCCTCCAAGCTACTAGCTCCACAGAATGTTTTAAAATAAAACAAAAGCAAAGGATGATAACAAAAATCATATCTACTGAACTATGGTATAAACAGTATAATAAAGCAAATGAAAGATGATAGACATGTATTTCTTCCAGAATGAAAAAAGTGAATCTACTCACAAATGAAAAATCTTTATGTGTAAAGTATACAAGATAATATATATTTAGAAGTTTAAAATAAGTGAATTTAATAAGAATTAAAAAATTAGAATTGTGTTTCCTTCTATTCATATTTAATATTTAAATTAAATTAATATTTAAAGTTACTTTTACAATGGTAACAACTAGTATGAGATATATATCACTCTGAACGAATGCATATAAAATACTGAAAACCATCAAATTCTTAACAAAAGTTAGCAAAAGCTAAATGAGTGATCTATCTTATTCAGACTCTGCCAGATCCAATTCAGTGAAATGTCATTCTTTCCAGGAAATCACAAGCCAAGCAAAATGAAATATTTCAGACATTTTATACATATATATATAAGCTGTCTATAAAATGTATGCAAAAATGCAAAGGACTGGGAAAGAAAAAAACAAAACACACAAACAAGCATAAAAACAAACAAACCAAACATTCTTTTTGGAGAACTAACATTGTAGTTCAAGATATTACAAACTAATAGCTAGTAAGCCAGTATATTAGTGGGAGCTGACCAGAGAAGTCATCAGTAGAAGATGAAGATAGTAAAGACCACATGTATCCATATTATGAACAACTAATCCTTGACAAAAGCACAAAGCCTAGTTAAAGAATTAAAATATTTTAATAAATAGCATATAAATAATGAGATGTGTAAAGGTGTACGTAATATATTTGAAAACAAATACTAAGACCTAAGACTCTACACATTTGCTAAAACAGGAAATTACTCTTTATGACTCTGGATCTCATAATGGCTATATTTTTAGTATAACAGTCAAATACATCATTCACTAAATTTTAATGAAGTCAATACATTTTAAAATATTGCTCTTCGAATGACAATAGACAAAATGAGAAAAAAATCAACCTAAATTAAAAGAAAATATTTTTATTTCACCAGTGTAACAACAATTTTATGAATACAAGTATAACAAAATACTTGTGAAATGAATTCTGAGAAGTCAATAATACAATGAGCAATTGCAATTAAGGAAGAAGTGTTGTAAGGGAGTCACTTATTCCAGCCACTTAGCCCTGAAATAATCACACAGAAACTGTGTTAATTAAATCACTGCTTGGCCCATGAATTCTAACTTCTTTTGGTTAACTTTTACATATTAATTTAACTTATTTCTACTCATCTGTGTATGGCCACATGGCTATGGCTTACTGGCTAATGTTCCAGCATCTGTCTCTCCCAGCATTCAGTTTACTTTTCTCAACTTACATAAGTTCTGCCCTATCAACAGTCCAAGACAGTTTTCTTTATTAATTGACCAATCTTACTTACAGCATACAGAAGGGAATCCCACATCACCTCCCTTTTTTGTGTTTAAATAAAAAGGAGGCTTTTAGCGTTAACATAGTAAAATATATATAACAAAACAGGTATAAAACAAAAATTACAGTTACAATGTTTATATCTATTTTATCTATTATCATGTCTAAGGAAAACTATAATTATAATTATAAATTCTTCAACTCCATCAAAGATTTCAGAAGGATATAATATTACAGGAAGTACACTGTAAGCAACTTCTGAAACTCTAGAATTGACAGACACTTCTTGCTACCTGGACACTCACCCAAGGCTCTTCTGTACCATTGGGGCATCCATCTTCAGTCTATAGGCCCATAGTATCTGGCAGACTTTTTTATGAAGTAGGAAATTTCAAAGACAGTTTCACCTATATTGGCAGTTTGTCAGTCCCCTTCTTCTGTGTCCTGCAGAATGTCTAGCAGACTCTTTCATAAAGCAGGAATTCTGAAGGCCCATTTCACCTTTAGGGTAGTTTAGCAGTATTTTATCTATGGGTCGTACATATGCTGTTCACCAAGCAGTCCAGGCAAGAACAGTTTCTTGACAAAATGGCTAACAAATTTTATAGGAAGTCTCTTCAATGCCAATCTTTCTCTTAAAGCTATTTGGTGTTGACAGGAACAGATGTGTCTCATTGTCATGAAAAGTCTAAAGTTCTTAAACATTTTACATGGCATATTCTGTAGTTTTCAAAAGGTTTGAAAAATGCCTATCCATCTGAAATACATATCTGAACATCTAGAAAACCTAACTAACATGACTATGAGCTTGACCATTATAGATGACTTTCTATTAACCTATATATTTAATTATACATTACATTTTAAAATGAGCCACACAATAACAATACCTTAATCAAGAGCAGAACTATATATACACAGTATAGGAAAATTGACCTTAAATTTGTATCAATAAACCAAGATCCATACCGGTGCAAATTTCTATAGCATATCCCCCATTATATGTAAAGAAATATTTATAAACAATCTTTGGGAATATGGGCATAGTTTTGTCCATACTGCTTAATGCTGATTGGGGGCACTAATAATCAGGTCTTTCATGGTGTATCCTGTGTGCTAGGTTCATCTCAGTCAGCAGTTGGCTGAAGTAATTTTTGGGGGGTGTTCATAGCGACCTTTCAGAGAGTCTTCATGCATCAAACCATATCAGTCTGGAAGCAATCCACAGGTTCTCATTTTCTATGGAATCAAAAGAAGAACCTCTTTTCCAAAGCAACATATCATTAGACCCAAATTCTGAAGTAAAGATACCTTTATAATATACATGCTGTTTTAGTTTAGCAGTTCATACAATAAAAATGTGTCTGTGTCCTTAGCTCCTTCAAAGTCAAAAAATTAAAAGAAAACACAGTAATATACAGATTCTCTGTGTATTCTCCATCTTTACGTGGCTTATCCTTTCTTTACTTCTTTTAATCTATAACTGTCTGTACTCTGTCTCTTTAAAGACTTTGTTATATTATTTTATAACTTGCTGTATTCTTTTGCTTCTCTCTCCAAAGCTGAAGAACGTTTTTTAAACACACTGTGTCTTGTTTAGACATTTTTTATGTCTAAATCTCTCCTACTGTGTATCTGCAATTCTTATTGTCCAGGAAGGAGTGCTTCATAAAATACTAAGTACTCCTTAAAAACTTAAGCTGTTCCATTGCTAGGGAAAATACAGCACTACCTGCTTGCCCAGCCCAGGCCAGCTTTGTGGAACTGCTTGCCGCCTCCAAGAGTCATGCATAATGCCCCATATCTAGGCACACAGCCAGTCCATTTTGCCACCAAGCAAGTCATAGCACATTGCTCTCAAAGCTAATTCAAATGCTCAGTCTCCTGAAAGAATAAGAGTTCAAACTGGCAGCAAGGCCCAGAAAGCCAGCATTTCAAAGTGTCATGTTTTTTTTTTGTTGTTGTTGTTGTTTTGTTTTGTTTTTTCCTGCTACTGCTGAATCAGGAAAACTTTTCTTAAAGGAGTTGCAGCATGTTGCCATCAAATAGCAAGAAGCTGTATTAAACTGTGTATTTTTCTGTTTCTGAAATTTTCTTTTCAAATTCTCTTAGGTTTTAAGTGTATTTTAGTTGGCCATGTAGATGACAATTTGTTGTAAGGAAGGACACTTTTTCCTTTCTCCCAAAATACTCACACAAAAATCATATTAGTTAAATCACTGCTTGGCTCATTAGCTCTAGGTCCTTTAACCCATCTCCATTACTCTGTGCATCATCATGAGGTCATGGACTACCAGCAAAGTTTCAGAACATCTGTCTCGAGCAGCAGCTCCATAGCTTCTCCTGACTCTGCCTCCCTTCTTTGAGAACTGACATTTGCTACTGGTGGGATTGCAAACTGGCAATTTCAAACTCTAGAAATCAGTGTGGAAAATTCCCCCAAATCTAAGTAAATACCCTATAGCCCAGCGATACTACTACTTATCATAAGGCCCAAGAAGTGGACAGTCTATTCCACATATACTTGCTCAGCTGTGTGTTCATGACCGTTCTACTCACATTAGGTAGGAACTAGAAACCTGAATTTTCTTTAAGTGACAAATGGGCAATGAAAATATGGTATATATACACAATGCAATGTTGCTCATGTATAAGAAAAATGAAATCATGAAATTTGCAGATAAATAAATGAACTGGAAAATATTATACTGAGTGAAGTACCACAAACAAAAATGTGTCCTCTCTTGATAATAGATTCTAGCTCTAAATCTTTAGGAATAAGTGTATAATTCAGTCCATAGACCTGCAGAAACTAGGAAAGTAAAAAGTTATTGGGTGAGAGTATCTGGAGGTGGAAGGAGCCCTAAAGAAGGAACTAAGAGAACAGAGCTTCTATAAAGTAGGAAATGGAAAAAATAGAAGTGGGGAAGCTTTAACTGGGCATAATGGAGAGAGGCAATATAGAGGAAGTAGAGGCAAGAGGGATAAATACACTAAGTATATCTGAAAAAGCCCTAATAGTCATAGAATCTTACGGTTGTTTAAAATTACATGTAATATTACATACACACACATACACATATACACACACACACACACACACAAACTGAAGTTGTGCCATGTGGGCATTTGTCTACCTCAAAACCATATTATATCTTAAAAATATTGAGAGCTCCCCTTCCAAACATCACAGAGTATTATTGTTAGTCTACTTCCCAGAGCTTATAGGTGAGATGCTATTACCGATGATACCTCAAACTGTGAGCACAGGACTTAAAGAATAGAAACAGAGTTGATCTTGAAGGCTTCTTTCTGTTGACTAGCTCCTTTCATACCAGGAGGAGATATTCAGGGTGCCACTGGGAAAAGATATCAATAGTCCTACTCAGTTTTGATAGCCTACAAACTACAACCCTGACAAGGATCACAAGATGTCCCCTAAGGTGCAATAGTGGTACTTATATCTGAGCAGTATCCTACAGACATTTAATTGTATTTAAGGCCTGCTCAATAAGAGAAAATTAATTCCTAGTATTATTAACTCAGGCAATTACCAGTGGTTGATGTGTGTATGGATCCCAGACATTTGTTAGCTGTTGGTGGTGAATAGTTTCTTTGTCAGAGTTCTTGCTCTCAACATGAGCCAGGAATTCCTCCTGATTTTTTTTTTTTTTTTTTTTTTTTGGCTGTTAATGCTGAGTCAGAAAGATTTCTCTTAAAGGAATCATGCTTCTCCTTGCCTCTAGCAAATAGAGACCACATGAGAAAATGCTGTTAGCAAGAAGCCATGTTTAACTCTGTTCTTTTGTGTCTAGAATTCTTTCTCAAGTTTTCTCAGGTTTTATAGTCACCCCACATTGGCACCATTTTGTAAACAGAGGCTGTGTTTTGTTTTCTGGGTGTCCAGACCTGAATAATCACACAGAAACTATATTAATTGCAAAACTGCTTGGCCTATTATCTCAGAATTCTAATTAACTAACTTTTACATTTTAAATTAACCCATTTCTATTCATCTGTGTATTGCCACAAGGCCGTGGCTTACTGGTAAAAGCCTAGCATCTGTCTCTTTTGGCAGCTATATGGCATCTCCCTAGCTCTGCCTACTCTCTCTATTTATCTTTGTTAGGATTTCCTGCCTGGCTTAATTCTGCCTTTCCATAGGCTGAAACAGCTTTATTCAATAAAGCAATACGTATACAGAATGACATTCCACATCACTGGTTCCTATGGCACAATACATTCCCAAGGGAACTTCAGGTAGGAAACTTTTATTTTTGCTTGTGACAGGGAAGGCTTTGCTACAGGAAAGTGATGCTGCTGACCACACTAAATAATTGTGCTCTACTGGCTTTCTTCATGTCATTTACTCTGAAAACTCAGCCCACAGGATGTGACTCACATTTGGAGTGAGTCTCCCTCATCAGTGAAACCTCTTTGGAAACACCCTTATAGTTGCAACAACTGCTGCAAGTGTTGCTGCTGAATTGTCAGCCAAGGTTAACCATCACAGGTGCATAGTACATAGTTTAACCTTTTAATAATGGTGGTTATCAGCAATATTTTGATCACTTCTAGTGGTGTGGATTTGGTAAATCATTACCAAAGGTGACCTAAAACTGCTTAAGAGTCAGTGTTCCCAAGATCTAAATAATTGTTAATTAGAGATTTGGCTTTAGTAATTGGAATTAGAAACAATGTCTTCATAATTTATCTATGTTTAAAACATTAAATTAGAGAACACAGTAGTGTCTTTGATTTCACTAGTATTATATTTTATATAAACAATGTAAATATCCAATTAACATGTGAAATGAATAAGAATAAAAATTTTCAGTTAGATGAAAATCAAAACAAATGTCCTTTTCCATGATAACATCTTTTATTATATTTAACACTGACTTTGCTGGCTGGCTACCTTTCAGTGTCTCCTGAGACATAAAGGGGAAAAGCAATATGACACAGAGTGTAATAACACATGCAATGTACAATAGGTTCCACTAATAATATACCAAACTCCAGCTATCTCATTTCTGATTAAAGCTCATCCATGCATTTCCTTCTCCATATTAAATATGTCTACAAAAACTACCCTAGCTCTGTATCTTGCAAGCCTCATCAGCATCTTCGAGGACAACGAAGGAGCTTTGTCTTCATGAACTTCTGTGTTATATAGTGTTTAACATACAGCAGTTTGCATGCACTTTCACTTTGAACCTATAAATAGACTCATTTTTCAAAATAAGCCATGCTTTCTTAGCATGTCTGTTTCTGCACAGACACTTAACTCCACATATGTTCTCACAAAAAAATAATTAAATTGATCTTAAGAGTATGCTTTACAGCCCTGAAATTATTGTTTCAGAAATTCATGTGTCTATCCTTTTGTCTCTTCGAATTTGTATCTATACTGGTATCTTTTCAATTGAAGCACCAAAAGCAATCAATCAATAAAGAAAATTCAGATTAACATGGCAGACAACATAGTCTCTACACCAGATATTGGACGTTAAAGCAAACAATATAAAAGTCAGGCAAATGGAAGGCATCTAACTGCTGCAGCTGATTTCCTCTCAGATGGGATCATAAATGATCATTATGGGAAATGACAGGTTGGCCAGGAACATGACTGTACACTGAAGAATCTTATGCATTTCAAAGAAATAACTGCGGCTGTTTTGGCCTTGAAAAGAACAGTGATGTGGTAATTCAGCAACTTAAAACTCAGAAATATTTAATAAATAGATTATTTTACTTTTAGGAAACAGCTGTATTACCTAGTAGCATTTAGTATTCAAAACTTGAAGCTATAAACATCTGACCATGCTTGAAAAGAGTTATGTTCAAAGCAATCCAAAAACTTCCCTATTGTGTTTATTGTACTCAACAAAAAAAGCACAGACACCTATACATCAACATGCTAAAGTTCCTTAACCCAATATCTTCCATTTGTTTCATTAGCAATTCTTCAAGAAGTCAGTTCAGCCTTCCAGATCAGTTGCCTTCAAACAGTAAACAAGAATGCAATTTTCTGTCTCTCAGAATTACTTATTATACCTCAAGGTTTTATGATGACTGTGCCAGTTAAGCTTGAAGTGAGAAAGAAATAGTGTCTTCTAATTAAGATAACTGGAAATGATATTGGTTAGTGTTAATTGTCTTCATGATAAGATCTGAAATTGTTTGGGAAAGCCTCCTGGCACACATGTAAGAAGTTTTTTAGATTAGGGTAGGTTTTGCACACACCTGTGGAGAATTGTCACTAGATTAGATGGGGGAGGAACTGGTTGTCACCCATATCTGCCTCTTACTTTATACCCTATTGAATATCAGCGAAACTCTTTGGAACACATTCATTGTAGACCACTAGTTTCCACTAATTCAAAAGCTAAGAATCTTACCAAAGAGCATCTGAAATCTACAGAAGAAAATTCCTCATTTTGTGTAACCCATCTATGTGCTGACCACACCAGTAAACTCTGTAAGTACATTGTCTTCTGAGTGTCTTTTATTCACTAACTAATAAAATCTGACATAGCAAGTTTCACTCTTAAGCATGCCAGTAAAACATACAAAAACCTCTGTCTCAAGTCCAAGAACATTAATATTTGACTCAGAAAAAATAAATCTTGTCCCTCATTTGGAAAAAATAAAGTTGCACTTTATTTCAACATTGGTAAATAGTAAATATAAAAACAAAGGATATAGCCGGGCGGTGGTGGCGCACGCCTTTAATCCCAGCACTCGGGAGGCAGAGGCAGGCGGATCTCTGTGAGTTCGAGACCAGCCTGGTCTACAGAGCTAGTTCCAGGACAGGCTCCAAAGCCACAGAGAAACCCTGTCTCGAAAAACCAAAAAAAAAAAAAAAAAAACAAAGGATATTATTTGAGTGAATTTCTTGTGTTGTGAATTTATTCCTCAAACATCATGTATGAGACTCCATTCAAGGGTTACTTCATTTAAGAATCAGGGCCCAGATATCCGGTTTTTTGTTCAATCTTTCTCTCTTTGCCCAAAGAAGAGTTCCCATAATACTGGGAATAGACAAGTGAACACAGACTACAAGGGCTGGTTGCCACCCTGCTTACCAGGCTTGAAAGGCTTCCAACCTAGACTTTTATCTTTTCTGGAACTCTTATGATATATTTAAGTGTTCAATAATTA